>NC_056599.1:11769339-12141839 GCF_018340385.1 Cyprinus carpio | reverse complement strand
CTACATTACATATTTTAATTTTACATGCAACATAGGCCTAGATAAAGTCATAGAAAGTAACAGCTACACGCAATTTTAATCCTAAAATTCACGTTGTACTTGCAAACTCTGCATTATGATTAAGGCATGCTCGAGTAGTCAAATGTTTCCGACAGCGACGACTACTTCAAACACTAGTCGATTACTTGACTAGTCTATGCAAGCCCTAATATTTATTTATTTATTTACTTACTTACATACACAATAAAAAGTCAGTGATTATGTAAAGCAAAGAAATTTAGAAAGAACAGGTCAACTGAATTTGTAGCTAATACAAGAGGAATGGAGTGAGGAAAGATCAGTCACAAACAAACAGTCGTGTTAGCTCAATTCAGAAACCAGCTCTGACCAGTGACTGACATTTAGTCTCATTTCACAACACATGGAAACAATACTACATTTTCGCCAAGCAGAATGATTACGCAAGCATGAAGACTGCCCAGAGTTAGCATACCTCCTCTTCTGACAGGCCTGTTTACTTCTGCCACTGCCTCCAAACTTGATCATATCCTTACAGGCGGAACACTTGCCACAATCTGGTGCTTGACACACCTGAAAAATAAAGATATTATGCCCGTCTGGGTCACATAGAAACATTGCAGGCATAGTTTGGTAAATAAAAGGCCATTTTTGGACAACCTACCTCACAGACACCACAACGGTGTCTCTTCACACCACCTCCATCCTTATTGTTCTGGTCAATCTGATCAGAGAAAAATGTGTCAAAGATTAGATAGACCAGTTTAGTGGTGGTGGCTTTAGTTGGGCCCTTGTTGTCCTTTTCAATCTTGGTGGGATGACGGATGGCTTGTCTTCTGGCTGCTCTCCTGAAGAACAAAATGAATGTAATGAGCTACAAATATACCATTTTTAGATACACAGAGACCACTAACAGCCAAGGAAAAATGAAGCCATGCATAAAATATGTATGGATGTCACAGGACACTGAACAGATTGACAGTCTGTCAAATTTCTCACTTCAAAGTCAGTTTTAAAGATCATCCGAGCAGATCGGCTCTGTGCTTTACAGAACAAGGACATTCAGTTCTTTCAGAGGCTTAGTTTCTCCTAAATGGGCAACTTGTAAATTCAAACAATGGGAGCCCAAATTAACATCTGTTATGCAGAGCCATGCAAGTCAGGGAGGAAGGGAAAAGAAGAAAAAAAAAAAAAAAAAAAAAAAAAAAAAAAAAAAGGTTCTTGCTCTCATTACCCACCCCTTTCAGCTAGTGAAGTAGTTTACCACCAACACAGGCTACTGCAGTTGAGCGTATGGGAAAAATAAATAAACCAAGCCACACACTCTGCAGAAACATCAGGCTTTACATACCAGTACAGCTGCCTGCTGCGTTTGGAAAGGTTAGAGGATAATTAGAAACACGAGGAGATCATGCAACAAGCACGAGTGAACCTTAACACCCCAACAAACGATTCTACCATAGCTTCAAAAAATGGTTCACACATCATAAAAGAAAATAAAGTTAAATCGTCTTCAAATGCATTTATCCACTTTAAAAGTTAAACTGATTGAACCCAGTGCATTATGGGTGTTGAAGTTTCCCCATTTTCACCACAGCCCTTTTTGTTCTGTAGCACTGACGTTTACTGCAGACAGACAAAATCTCGGGGTACTTTAAGCACAAATTTAAGACATTACAACCTGCACAAAAAATGTATACCATACGAGCAGGGTAGGGCAATGTCTATGGTAACATAACTATTAACATTTACTAACTGTAAAAAACCATGACTTACAGTTCAGATACAGGTGAGAAAATTATAATCTTCCCATTCAGACTTCTGACATTTGTTTTTAAATGCATGAGTTAAAAAAAAAGTATTAATTTAAACAATTGTCAATCAATTAAAACAACATTTACTGTCTTATAGATTCAATTTTTATAATGCATTCTTGTCAATTCACCAGTTCACATTTACAGTAAATGAGTTGATTTTCACATTGGTCAAAAACAGCAGACGTCTCATTGAAAATGCAAAAGTCATTCTCTGCCAGCATGTGGAGCTTTTGGAACGGCAGAAATATAGCTGTTAACATGCCAATAATCATCTCTGCATGCCAATTTGTCAAAGTTTCATTGGCACTGGATGTCCAAGTACATAAAGAATATTAAAAACCATTAGCAGGCCCTTTGCACATCATCTAAGAACAGAAACACCCATCATTAAAGCTGCACACATCTGCAACCTTTTTGTGGCATTACACTAAGAAATACATTAAACGTTCCAGGCAATTACACACACACAAAAAAAAAAAAAAAAGGAATTCTAAGAGCAAAGGCTTTCTAGGCATACTGTTCTTTTAATTATAAGCAGTCCCCATTATATCGGTCATTCATTACTTGGTGCTCATGATAACATCCAGAAGTTTCACTATGAAACTCACCTCTTGCCCAAGGTTACACCAGCCAGCTTGATCAGGTCTCTCATACAGGGAGTGATGATGATGGGCTGCTCGTCCGAGTCTCCAGCCTCATCATAACTCTCCATCTGCTCCACCACAAACTGGGCATGGCGCAGAAGTGTGTCCTCGGTGAAGCGGTTGAAGTTAAGCCCAGCAGGTGGAACCGTAGTCTAAAGACATTAAGGAACAGGTCAGCACTGCTACCGATGGGACCAGACACACACTAAGACCATTTCAATCAGCTCACCTCAATTTTGTTCAGCAGATCCTCATATGTGGCATCTTGGTTCTTCTGGAGAAATTCAACCACAATCTTGCTCATGTAGATCTTCTCCTGCATCAGAGCAAAAATGGGGGAGTACTCCTCACTGGGGTCCATTAGGATGTAGTCAGCAAAGGCTGTGGAGAAGATATAAAACGGGTTGGATCTCATGTGCATGGACTAATCTGACTAGGATGATACGGATTTCTTCAGGAAATACTGACCTGTGGTAAAGCCAATTAAAGCCTTCTCCCCACCATCAAAACCAGTGATCCACCAAGCATTGATGGGACCAAGCTTCTTGGCAGGAACCCCACCTAATGAGAATAATTGCAAACCATTTAATATACACTTAAACCTAAAAATGGCAAGAATGGCTAGTGGTCATTGTAAAGAAACTTGGGACATACCATCCATGCATGGGTTGTCATCATATATGGGCTTAACAGCACAACTAAAGTACAGCTCGACATTTTTCTCAATGAGGCCAGAGTCAAATGGACACAGGTGTCCACGTTTATCATACACACTGTGAATGAGAATTGTAATGACAGTCAAGAAAATTGGAGAAAAACAAAAACATGAATACCATTCAGAACGATGCATTTCTCCTCATTACCTGAAGTTCGTAATCTTGTGCTGGGGCAGATCTTCATAGCTTTCAAAACCATCTTCATTTGCATCAAAGAGGGATAGACGCTCATCAGTCAACATCTCTGGTTCATCCAACTACCAGAAGACAAATCATATTCAATATTAGTGCTGCAAAGGCATTACTCAACTTTGAATTACAAATGTGGATCAGTTAACAGTTCCCCAAAATGAAAATTGCCGTTATTTACTCAGCCTCATGTCCAAACCTGTACGAGTTTTTCTGTGGAACTGATATTTTGAAGAATGCTGGTAATAAAACAGTTGATGATCCCCATTGACTTCCACAGTATTTCTTTCCCCTAAAGAACTATTCCTTTATACACCCAATTAAAGAGACATTGATTGGCAGCAGCCAAATAAACACTGAATAACAGCTCAAGGCATAACGCTCACAGCATCATCAGGATCTCCCTGGAAGAACTTGAGGTCTGAATCATCCAGGTACTGCCTGCAGTCTGGACATTTTGGTGGAGGGGTCTGAAATGCAGATTAATGAGATTCATTTGGTGCATTAAAATTCAAGCAGCGGCATAAATGGGGAATGAAATAAGCATCACCTTGGCTGCGGACACAGGCTTGATTTTGCCATTAGTAGTGTTCTCAGTATCAGGCCTGAAAAAGGTAAGGGATAGGATTTATTGACCTCACAGGTTCATAACATGGGGAGAAAATCCGGTTTAATTTGACTAACGTGGAACTCACTTTTCATCTTCTGTTTTAAGGCGTTTCTCTTCATGGATCTAAACCAGGTTAAGAAAAAAAATTGTTATTAAAATATTTCCATCTTAAAACCGCATTAACTGTCAAAACCTTACCTCCTCTGTAATATCTTCCTCAGGCTTCACTTCTGCCTCACCATTTGTGGCTTCTCCATTCAACTCATCAGACTTGCGTTTTGGGCTATTGGAAGGTACGACACCCATTTATAAAGTGACCAAAGACAAACTCAATCTGATTTCAACTGCCCAAGAACAAAACTGCCATTTCACATCAGATTTGCACAAGAGGACAACACTTAAACTGTTGACTTACACTCTAGAGAACATGGAAAGGATAGTTGGCTGTTTTCCAGAGTTACGCGTGACCCTGGTACTGGCTGGAGATTCTGTGGGGGAATAAAATGCACCATTTATAAAAGACTAAATATTCTGCATCCTGCACACAATGTAGAGATGCAGCTGTTGTAACATATGGAGTGTAATCAAAAGCTGTAAACCCCTGCAACTCACTCTTGGGCTCAGAGTCTGCTTTACTGCGACGGCCGCCCCTTCCCTTCGGGGCGCTGGGAGACTTTATAGCATCTCCTTCCTCCTGAGTATCCATGGCTCCCTCCTGCTCGCCCTCGTCTTTGTGAGACCCATTTTCAGAGAAGCCGTTCAAATGTCTGTTCTGCTCCACTCCTTCATCCTCCTTGACAACTCCCAGAGCTTTCTTCAGCACGGCCTTCACCTCTGACATGTAAACCTCCTGAACAGAAAGACACTCATGTTGAAGCACAAGTTCTCATCTGCTGTAGACAGGAGAACTGAAAGGGCAGCGTAACTCACAGTAGAAAGCTCGGAGCTCTTTAACTTGTCCTCAAGGATTTTGAGCTGGTCCTGAGTATCAGTGAGCAGGAACTCCTGCAGTAACCTGAGCTTTTCCTTTACACACTCCTACACAATGAAGAAAGAAAACTGTGCAGTCAAGCTACAAAAATGTTGAAGAAACTCACTCATGCATTTGGCAGATGCTTTAAATCAAGCATTCAAGGTTCATGTTAACATTTGATCAGTTCTTGCTTTCCTTGGAAATCAAACCCATTAACTTAGCATTGCCATGTTTAACTGTTTGAGCTACAGGAAAGCCTGAGCAACTCAAAAAAAAAAAAAAGTTTACAATACTTCACACATAAATCTAAGGCATGTTTCTCATGATCTGTGGATATAAATGTTGGAATAAAATAAGACTAAAAATAGTGCCTTTAACATTTGATAAAAAAAAATAAAGTTTGTTTTTGTTGAATTGGCCATTACAATCACCATAAAAC
Organism: Cyprinus carpio; assembly: GCF_018340385.1. NCBI lineage: Eukaryota > Metazoa > Chordata > Actinopteri > Cypriniformes > Cyprinidae > Cyprinus > Cyprinus carpio. The sequence continues at coordinate 12,136,433 of NC_056599.1, read as the reverse complement.
AAACTATTCCCAGAACTACCTGCAATGGAAAGAATCTGCTATAACATTGAAAATGACCGACCGGCCCCTTAAAGTCCAGACATTGACCCCATCGAGAACATTTGGGGAGTGTTGGAAAATAAACTGGACAGATCTATTATACATTCAGAGGAAAGCCTTTGGCTTGAGTTGCAGAAGACATGGGATCACATTAGTGTTGAAGTTCTCAGGAAATATACTGACATGAATGCCAGAAAGATGTGCTGCTGTAATTGCTTCGAAGGGTGGACATACCAAATATTAAAGTCAAAAGTGGATAAAAACAGTACGAGTCACTTCATCTGATATTTGTTGTGCTCAGAGCAACCATCTGCATGTTTCACAAACATTATGAAATAAAAAAAGTCAATATTATATAACAATTTTGACAACTACTATATGGCAACATTAAAACTGTTGTTAAATTACTAACTTACAATACATGAAGGGCATATTTTTGCCAGATTTCTGAGAGATGCCTAACTTGCATGTAAAACCCAACAACCCTCACCTCATCTGACAAACTGTCTCCGCCTTCATCCAGCACCTGCAGCCTGGGAAAATGAACGTAAACATCATTAACGTTACACATCAAAATGACTCGACATGCAATAAACATTTTAGTCTAACATTTAATCTTAACAGTTTATCTTCAGCTGACAGTCTCCCCGCAATCATGGGATTGCGCGAGTAAACATGCACGCATGCAGACAAAGTCGGTGTTTACTTTGTTATTGACATCACTTTTGACTATCCTGTTGTAAATAAACTAGACTAAACGCAGGAGGACGCAGTAGTTATGAGTCTAAGGACTTGTGCAGTGATTGAGCAGTGAGACAGGAGGCGGGCAGAGCTATACTCGGACATATGTGTATTTGGCGCCAAATGCAGTCGGACTGACACCTGCGTGTCCGTTCGTATCAAAACAAGCAGCCGCCGCATGTTTCACCCTCCGCACTCGAGCTGATGGCGGGTAACCTCACAGCTTTTGTAGCACGGCTAAATGCTAACTAGAGTAAAAACTTAACATGTTTCACATCTCCAAACGGCACATCAAACAGCGGCTGTTATGTGACGTGATCAACGTGTAACAAAGCCCGCGAATGTGCAAACTACGAAACACAGTCCACCGTTAGAGTTGCGTAAATGCAAATACAGCACCGTACCGTTCCTTGACATCCTCTGGCAAAGACAATGAGGTCCTGGTAGGCATTTCAAGTTCGAGTTTGATCAAAGAAAGTGACTATTTAAAAACACGATTTAAAACAACAACAGATAAAAGCGGCGATTGAGATCTGACAGTGCCAACAGCAGCGCTCACTGGAGGGGCTTTATGAATTGTCGCTAGCAGCTGAGAAATACGCGCGGGCCGCTTTTTCGCGCGGAAACGCGGGTGAGTTGGACGCTACCAACAATTTAAAGTACGGGGGTCGAATGTCAAATGAGTTATGCGTTTCTAGTTTGTTTTTAAAACTGTTCAGATACATTATTTTTAGTATATGGGAAACGTTGTGAAATATGTTGTGAAATATAAAGTTTAAGAGTAAAAAAGTACGAAATATTAATTTGTTTTCAAGGATTATTTTCGTGTGGGCCCCTTCTACGGCTTCGGAGACTCAACCTATATGGGATGTACCACATTTTGCTTTGCCCCAGGGGTGCAAATTCACTTCTCATTTTCATTAACTCTTCCAGTGCAAATATTTAACATTGCCGGTGACGGATAGAAATCTGACACCGAGCCGACCAGTTCGATTGGTTTATTTAAAGTAAGTTTATATAGTTTTTAGATACTATTTATATTTAGAATGTATTCGAATCACAGTGTTATATTACTCAAATAAATAATAAATAATGGCAACATTTAATTAACGAACTTTGAAATAAAGGTACCTAAAAATCAATACAAAATCAAATGAACACTAAATAATTAAAAAAAAAAAAAAATACATTAACAGTGGCATTTCCAGCATGTTTATACTGAAAGTGTTCAAATGTGTTTTTAATTTTCATACTGAACTATTCAAAAGAAAAGACGTCACACTTGTACTTATTTTCAGTAATAACTAATTTTATCATAAACCAAAATCATAACATCTACATATGTATACAAATATAGCATAACTTAATAATAAAGAAATAAAGTCAACAAGCATGTTAGTTTAGATTTTATTTTAGAACTGTATTATATTTGTAACATATTTAGATAATTAAACAACAAAAAAAACTTTTTTTCAATTTTTACATTTTTAAATCAAATTGACTTATATTGTTTTTTTTTTGTAATAAAAAATGTTACAACAAAAAAATATATAATAAAGAAATTAAGATATGCTTCAATGGCATGTTTTTTCCACCTCCTCTTGTGATATGTCATGACGGGCCAAAACAAGGTCATCAAGGGGCAACATGGGCCCTTGTTTTGGGCATCTCTGCTTTAAAGTGACTACAATAGTTTGACAAAATCATTCTGATCGTGTGATCAAAATCATGTTATCTTAGTTTATCCCACAGATGGCGCAACAGACCAGTACATTTTATTTTATTTTTTTACATAACGTTAGACTCTTTTCTTTGTCCAAACACAAGGTGACACTCGTGTACAGCAGTTGTAGTTACTGCTATGGGTGCGCGTCTTCTCAGAATAAAATTGTTCTCACATATGCGGCGGGGTGGAGTGGGAGTACAGAATGGTCATTAATCACAAAGACTGTACTGAAAACAACCCTATATGTTTGCAGCTGTTTCAGTATGGCTGATGTCACTTCCTGCTAACTCTTGGCCATATTCCCAGCTGTGTTGTCTCCCAGGGCGGACTGGTGTTCCCACCCAGGAATTCTAGATGCTTGACAACAACCAGGCCAGACCACCCTTAAGCCCACTCAATCAGAGTTCACAATCTTTTTTTTTTTAAGGTCGTGCCGACCCAGCCAATGGCCTCCCAGACACCCCTTTCCCATAATGCCATTCCTATTGATCTCTCATCACACTCCCTTCTTTCCTATAAAACCCTTTGGCTAAACATCTGCACTCTGCAAAACTTTGAAACTGGCACTTATAGGACTGTTAGAAATCAAGGCCAGCTGCAGTTCTAAGCAATATTGTTAGCAAACAGATTCAAGTCCTAGCGAGTCGGGCCTTAACCATGTTCGTGCATGTTAGCATTTAGTTTCCCTTTTTTATTGTCTAGTCAGATTTCTGTAATATGTGGGATAAAGCTCTTGTGTGCAGATTGAAACTCAATACTGCGTAGGACTGAAATTCAAAACAAATTACGTAGCAGCATTAATCACTTCTATGTCACGCACAATACAACAAATCCAGAAGTTACACTTTTTGGTGTATGCTAATTGCTAAAAGCATGTGTGAAACCATCGAGATATTTTCAACTACAGCCTTACAAAATATATTTAACTGAGAACAACAACAGACAAATGACACTTTTTTTTTTTTTGTATTGAATTTCTTTTTATTAAAAAAAAAAATAATGAACTAATGTCTATGTACCTACATTAGTGTTTGGGATTGTACCGATTTAGCACAGGTAGCTTGCTACTAAAACACGAGGCTATTGCACACAAGACATTCTATACGTATACACAATACATACATACTGTACACAGATACATACATACATACTTTCATATATTTATCATATAAAACAAACATTGTTCCACAGGGTAGGCAATGTTTTACATTGAACGGAGTAATAGGGATGTTCACACAGGCTTAAACTCTTCATGCATTAAAAAAAAGAAAGGAAGAAAAAAAAATACATTAGGCCGGTATTGGAAGAGCTGCCAAAGTGCTTTCTCTGCTGAACTAAGGTGATCAGCAGAGGAAACTAAAACATGTTGGGATTAAACGGCGAATGATTGTGCGAGTGAAAGTGTTGGACTAATGACATTAACGTATGAGAACATCAAGGTCAGTCCGTAACAACAGGAAGAAGCATTGGAAAACACCGGACTTCCTGTGGTTGCAGGAAGTTTAAAGTTACTTTAGAAGACTTGTGACCTATTAAAAGACAGCATATATGCCTTCAAAAGAGAGAAAGGCATGCTTGGTTTTGTCCTACTCTCAGAGTTTCCTTTCTTATCAATGGCGTATTGATTTCAGTTAACTTTAAATGTCGTTAAGACTTCACAGTGAGTGCCCGTTCTTGTTGCTGCAAGCTCAATAATCAACAGGAGAACAATGATGTTCGGTAATACTGTCGATCAGCGAAAACGTTCGCTCGTAACACTTCATTCTTATATTCAGTTCCATTCGTCAAGAGGGCACGAAACGAAGCACACGCTGCCGCAGCGATGCTACGGCATTGTCATGCCAACACAACCAGCGTTTACATCGAGAGAAACTCGTATCAGGAATTCAGTTATCACATTCGGATTGTGCTTTCCTCTTAGGAAAAATTAGGAATGTTAAAAAAATATATATAGTAAGGGACAGTGAGTTTAGATGGACAAGATGGACAAAGAGGAGTAACTTTGACAATTGTACATAGGTTTGCCATACATATTAGTTTTACACAGGTTAGACTTACATGCAGTACAATGAAGCGGAATACTTTTATTGTCAAACGGTAATCAAAGGGTGTTATGTATATCAAGTAATTTGATAAATACGATTCTGCAAGCATGCATGGTAGTTTGGCTCACATGGAGTGCATTGTCGATCCTTACATTTCATCTGTCCACTCGAACCTCTGAACCAGTCTACTTGAGGATAGGATACAACTTGTATGTGACTTCTGGTAGCTTGGTCAGCATACAAGAAACATGCAATCCCAAGCTGCCTAGAAGTCTACAAAGTGCAACTTTGATTTTTCATGTTTTGTCAAAGAGCTTAAATGCATATTCCCATTTGAATTTGGCTTTCTTTCATTTGCCTTAAAATGCCAAATACGTGGTAAGGTCTTATTCTGTGAACTTTTGCCAGGACAGAAGCAATAAAGGACACATGGGAGTTCTGGTAGCACAGTTCCACTCTATAGTAGAACTCTAGCACAGACATCTACTCTAAATGTCCGAGAGTCCAAAGACATTGATTGCGATTCTCGTTTCATCCATGAGCTCTCTGAACACTTCCATCTTCTGTGCCTTGCCTCCAAGATGGGGTCTCCCCTCATCTTCAACCACCTGAGGAGACGAAATCAAACACAGGTAGTGCAGTCCTGCATGATGGGAATTGACTGATTTTCGTGTTTGTTGGTGCAGTGCTCCATTGAACTCGAGCTCTTGAGTGGGACCATGCAGCGGTGAGGAGGCCGGCCACAATTGAGCAGCCCCCAGCAGCAAAGCACCCTGAGGAACTCCTTCCTCATGTCCTTACTCCTCAACGTGTAGATCAACGGGTTCAGCGCCGAATTCAGTGTGGCGAAGCTAAAGAAGACGGCAGCATTGTTGAGGATAGGACACTGGTCCATCGTACAGGAAGTGTCCAAGAGAAGGATGGTGAAGGCGGGCAACCAACAGATGATGAAGACGCCCAGCACGATTGTAACAGTCTTCAGGAGAGCATAAGCTGGAGAATTGGTGGCCTCTTGGTGGCTGGTACGCACAATAAGGTAGATGCGAACGTAAAGGATCACAATGGACAGCAAGATGACGGTAAAGATGGTGACAACGAACAGGATGTAGTATCGGGAGTTGAGAGGCAGGACAGCGGAGCAATCCCCCAGGTTATTAATACAGTTCCAGCCGATAATAGGAAGACCTCCCAGAAGGATGGACATCACCCAGCATGCTCCGATCAGAAGGAACATGCGGCAAGTTTTGTTGGAGCCATAAACTTTGACCTTGGTGATGGCGATGTAGCGCTCTATGGCGATGGCCAGCAGGCTGAAAACTGAGGCAGCTAGTGCGATGAAAGCAGTCCCTTCTCGAATGAACCACTGGACAGGCACCAAATGAAATGTCCTAGGGCCTGACAGGAAGATGTTGGCAATATAAGCAGAGCCAGCCAGTAGGTCCGAGAAGGCCAAGTTTCCGATGAAGAAGAACATGGCAGAGTGGAACTTCTTATTGCGAAACACAGAAATGAGTACCAGGAGGTTTTCCAAGATGATGATACTGCAGATTATGACAAATAAAATGTTCAGGCTGCTCAGGCTTTGTTTACTATCAATGCGGTCTTTTAAATCCTTCTGGCTCATGTTCTTGGCAATGCGATAGTGGACCTCTATGAGGGTCTTGTTAAAGTACTGGGAGTATTTGCTCATGGTGACGGTATGGTACGGCCAGTAGTCATTCAGAGGGCAGCTTGTCTGGGCCAGCAGGGGCACAGGAAATGAGACGCACAGCCCGAAGTCACGTCTCAGGGGCCCAGGAAGCTCCTCGGTGTCACCTGCAAACAAACACAAAACATAACGATTACTGCCAAGCCAAAGGTAAAAAGGGACCAATCACAAGTCAAATTTAAACTTGAAAGGGCTGTATTTTCTGCGCTAAACAATCTGTTTGAGTGGGCATAACATTAACTGGTTTGGACAGGACTATCTGTGTGTCCTAACAATGGAAGACAGGGGAGTGTTCGTTTAAATCTAGTCATTGTTTTTGAAATCAAAGCTGGTCAGCAGTGTTCATTGCGTTGACGAATAATTTTCATAATTTTTTGTCACCATTGAAAACGAGGCGATAACGAAATGAACTCTTTTTGAATGATAAAAACAATGGTGAAAATCTATTGACATTTTTGTCAACTAATAAAAACGAGATGAAAATGTTAGGGAGGGACGACTGGAAAGAAATCCAGTCTGAACAAATGTCCTGTGTGGAAAAGAGGGGAGATGCACGCATTTGAACTGTGACTCTCTGATCACAAGTTTGCATACACTTGCTGCACGTCTCATAAAATGTAAAAAAAAGTCAGCGTCTGGGAGTAAGAAAGAGCAGACAAGTGGATAAATTTGAAAAGCGTGATAACTTAATTCAGTCCGGTTTTCTGAGAGCACAAAGCCGAATCCCACACAAAAGCGCCTCTCAAACAGTGCACGATTACTGGATTCAGTTCTATCTCGCATCTTAACGGAAAAATACACACAAAATGATCTCAAATTGTCCGTTTTGACGAGTATTCACATAAACACACCCGGTTACATCTTAAGTGAATGCAAACTGTTGCGAGAATATCGGATGCGAGTACCAGTATATTGAATCTGTGTGCATTCAGTCTTAAAGGGACAGCAGACTCATTTATTTGCTATTGTCTGTGTCCTTATTGTTAAGGAATCAACAAAAGTTAATTACTCACTTAAATTACTCGCTGCTCTTGAATGAATCACTTTAGTAGTCTTAATAAGGATTAATCTATAATTTAATTTATATAAATAAATATGTCTGCTTGAAAGAATGAAGGATGTTGTATGCACATTGTTATAAAGAATGCATATCATATAACCATTGGTATTTCATTTGGTATTTAAAAAGAAGACCATGTTCTTGTTTCTTTGAGAAGTGGTTTTATTACATTTTGAGATAAAGACATGCTTTGTGTCAAAGCAGTTAAATCTGGGTCTACATTGTAGGGCGGGGCAATTTGGCAAAAAAATTAAATTAAGATTTTTTTTAGAACATTTGACAGATTTAAGTAACTTTTTCTTTATTAACCCTTTAGCACCATGCCACCACCCATGAAGTTGTCATCATGATATAAATGTTAAACAAATCACAAATATCTTTGCAGAAAAGATGCATGTACTACATATGTCTTGTCTTATGTCTTATGCATATTATATGTTCAGTAAGTAAAGTTAATTTAAATTCAAAATGACATAAAGGTATAACACAAGTACACTGTTATTAACTATAAATGTTCTGTAAAAACAACTGCAGCTTTTAGTCTGTCACTGATGCAAACTTGAAATATCAGACATAGAGTAGTAGTCACAGGTTTTTTATTTGCTTGCGCTGCTTTTCCATAGTTTTTTCTATGTAAACATGTATGTGTTTGACTGTTGCACTCGCGTCTCTTGCAGCATCTCATGCATGAAATGGCAGTTTTAATATGCAGTGCTCAAGTTAAAAGAAGTTCACTCCCATCTTGCATGTTTTTTAAATGTGTCTCCACTGACTATTTGTGTTCAGGTTTCATCAAGACACTCCCCTCATATTTTGTCACACTCCACTTCATTTTCACAGGAGTGCCACATGTATATGACTCACTGAACGAAGTTTTGATACACATCTTACAAGTTAGGGTAACACTTTAGTATAGGGACCAATTCTCACTATTAACTAGCATGCCTATTATTAACAAATTGGCTGTTTATCAATAAAGCACATATTCTGCATGACCATATTCCTCATATCCCTATCCCTTATCATATCCCTAATCCTACCTAATACCTAAAGTTGTAGTTAATAGTTTGTTAATAGCGAGAATTTGACCTTAAAATAAAGTGTGGCCCAAGTTAGTGGGAAAGGAAGAAAATGAAGAGGATAAGAAGGGGAGCTGTGATTTCCATGTTTTGTGAAGTTTATTATCACTTTTGGTTTTGGTGCACTTTCTGTAATTGGAGCACAAAACAACACATCTTAATGTCAGGTGGAAACACAGCTTTTAAGCCTTGTTCTCTCTCATGTTATAGTGCACATTTTACACAATCACAGAGAAAAGGTGACTCAGAGTAACTACAATTGCACAACGCTAAAGCTTGTTTAGAGAAAATTTGAACGGAAACAAGTTTGAAAAGCGTTGCAGCATCTGCGACTACTTGAGTGTGCACACTAGAAGAGCGTCTGTGACTAGAATCTGGAGCCTTGTGCTGCAGACATCAGCAACATTAAAGTCTAGCAAGCTTCCTTCTGGTAGTGTGCGCTAGGCTTTATCTAAAGCACAAGCAGTGGTCCTGCATTGATCAGACGCATGTTGGAAACCAAAAATAGCTGAAGTAGTGTTCTGGAATTTCCCTTCTGAGTAAATGCTACATGGTAGAACTGTCCTTGTTCAGCTACAATCTGTTCTTGCCCCACGAACTAAGATTAAGTGAGAGTTCATGTGACACACAGTCTTCTACACCTACACGCAAATTTATGCAGTGCTGGATTCTTACTATTACCATTTACTGACTCACAAAGTAATGTATCCTCACATCAAGGGATGTCTAAAACAACGTGACATTGTAACCATCAAGTTGTTTTTTGAATGTCTAGCACATTTTACAAGAATCACCAAGATCTTTGAAATGACTAAAGTGTCATTTCCACCAGGCCACAAAGGCTATAAACATTTCCCTAATCTAAAATCCCCCTTTAACCACTGATGACTAAATAAACAGAGAAGATGCTGTGAATAATGTTCTACAATGATTATTAATAACAAGTGGCAGACTGCTGAATGCATGAAAATTAATGGACGTATTCGAGTAAAAATGTTCTGTGTGTATATACGGCAAGCTCTCAATCAGATCTGCCTCCGTCCAGTCAACAACTAATGGATAGAAATCTGCACTCTACATTTTTTCTTTTGATAGTACATTTTACTCTGATGTGCCACATTACAGAGGATGTGGTACTACTTCCATGACATTGCGACTTTAAATTATAGACTTATATGACATTTACATGAAAAACATGAGATATAAACCTAAAGGAATAGTTCACCCCAAAATTCAAATTCTGAATCATAATGCTGTTTGCAATATCAGAAAAATGTTTGTTATTTTTTGTTTCGTTGTTAAAGAAGATTTTATGTTTTGATGATTTTTGAATAACCAACCAGTTGTTGGTACCCATTGACTTCCATAGTAGGGAAAGAAATACTATGGAATTCAATGGGGACCATCAACCTTTTAATTACCAGCATTCATCAAAATATCTTTTTTTACGTTCAACATAATAAAGAAACTCATACAGGTTTGGACCGCATGAGGGTGAGTAAATGATGACAAAATGTAAATTTTTCAGTGAACTATCTCTTTAAGAGATATCTAGTAGATACCAAAGTATATAGCCACAATCAGACAACATAGAAAAAAAAATTCTCTTATTTATGGCTAAGTTGTTAAGCAAAAATGTCATGGCGTTTTGTCACGTTCTAATCTCATCGTCTCTTAAACTCCACCTTAATTTCCTGTCTGCTCTCTACTGTACCAAATCACAAAAAGTGCATCTCACAGTACTTAGCGTGAACTCTGAGAACAACAGATTGTGCTTTAGTGTATGCGTACGTACTTTGGTTACGATCTACCTATATACTGTAGACAAATCAAAGTATTATGCCACAGTATCCCTAGGCTGATAGTTGCACAGAGATATGACTGTAAGATTACTCAAATGTAATTGTTCTTGACAAATGAGGACCACTGCCCAAGACACCATCAGCACAGCCAAAGCCTCAACACCGAAAGACACAAATCCCCCGTCAGGCCAGAGTCACTTTAGAGACTATGCAGCCATGTGGAATGGCATCTGGAGACAAAGGCAGGAATCTGAGACATCTGTGTGACGCACACACCTCACTTCAACATCACTGTTTGCTGCACACAGTTCAAAACCCCTCACATACATAATCACAGATGCAGACTTATGTAAACATACCAGGAAGCGCTTCTCAGTCACCTATAAGAACACAATAAGCTACAGCTGCGTAGACAGTGGCACAATCCTGCTGCCAAATGCCAATAATATCCAGCAAGGCCATTTCCTTGAACAGCAGTGAAGAACAATGGGCTCCTTGTCCAGGTTGCATCTCAATTGATACTCTGCTGGTACACTGGTTCAAAATGGCACCAAACGCAGGCTGTCCCATTCAAACTATTTTACACATCTTTCACACTGTAAACAATCAACAGTTTATACTGTCAGACCAAAACTTAAATTACCCATCAAAATGTGTGAGTCGCCTTCTCAGAAACCGACGGCTGCGTTTCAAAACAGCTCTACTTCCACCACCCACTGAAATTTCACTCTCGGAACAGGTTTGAGTGGGTAGTTTCGCTGCTGACAACTCATGTTCGTGATTTCACTTGGCCGTCTGCAAGGTCCTTGTGCAGTCTGGGCCTCGGTATTACTGTGGAGACCTTTGCCGCCTTTCATCTAGGGTTTTGACAGCATGTGAAACCTGATGGTCTGGTTTGTCGGCAATGCCGTCTCCGGCATGCCCCACTTCCCCACTTACTCCGCCCGCCCCGTCCTTCAACGGGACGCTAGATCATCCTGTCTAAATAAGGACTCTTTTGTCTCTTCTTCTACAGAAAAACCATATTCATCATATTGAAAGATAATTGTGACCCTGGACCACAAAACCAGTCATAAGTGTCAGTTTTTCGAAATTGAGATTAATACATCATCTGGAATCTGAAAAACAAGCTTTCCATTGATCTATAGTTTGTAAGAATAGGATAATATTTGGCTGAGATACAACTATTTGAAAATCTGGAATCTGAGGGTGCAAAAAAATCTAAATATTGAAAAAAAATCGCCTTTAAAGTTTTCCAAATGAAATCCTTGGTAACGCATATTACTCATCAAAAATTAAGTTTTGATATATTTATGGTAGGAAATTTACAAAATATATTCATGGAACATGATTTTTAATTAATATTCTAATGATTTTGGCATAAAAGAAAAATAGATCATTTTGACCCATTTTACAAATATACCTGTGCTACTTAAAACTGCTTTTGTGCTCCAGGGTCACAAATAAGACGTAGTAGGCAAGTAGACAAAACTGTGACTGCATCTCCAGTAGCAGGTCTCCACAGTCCAGCTGGCCAACAAGAGCAGTCTTCCTGTACACAGCTACGCTACTACAGGCCAAAGGAAGCGCTTGTGGTGTCAGAAGACTAACATCCTGTTCAGACTTGATAGCTGACTGGTGGAGAGCAAGACAGTTAATGTGGGAAAGGTTTGGTGGAAGCGAGAGACACAAAAGCAGAGCAGAGGAAGTTTATTCGGATTCTTACAGGTGTAATACGTGCGGCAGGAAACGTGCTAAAGCACAGCAGCAAGATCTGGCTTTGTGGCTAAAGTGCAACGGATATACATAGCTTAAAAAAATCATTGTAGATTAAACGGTTATGGTTCAGAACTGACTCATAATAAAGGTCACTCTTACAGTTCTTATGACATACATATGATCACGTTCCGACTTTAGTGAAACTTAGGACCCCAGTCTCGGGCAGGACCCCGCCCCACATCCCCATGACAGCTCGACAAAGGCCCCAGGTGTTGTTTGCGCTTCCCAGCAATACCTGATAAGCCCCAATTAGTAAGCGGCATCTGAGCAACCATGCTTCCCACAACGCACCTGTTACCTAGCATCGGTTGAGCACCATTTGCCTCGTTCTCCAGAGAGATCTTTGAGACTTCTTTGCAGGTTGCACAAACCGTCAGCAACCACAAACGTGGAAAAAACCCAGACACAACAACACGTTACTGACAGATGTTTCACTTCACTTAGTATGTCTGAAAGCAGGTTTTTTTAGGTATTGTTTGTTAGCATCCATTTTCACGCTAGTTTCGTGCCACCTATTTTACTCTTGCTTAAATGTCGACCTGTCTGCGGTCTGTTGTAAATGGATGAGTAAACTTATTTTTCTTCATAATGGTTCTGTTGTGCTCTGTAAAGTTTTTCAGACACAGACACGCAACTAATTCTATATCCTGTAGTCGTCGTGATAAGTATTGCCATCCACATGACCACATTTTTTTCACTTTTACCACAAATGCACCATTACACAGAGCTTATTCTTGGGGAATTTTATAATACAACAAGTTAATGCAAAACACAGTGAGCCGCAAATCATATAAACATGTGCTAAAGAGCAATCAGGCCCAGAGGTGAGCTTTAACAGAACAACCGCATGACGAATTTGCAAACTGTACGCTTTAAAATGTTTGAATGCATTTTACGGGGACTGTAATACAAGTAATATCAAAATACAATCAGTTTATAGCACATGATCATTAAACTGATTATACCTTGCCCCAGAGAGCTGTGCAATTACGTCATATATAATTGTATTGATTGGCCAGCTAGGGCTGGTTCTATAATATCAGATGTAAGAGAGTAAAAAAACAGAGCACTTACAGGAGGGTGGGAGGAAATGGGGGGAAAAATCCATCTGTTTCGTTAAGCCAAAAGAGTCATGAGTCAAGGCTAGTCAATGCAGCGAAGGTGATACAACACAGAGAGTCCCAAGACCACAAAGCTCTATTCAACACACTCTCATTCCACCCTGCTAATGACCCAGCTCTGACATGTACTTTACAGTCGCCCACTTCTATGACTGGAAAAATCCGGCTTTGCAAGTTTATAAACCAAATAGCTCTGGTAATGGATTCTGATTGGTTAACACCGTGTTCCACATGTGCTATAATATATAATATAGTCATAGTGTAACAGCAGTCCACCATATCACTGCACAGCTCCCACAGGATTGTTATTTCTGTTGCATTCCTGTAATATTTTTCGAAGTAAGGATGAATCCACAATATATATTAATACCATATTGGTTATCTGCTGATATTGGTTAGTGTTGGATATATATTGGCATTATGCATGCCCAATTCTCCATTTTTACATTAGGTTACCAAATAGATATTGAACTAGGCACTTTGTTGAGCCATGCCTAAAAATGTCCTTTAGTGGAAAGATATTATTAACAAAATGGCACAACTAAATAAACAACAAAACACATGCACCGTTTAAGAAGTTTCATATAAAAAGGAACAACACAGGTTACATTCAAGCCAAGCTCTGTATCTGCGGCAAGTTGTTGATTACTACAGTAAATAATGCTTAGTTTGAGAAAAAAAAAAAGCAACAATATGTACAGTACCACTTAAAAGTTTGGGATTGTTCAGATTTTTAAATGTGTTTGGAAGTCTCTTAAGCACACCATGCTGCACTTATTTGATCAAAAATACTGTAAAAACAGTAATATTGTGAAACATTATTACAATTTTTAAAAAAGTTGTTTCTATTTTAAATTATATATTTCAAAATGTAATTTATTCATGTGATGGCAAAGCTGAATTTTCAGCAGCAATGACTTCAGTCTTTAGTGTCACATGATCCTTTTTTGATGAGAATTTATTTAAAACAGAACTATTTTTTAACATTGTAAAATGTCTTTAAAAAGTTTTTTGCTGACTCTCTAATGTTTGAACTGCAAGTGTATGCACAATGGATGTCTTCCATGGTAAGTGCACAGCTGTCAATGCATGTTGGTGTGATTTTATAAACTGAGGTACAAGTAAAAAGTTATGTAATGTGGTAATCTACAACAATGCTTCTGTCTATAGAGCCTAACTTGCATTTGACCAGAACATTCCTTCATAAACCACAGCAAATAAAACAGGAATGGGCTTATACTGCATTGTTCGTTGGTAGAAAAAAGTTTGTGGGTGAAGCTTTTATCCACAATCACATAGCGAAACCACTTGGTGCAATGTCTTCAGATTGCACGGTGACCCATACAATACCACCACAGCTAGCTGTGATGCATCTAACGCTGCATCACAGCTATTCTCACAAGTCAAGTCACATGTGGGCAGGCTGAAGCAAGTCTCAGCATAACACTTAATTTTGTATAAGTGCAAATGCATGCCGACCAGCCTTGCATGCTGGTGCCACCGCTCTGCAACAAGCCTGGGGCATGCTCTAACGCTTTCACAGAGCGTGTCTCCATCATGACCATGCATCGATTAGCTGTGCAGAAGCGGGAACATTCCTAGAAACGAACTGTATTTTTAAAGTTATTAACGTCAGAGTTCTCGGACAGAGACAGCATTCATACAGCGCTGAGAGACAGACTGTGATGTAACAGATCAGCCTAAAACCAAAGCATTGGTAATGACATTAATAATGACTTAAGTAGAGCAGGGGTACGCTTTCGATACCTTTGCAATGGAACCTAGATATAAAAGCAATAAGCTATAAATTAAAATGTTAATGTTTTTTTTTTAAGCTTGTTTTCAATATATTATAATTAAATATAATTAAATATATTATACTAAACTGTACTAAAATCTAAGCAAATGATCAAAATACTATTTTGTAAATATTTACTTTGTATGCGTTGAAAGTATTTTAGAGCAACAAAGAATCTCAAATTGTTACTTTTAGAGTAATGTTAAATGCATACATTTAAAAAGAAACATTTTAAAATATTTTTTTTTTTTTTTTGTATAGCATTTTATAATACCTTTCCAAAACAGTTTTACAGAAAATATCATCTTACAACCATCAGTAAGCAAGTTAAATGCAATAAAAATCTCTTCGCTATACAAAAATAACAAGTAATGCTGCTAGGAATAAAAATATGCAAATAAATAATAATTAATAATAAACTTTTTTTTTCTTACTCTTAAAAACTAAAGTTGTCAAGAGAATGAAATACTCATTATTAATCATAAAAAAAACGGACTGGAGGCTGAAGTAGTAGTTGCCATGTAAGTTTCTTTTTCTTTTTCTTACTTTTTCCCCTTATATTTTCCACACACTCTCTACTAGAATCATAAAATACTTGCTTATTCAACTTTTTCTGAACATACATTACATGCTTTGTGTGTGAGCAAGTTTTGGGAAAGTTTTAGGGAGTTTGGGGAGATTTTACTTTTCTGACTCATCTGTCCTCAGCAGCAGACAACCAGCCTCCCTTTCAATGATTTCCACTTTTATCTCCAGGACATGGATGAGCACCAGGCGTTTAGATAATACAGAAGCTAGAGGGCAGATGTTTTAGACATCTCAGAAACAGAACAGAATAACACAGCAAATGACAACGTTATCCGTTTCTCATCTGTATATTCAAACATATAGATATGGTCACAAAGCTCCGGTACAGAAGTACACAAAACTATACTATCTCAAGATATCACTATACTGTTCATAATGAAACTATAATGTTCATCATACTGCGATTATTTTTACACGTTATGTTGAGAAGCAGTAGCTAGTAGAGTTCTGGGAAAAAACAACTCTGAGATTTAACCACAGATACAACACTGGTTTCAGCTGAAATACACACTCAAACGTCTTCAAAACGGCAAGAAAGTGGCAAAAATCTTTGAACAGCTCCCAAGTGCTCTGCTATGCAGTTTAAGCAGATACGGGTGATTTGAGAGGGTCTGCCATATCTCACGTACATGAACTCTGTCTCTGAGAGGACATTTTATGAAAAGGCATAATTTTTGGATTTTTTTTTTAAAGTGGCTTAAGCAACATACAAGCTCTGTTGCAATTATAGAGCTAGTGTGATTTCACAATCAACTGTACCTACCTCTAGAGCATTTAATAGCATAAGATAATAATATTTTCTCTTCTGCTGCCATTTTTAGATGTGTATAATGAAAGATGAGACAGGAAATGGTGGAATCGTGCAATTAAACAAGCCAGACATGAATTTGGGTGATTGCATTAGCATCATTGGTCAATGTGTCAGACCATGTGGCCACCCACTAAAGATACTTTCTACAGCCACCCACTAGAACCACACAAAATAATCATTTTTCAGGTAAACGTTTGGTATTCTGGAGAAAATGTAAGGAATACACACACACTGTTAACACTCTTAAAAAATAAAGGTTCTTTTACTGGCATCAATGGTTCTAAGAATGGCTTAAAGGGATGGTTCACCCAAAAATGTAAATTTTGTCATCATTTACTCACCCCCAAGTCGTTTCAAACCTGTACGAGTTTCTTTCTTATGTTGGACATAAAAGAAGATATTTTGAAGAATGCTGGTAATCAAACAGTTGATGGTCCCCATTGACTTCCATAGTATTCTTTCTCTACTATGGAAGTCTATGGGGACCAACAACTGTTTGGTCCTTCAAAATATCTTCTTTTGTGTTCAACATAAGAAAGAAACTCATAAGGTTTGGAACGACTTGAGGGTGAGTAAATGATGACAAAATTGTAATTTTTGGGTGAACCAGCCCTTTAACATTCAGAGTTACATTGCACAAAAGGTTATTTAGAGTGGAAAAGGTTAATTTTTATTCAAATTAATTATTAAATTAAATGAATTATTATAAAAAGTATTGAAATGTTCTTCATACCAAGGAAAAAATCTTTTAAGAACTGTTCTATGAAAGGTCCTTTGAGGAGCCCAAATTTGATTTTCTAACGCATCACTATAAAAAAAGTCTCTAATAAGACTTCATTTGTATGAGACAATCATAAAAAATTGTATGATCCAAATCTAAACCTGACCATATAGTCCAGTCCCTTACCCAAACCAACTTGCCAGTTTGTACAATATCTTACAATTTCTCCCTCTCATAAAAACTATGAACGGTCATGAGTGTACTGGATGATCTGGTTTTTAGTTATGGGTTGTTAAACCCAAAGTGTACTTGAGTTTTAATGCGTTTGATACACGCGCACTAGAAAGTTTCATCAATGTCTAGTCTTTGTCTAGTCTAGTCATTGTCTAGTCATAGAAGTGCAGGTGTCTATTATCGTTGGAGTCTCTATCAGTTTGCTGCTGTTTGGGGAATCATTCATGTTCATAGTTACGCACTGATATTAGGGTAAAGGGGTTTACTATAAGCAACACAAATTGTGATACTGGTACTAATTAGTTTCTTATTTCAAAAGACCAGCTTTGCCACTGAAGAACAAACTGACATCAATTTACATGTCTTTACTTCTCTCAGTTAATTCGGCCAATTACGTCTTTGTTTTGACTTTATGTAAAGCCCAGGCACCCTTTAATGTCCAGCAGGCAGTGTTCTGCTATAGTAATCCAGCACGATTTGGAAAGTTGGGTATACGATTGTCCTCAACTGCGAGGGGGAGGGGAGGAAACAGACGGGGGAGAGAGAGAGAGCGAGAGAGAGAGAGAGAGAGAGAGAAAGAGAGAGCTGCTTTTCCACTTACATTTAGCCCCATTATTCCCTCTCAGAACATTAGTCGATATTGTATAGCTCAAGTCTATTCTTCACTTCTTAGTCTCTTTTCCTCCCCTGCGGGGCATAAATAAACAAAAGCCCATTAGAACTCATGGCTCGTGGTTTATATTTGTAATTTCTGTTTATTTGCTGATGCATTTCTTTGCATGTGGGCAAAAAGCGACAGGAAACGAGGAGCTGTGTATGAAGAAACAAAGTGGAATGGAGAAACCTCCAGTGTGTAGCACGACAGTCGGGGTAGTGCTGGACTATGCATAAAATATACATAGTAATATATATATTTATTCCGATATATTTACAATAGAATTTATAGTATATGCATGCATACAAACACTACCGTTCAAAGGTTTATGGTCATTAAGCAACAAAAGTAACATTGTTATCCTCACCAAGGCTGCATTTATTTGATCAAAAATACAGTAAAACAATTGTGAAATATATATGTGATATAATATTACAATTTAAAAGAACTGTTGGTCACACTTTATTTTAAGGTCCAATTCTCGCTATTAACAAATCATTAACTACAACTTTTGCCTCAGTAAACTCTTAATATGCTACTTATTAATAGTTAGTAAGGTATTTGTTATGTTTATGTATTGGGTAGGATTAGGGATGCAGAATATGGTCATGCAGAATATGTGCTTTATAAGTACTAATAAACAACCAATATGTTAATAATAATTATGCTAAGCAACTAGTTAATAGTAAGAATTGTTCCCTATACTGAAGTGTTAGCCTGTTTTCTATTTGAATATATTTTAAAATGTAATTTATTCCTGTGATGGCAAAGCTGAATTTTCAGCATCATTATTCCAGCTTTCAGTGTCACATGATCGTCCAGAAACCATTCTAATATGCTGATTTAAAAACAGTAAAAATTTTGTGGAATCTGATTTTTTTTTTTTTTAAATCAGGAGTCTTTAAAATATAAAAAGTGCAAAAAAACAGGATTTGAAATAGAAATGTTTTGCAATATTATAAATATCTGTACTGCAACTTGATCAATTTAATGCATTATTTATAAATAAATGCATTAATTTAACTATTAATTAAATTGTTGCAATTATTATAAGAACAATTATCAAATATTCTTCATTTAGTACAAATATGATATAACTTAAAATAGAACTTTATTATTTTAAACTATATTTTTAATTTTTGCTTTAAACATTTTAAATCTACTTGGCTAATGTCTGAGAAATCTTTTCACTTTTGTGATCCCGATTCAGATTCGTGAGCGAGTCTTTGTCGTCCCCCACCCCCCTTACGGTTTAATGTCTACTGCACAGATCAAAGGCAAGGCCCACAAAAGAGTGATTAAAAACATCAGGAAGGATTCATTTAGAACCACAACCATGGTCTCGCCGTCTCTAGTGCTCATTAGATAATGAGCTAATGTGATAGTACTTCATTATTTAATCTTCCAGAGAACTTACTGCCCGTTAAGGCATGTCTAGACGTTCAAGGATGAGATCTCCACACATCAGCAGGGCACAGGAAGACCAAGTACATAAAAAGTTAAATCTGCTGAATTATCACTGTCAACCACAAAGTAAATAAATAACAACCAAACTGACAAACTAAGATAAGGGTTTAACGCTTCAGCAGACTACAAATATAAAGGCAAGAATCAGTTAAATCTAAACCACAGAAGATCAAGTTTCACAGTTTTGTGTTTTTCTCACACTCTTCTGCTGCTGTCCGTACATAGGAAGTATCCTTTAATGAAAGGTCCTAGAACAGAAATCATGCTTGCTTTGTTCTACAGCCCTGCTCCTGTTCCCCCATTACGCAAACCCCACCCATGCTTATATTGTTCTGCTTTATTATAGGATGTGTGTGTGTCCCATGTGTGTGTGCTCATGTTCGAGACAGATGAAACGCTGTCAGATCTTCGTGACAACATTGTACCGTTGTGCAAATGTGACCCGCATGTGTTCTTCCTATGTGTATGGCACAGTCGATGGGTGATAATGTACTGTATGTCCTTGTGGATGGGTGCGTTTGGGGGTTGAGGGTGTGAAAAAAGAGGGGGGACTCCACAAAGGAAACAGGCACCCACACAGATGAATAAAGCAGTCTTGATGGCCTTTTGTGATACGATGCTGTATTATGGTCTGGTACCTTTCATCCAACAATGATGGAAGGGATAAGAAACAGGGTGGGGGAGAACTGGCCAGTGTGCCTCAACTATAACAGATCCACTCTGGGTGTGTTTAGATTTAAATATTCTTTGTATTAAATGATGATAAACACAAGTATTGGCTTTGTTTCAAAAATGCACAACGATCTCCCATCTTTCCCAGACCCTCCTGATATACCAGAGCACGTCCCTTTGGGACGATAAAGACTGGATTGCGTCACAGACTGTCTGTCATGGTAAAAATGAAAGTTTTACTTCCTCTTCTATAATCTTTAGTCAAAGACTCAATGGCGTACTTTGCTCTTTGTCAGAAGCATCATTCAAACTGAAAGGGCACGTTCCTCTTTGATTTTCTAGATACAACTTCATATAATTATTATATGAACTATAACAACAAATATATAAAATATAATAATACATAAAATTATAATACATTTTAGATATCTTATACTATATAAAATGAAGTTGCATGAGTATTATTGGTAAAAACATGCATTCCAGTTTATCTCACCCATTCAATTGTTAAAAGTTAACTTTTACAGAATTGTACATCATTCGTTTTATTTTGCATTCTAAATATTGGACAGTTATCAAGGCAGACATTGTTTAAGAAAGAAAGAAAGAAAGAAAAAGAAAGAGAAAGAAAGAAACTTGTTTTTAGCTGCTCAGTACTGGTTGCATCATTCGCATTTCACAATATTCTCTGTAAAGCTGCTTTTATTTTATTTTTTGCTTTTATCTCAAAGACAATATAAAATTTAATTATTCAATTTTGAAAATAACACCTCTTCAAAATATCATGCTTACTATTTTACGGAGTATGAATGCCTTTAAACAAATATAGCTTGCAGGGATCATCATATTTTCAGGTCCTTCCTTGATATCAAAAGGCTTGAAACACTCAACACTAGACCATCCTATTTTGCATTTAAACTACCATTACTAGTTAAAAGTGTTGGATATACCTTCATTGATTATGTCTTTGAAGCAGGACTGCCACTGGCGCCCTCAGAAATATCTGGTGCATGTCATTTTATTGCCCATAGGGTGTGGTTTAGTTATCGATCCAAAGCAGATCAAATTCAACAAGCTAATCAGTGCTGGATATGTTACAGGGGAAGTCAGAAATCATATCATGTGGGCCTTTAACTGTATTACTGGCACAGCAAGCCTTAAATCAAATATATGACATTGTCTGAATATGTTTTTCTGCAATATTGAGTTTCAGGGTCTGGGCTTTGACATGTCTGCGCATTTGTGTTTTGCTTTCTATCACCACACATAAGTCTTATCAGCGACCCGTGCGTTCGCCACGGGTCATTTCAGAAGACTTTCGTAAAAACCCCTCTTCTCATCGTCGAGGGAGACTAGACCAGACTTACCAATTACAAAACATCAGCATATTATTTAACTGTTTAAGAGAAGTGAGAGACCATTCCCCCCCCAAAAAAACGTTGCTTTAGTCTAAATGTTTACCGCAAGTTATGCAAGACTGCCAACTGTTTCATTTAGTTTCAGTAAAAAGACGAGATGAAGTTGTGCAACATCTGTTTCAACAAATGATTGCAAAAAAAGAAGTGAATGCAACACTGTCCCACCAGAGAGCACAGATCCAGGCCATTCTCATGCAAAAAGCCCCAGTGTGGGCAGGATCCATGTCTTTCTGCCTCTCATGGACATTCATGACTTTGCGTTAGCATGAGGATGGGCCTGATCCTATCACAGATGCCACGACTGAAAGAACAGGTTTGATGGACAAAGCCCCCCCTCCACAATTTAATCTGCCAAGCTTTAGCCAGCAATCCGGCTCTTCATTCCAACAGGGCTTCCTCGGGGGGCTTCTCCCAGGTGCACAAACAAAGGCAGTCAGAGTAACAATACGCTGTCTATCACGAGGGGGAGGGTGTGCGGGTCTGGCATGCCGTTATCTCTTTCAGTACCTGCTGGAAACTTAATGCAGTTGGACAGACTGATGCCCGGTAGAGGTTTGAAAACCACACTGTGACCACATCACTACATATCCAGTGCTTTATGAAGTACTTCAAGCCACAAATCATTCCGAAATGTTTTACGGCTCACTTACACAAAAATGATCTCCAAACCTCTTCGTGGCCAGTAAAATGGTTAACATTATCATAGCATGACAGATTTACAAAGGAAACGCTGCTGCTGCAAGGCTTCTATAATCTTGAGAGCTGCGATGTCATTTCAACACATGGGTTCTCACTTGGTTTTGCTTGACGATGTCTCTATACAGTACCAAAGTTAACCCAAAAATGAAAAGCCTGTAATCATTTACTCATCCTCATGTCATTCCAAGAAATGCAAAAGAAGATATTTTGTGAAATAAGGGTTTTTTTGTACATATAATGGAAGTCAATGCTGTTTGGTTTCCATTGTTCTTTAAAATATCTTCTTTTGTGTTCAGTAGACATGAAGGTGAATAAATAATGACAGATTTTTTTATTTTTGGGTGAAATCATACATAACATTTTTTTTTTTTTAATTAACATGCATAATCTCAACAATATGCTAAATTAACATGTCATTAACATAAATGTCTCATGAATTTTGATGATTTCATGCTCTCGGCAGCAAATAATTCACTGCACAAAAACACACTGTGGCTGACACAAACCATGACTGTCTTCCTTGCAAGTTAACCAGAATTCATTCTAGGGTAGATGGTAATTTTTTATTTTCCAAAATGCTGTAAATTTGAATAGATGCACATTGACGTCGATAAAACAAAAATTATTCGAACTATGCACAATCATATGTTTAGTTGCATTTTATTGTTGAAATACACGTTTTCTTCCCTCTGTAATTTCAACACTTTCGGGAACTGATGTGTGACCCATTTTAAGGTCATGAACCAGTGGTTAAGAACCACTGGAACATATTAAATGCAATATATTGCCCAAAATACACCTTTCTGTTGCTGTTCTGAAGATCTGTGTACACCTGCATCAACGATAAGCCTATTTTATATGGCAGATTTATATCAGTCAGGTGATGTTTTGCAAAATTAAACCCATAAATAGTGATTTTGCACAGATGCAAGACATGAATAGAAAGAGACCTTTAGAAGTTCTTTCATGACTCAAAGCACTATCTGTCCTAAAATGGACAAAGTCTTTCCCCTAACTGAAACACTGCTCAGTAAATATTTAGAAAGTTTCCTCTGAGCCTTGCCTGCATGTGTCTGTGTGAGACAGACAGATTGGGCTAAGTGACTGTGCTGTATACAACATAAATTTACAGGATTGTGTTTGTGATCGTCTCTACATTAAATATGTACGCTACTGTAAAGTTGCATCAAACATGCAGTCTAAATTCTAAAGGTTAGCAGCACAAGCAAAGGCAATGCATTGCTGTGACACTCCCAGTTCTTGGCACAAATACTGTTAGCTCCATATTGCCAGCTGTGAGTTGTAACTTGCTCAGCAGCAGCCTCCAAAACAGAAGGCGTTTATTTTGTCCCAGCTGCCACACCCAGCAAAAGTGTTTTTCGTCTGAGGAAAGATGGCATGCTGCCTTATAACAGTGCAAGCCCTAAAGCACTGGAAACCCCGGCCTCTATTAATATCACCAAAGATGGTTAATTATTGATTGGTGTGATTGAAAAGAAAAAAAACTCTGCCCTGTTTGACCAGACATGCATTGATCCCTAAGCGTCATTCTTCCCTGAACAACAAAACATATTGGTTTGCCAATGATGACTATGCTCCACAGTACCTTCAAGCACAAATATCTTTTGTCCTTAAAGAGAAAGTACATAAAAAAACTCATTATTTTCTTAATGGCATGTTGTTTTAAACAAGGTGATTATCCTAGCCTCTCTTTTCAAAATAATGAAAATGAATGAGAACTGTCAAGCCCCATAAAAGACAGAATTGTACATAGCAACACCCTATTGTGTGGCATCGCTACAAAAACACCATTTGGAGCCTCTATTTGTAGGAGCGTATTGACTGAAAATCCTGACATTAGCTCACCAATTTGTGAACGAATCGTTTTTTGAAGTCAGATATTTTCAATCTGTTTACAAAATCATTCATGAATTTATTTGAACGAGTTCTCAAGTTCACTGGCTTCAGTTTGTGCAAAAAAATCATATGGAATATTTTTGGTAATTTTTATGTCATTTTGGAGCTTGACATCCCCAGTCTTCAAAAATTCACTTTATGTTTTCCACACAATGCTAATACAGATTTGGAATGACATGAGCATGAGGAAATGATTTCATTGTTGGGAGGACTATTGTTTAAATGCTCTGCCTGACATGAAGGATACTGTCTTCCTCAGTGAAGTCTCTCTCAGGATGTGCTGCAAGAGTTCTGTGCCTGTTGCCAAAAAGCTAAACGCAAGAGTCCTTGAGGGATTACTCCGCCCACACTGTGACCTGGCCCCACCCTTAACCCTTCGTGTGACCAAGCCCAAAAATCCCATACTTCCAGTTCCCACCAAAGCCTGCAACATTTATTTATCTTTCCGTTTGCCTAGATAGCGTTTATTTATTCACTTTTTTATTTAACTTAGCCTCTCATGCAAAATCTCTCCTCATTGACGTCTGAACACACATACAGTATGCAACCTGTGGGCATGCAGAGCCAAGTCATGGGGAACGAACCTCATTCTGAAACATGTGCCTCTGCAACAGAGTTGAACTTAAGGTCAGGAGAAACACCATCAGGTAAAAATCAGACAGTTGGCGTGCAACCTCACTAGCCACGGCGAAACCGTCATCATAATGAATATTACCACTCATATCTAAAGGCAATGCCTTTGTTGCTTCATGAAAATTTGAAATTAATTCTGCAAGAAAACTATGAGAGGCACAGACTGAGACGATGAGTCACAGTTATGCCTACATTGAATCCGTGCCCGCAAAACTCTGCAGAAAGCTCAGCAGACTTCCACGGAATAAGAATGCACATTCATTCACAAAGCTCTTCACATGTTTGGGCTAATTTGATAATGCTTTCTGCTACCAGCTAACAATCTTCACTATGCTTAAATGCATTCCACAGAGTTACATAGATTTCCTGCAAAATCTCCCCCCCCCAAAAAAAAATTGTTCCACTGTAAAGAACCTTTAGTGGAATGAAAAGATTCCATGGATGATGAAGGTTCTTAAATTGAACCATCAATGCTACTTAAGAACCTTTATTTTTAAAGGTGTATTGTCCATTCAAGGCAAGGCACAGTGGGTAATATTAAATAAAAACCACAGCTGAATCTTCTCTCACGTTGACATGGGCTGAGAGTGTGAACTTGAATTAAGAAAGCCGGTGGTGGTCAGCGGAGACAGCGTGGCTGGTTTTGTTCTGGTTTAATGAAGCATGGCGTCACATGATGCCAACGTGGACTACATGCTGCCCATATCAGCTCTGTCTACCGATCGGATCCCAGCGTGAAGAAAGTCTGCTGTTTCTACTACACCCCACCATCACCTGAATAGACCCCACTGAATAGAAACTGCTCTCTTCATATCCATCAATAGATCCAACACCTGATATTCCTGCTCGGCTTAATTTTCCCACTTCAGTAATGCTGTTTCCATCCAATAACTAGTTAGCTCCCCTTTAAAAAGCATGCAGAAATTCCCATGTGCAAGTGCAAAGCACTCAGTCACTAAATAGACAAGATAATGCAATCATTCCATTTAGAGCTTTTAGAAGAATAACTTGACCACGCACACATTACCATCCCCACTTGAGAATGATGGATGGACAGCTCTCAATGTGATAGCTGGCGTTTCCTCTTACATATCAGCTTATCTTGCAGAGGGAAGCATTGTGTTCCACAAAAGCAGATCACAAAACATCTCAACCCCATCCTCTTTTCTTGTCCTAGAGAGAATGTACTCTCAGAATGTACAGTCAGTACCTCAGAGAGGTGATGTTAGTGAATGTTGATGGTATTTTGGAGTAATGGGACGGATGCATTTCATAGCTTGACCTAAATTCAGAAGCCAGCGCAATGGCTTTTCAATGTAGCTTTGGATTCCAGGAGAGAGAAAAATCAGTATATACAATAGAGCTGACCTACATCTCTACAATTGTCTGGTTTCATTATAAAAAAAAAAAAAAACTGTCAACACAAAAACCTTAAAGGGCTAGTCTACCCAAAAATGCAAATTCTATCATCATGTACTCATCCGTACAAAATCAGCATGGACAAAAAAAGAAAAAAAATTAAAAAAAAGGACACCAGGCTGTTATTTTTTACAATAAAGTGCCATTAAAAACAAAACTGGTTCTTGTATGTCTTACAACTGATCGATATACAGGTCTGAATGTGTGCAAGCATGATTGATGTTTGAGATCAAACAAAGATTATCAAAAAATAACTAGGAAAACGAAAACTCTTATAAAGAATCAGGTTTCAAACCCGTATGACTTTCCTTCTTGCGTGGAACACAAAAGGTGATGTAAGGCAAAACAACCAGGCCTCAGTTTAAAAAAAAAAAAAAAACACGCAATGAGAGTATGATAACCTTTTATGTTTCGCACATGAAAGGAAGTCATAGGGGTTTACAACAATTTGAGGATGAGTAAATGATGACAGAATTTACATTTGTGGGTAAACTGTCCCTTTAAGACTCATTCGCCAGAAAGTGATAACTTAAGTTGGTTTTAAGTAAAAATCCCCCAAACATTTTGTTTCAAGAAACACAAGAATATCAAGTAAATGATGACAGAATTGTAATTTTTGTGTGGCCTATCCCTTTAAGAGACAGACACCAGTCTCAGAGCACTCAGTCCAGCAGCATAATGCCATAATAGAGTCTTTTGTCTTATTAATACAACCTTTAGGAACAATGCCATCCTCACAGTGAAATCCTCAACGGCTACAAATGTCGCAAAGCTCCCTGCGTGCTATGAGCTCAACAAGAACCAGTCCCTGTTGACAAATGAAGAGCTCCTGCAAAACACATGAAGTCCAGCAAGCCTGGATGATACAGGTCAATGTTTAACTGCGCGCATGTTACACATTACATCGGTGGGCAAACATTTGCGGGCTACTCATAAGGCATGCAAAACGTATGCAAGTCACACTTTATATTTAACTGACACTAGAGGAATAAGCATGTGTCGAAAGCTTTGATAAGACTATCTCGCACGGTTCCTTATCAGATGAGTGCATGTGAGAGATCACTGAGCTGACGGTGATAGAAACGTGCCTCTGTTGACAAATAAACATATCACAAGTTGCTGTTAAAGTGTGAGTTTTGAGAAGGGTCACATAATCTGTTTTAAGCATTTGCATAAGAGTGGTCATTAAAATACACAGCCCTATCGCGCTGCTATGAAAATTAATGAAGACAGAACTATTGTAATACTAAGGGACATTTGACTTCAATTAGAGATATGGTTATTTTAGTGCTGGGAAACTTACCCCATGTGCGATATTTGGCAGAGAGAAGAAGCGAGTGCCGATGTTTTTAATCTTCATTTACAAAGTTTACATGAGATTCCGTAATTCCTGATTCCGCTTGATCGGGTCTCGAAGGATCCGTCGGGAGAGCCAAAAATAACTGATGGTATAAAAGTCAAAACTTTCGCAAAGTCACTGCTGCACGCAATCTAATCATTAACGCAGCCATGGTTAAGATACATGTCAAAAGGCAAGAAAAATACTATCTAGGTTTGCGTTAACGTCTCTAGGACGCGTCAGGTACGGCTGTATTTTCCGTTTAATTCAGAACTCTGTAATCCACGCGCTGTTCGACTGAACAACAACCTCACGGTCTGCGCGCGGAGACGTAATACACACACTCTCACTCTCTCTCTTTCCCTCTCTCTCTCTCTCTCTCTCTCTTACACACACAGACACACACACATACACATACACACACACACAGCATGGAAGAGTGCAGGATGCCTAGGTAATGATTTTTACACCGCTAATTTGCTTGTTAACGAAAATAAATGTATTACAAAAACATAATTGCAGACGGTCGCAAAAAGATGCTTTTACCACTCGATTAAAATGTTTAGGATCAAAAAGGCACATTTGTGGTAGTGTTTTAGTTTCTGTCTTCAGAAATGAGGTCCAGATGTTTTTTTGTTGTTTTTTTTTGGTCTTTTTTTGGTTCCACCTCCTCACTTCCTCTCAGTTCTCAGTTGTTGAGTCTTTAGTGTTAGTTTTCCTCTTTCTTTTTTCACTGGATTTTATAATGGCTTTTATCGTGGCAAAGCCATCATTTTTACACAAAGAACTGAAATGGTTTAATTATGTGGAGTCATCTGGAGGTCAAGTATCAAGAGATTTGTGATTGCTATTGATTGGATGGTTATCTGTTTGGCTATGTCCGATGTCAGTTACACTTGGCCACATGAATGTGTCTATGCAAAACATAAATCTAGTCAACTTTTTCCCACACTATATTCGCACAATTAATTTCCACAATGATGCAAATTTGAAATGCTTGATATGGCGGTTGGCTTTTGATGATGTTCCCTTTTTCCTCACTTGCATGTGGTTTGTGGGACTTCCAAATTTCTGTATGCTGATATTTGAGAGGAGTGATGTTTATGTATATGGCCTGAACAACCAGATGCATTTAGCCAAGTTGTGTCTTGCACCTCATGAGGTGGTTTGAGAATGTGTTTGGGCAGGCGTTTACACTTGGTTTCTTATGGAAATCTACTTTTATTAATTTATCTACTGGGAAACATTCCAGTGCACCTTAAACCTGGCTCTTATGACTTCTGCCTACAGCTGCAAACTCTGTACGCTCAACACGAAATCATCTTGTTTCTTTGACCTGCTAGGCCTACACTAATGTCGAAATTGCATGTGGTCAGGCGCACGTTATTCGTCTTGTTGTTTGACATCTGCTCTGGATGTGTAAACTGCCTTCGCTGAGTCACTAGAATCTGTTTAGCAGTTTATTATCGAGCTTCTTTTTTAATGCCATTGCTGTATGCATGGATATCTGCCAGTATCATGGCTTTTTTTTTTTTTTTTGTCTTGATGAACACGTTTCGCCTCAGGTGTGTGCCGTTTAGTCTAGGCTTGTTTGTGATTGGGGCTATGTTGTATCGTGTTCACACAGGGAGGGCAGGTATGAATCATAAGTGATTTAGCTCATTGAACACACATTTAAATGTGCTTTCTGGTGTCAAGAGCCTGTTAATACAAGACAGTCCCATTTTAATAAGGACCATGTGCTTCATTTCATCCTGTTGTGAAGATAAGCCCCTCAAGCATGTATGGAAACCAGTAAGTCATCAAGAATAACGACACATCCACCTCAAAGTGAGTCCTGTTTCAGTTTATGAGTGAGGTGATCTCACCATTGTAAATAGTAAAATAATGTGCATGTGCGTGAAGGAAATTCACCGTCAGTTAATACTGATGCAGAAGTTTGGATGCCATATGCTTTGACAAACAGATCGATGTGTCTCAGAAAAGTCCATGCGACTCTGGTTTAAACTCTACATTTCTGTCAGCTCGGGGGAGGGGTCAGGAACCCTGACCTCACTTCCTGTGGTGACTTCACAAGCCGTGCATTGTGTGTGTGAGAATGTGACAGGGCTCCTGGGACTCCTCCACATCTGGCAGCTGTTTTGACCTCCCCCATCCCTTTCCACCGCCAGGAAGATCTACGTATGTTCCTGGTACTCACCTCAGGAACTCCCCCAAAATAACTCCAAGCTTGAACTTCATTCCCATGCAGTTATGTACCTCACACGCTCAGTTAAGCTCTGACACATCGTATTTGGTCTGCCACACTCTGGTTTCCACCATCAGGTTTACCCAAAGTTCCGGTTTTGATGTGGTTTTTGCCAACGTTTTTTGTGAGTGCCTCACTCTTCAGAAAGAGGGCAGACATTGGCGGTCATTATGAGTTCCTCTTAGTAAAGGAGAACATGTTATTCAGAATCAATCTCGTTTTTTCCCGTGCTTCAGGAGTTATTTGGATTAGTCAATCACTTCTTATTTCAACTTTTCAGAAATGCCCCATTTCTGTCAGTCTTTCTCACGGAGGCTTGGCACACATGTGCTTTCGCTAGGTGCTCAGAAACCATGCTGCTAATTTTAGATTGTGCCTTATGTTGAAAAAGTCATCGCGTGTAGCTTCCTGTTTTACATTTGAATGTGTTCAGGGTTATATCCTCTGTCATTCTGCACTAAAACATTGTTTAGGACCTATAGGAATAATTCCATATATATTTTTTTTAAATGTAATTTATTTGTTTTTTTTTCTTTGCAAAAACTTCGCTATGCAGCTCTTTCATGTTAGGATGTACAATACTATTAATTATTTTCTACAGGGGTTTCAAACTTTTTGATGAGAACTATCCCTAAATATGACGATCTTCTTGCAAGGGACCCCTTCCTAACATATGAAGCTGTAATAATAATAAAAGCTATATATTTATGTATATAAAAAAACAAAACATTTATACTGAGGAAAATATTAAGAGTGATCCGACAATATTTTATTTCCAAAATTAAATAATTTGCTTTACATTTCACTATTAAAAATAAAGGTGCTTTACAATGCAATAGAAGAACCTTTTTTGTCTAAATGGACAAAACATTAACCCACAGACATTAACCCACAGACATATGCTTGTATCGTCACAAACATACAATAAATAAATAACAATCTGCTACATTTTTTAATCCCATAATACTCAATTCTGATTGGTCAGTCACTGTATCCTGTCGTCAAATATTTTTGTATAAAGACTGTAACACTTTATAATTGACCATTGTGCCAACTAAATAGCTTTGCTATATAAGTCTCTTCTAGCATTGTGCGGTCTCTCGCCACATTATAAAATAATTCAAACTCAAATCAATATTTCAAGTCCATTTATGTATTTATAATGTAAGTAGGAAGTAAATAATATACAGTCAGCTGGTAATTATCACAAAATACACCCTGACAGGGTGATCAAGACCTTGATGTAAAGTGGATCATCTGTAATGATCAGCTGATTGTGCATTAACTTATATCTTTTATTCATATTGTAGTATCAGTTGTCACTGTAAACAGAAGTTAAACAGAATATTAAGTACATATATAGTCAGAAGAAACATTATCCAGGCATGAAATACAGAACT
The DNA here is from genome assembly GCF_018340385.1 of Cyprinus carpio. Taxonomy (NCBI): domain Eukaryota; kingdom Metazoa; phylum Chordata; class Actinopteri; order Cypriniformes; family Cyprinidae; genus Cyprinus; species Cyprinus carpio. The sequence goes on along the minus strand of NC_056599.1, from coordinate 12,105,314 downwards.
GTGCTCAAATTCATTTCCTCTCCTTAATCGAGCGAGAACACCTCTAACACTGGCGTACTGACGTACGCTTCCTCTTTTTCATCTTCAAAACAGACTACGTTTATTTTTAGAACATCTGTCGATTCTCTTTTTGTCATGTGCTCTGCAGCCCTGTGATCCAGTGAGTCTGATGTCTTGTGATGAGTCTTTAATCATAGTGGCACTCATCGATTTGTTCATTTCACGTTGCATTGTTTGTTTGAGAAATCTTTGCTCTGACAGATTGATGTGGCAGTGTAAAGTGTGCAGCAAAACCACAATGTTTAAATGTTTTATAGAAATCAACCTTAGTTTCACTTTCTGAGGCCAGACATGAAAGTAGCATGCGAGAAGAACATATTTATGTCGACCCCCAGGGTTGTGGTTTTCCCCGTACATTTGGGCTATTTTGCAAAGCAATCACTGAAGTAATTATAGAGCCTCTGGGCTTTTTTTTACATAATGTACCGCAGCCACCAAAATGTTTTTTGTAGACAAAGAAAATTAAAATATATATTTTTCCTAAGGTGTGTTGATACCTGGAATGAATACCTAGCAACTTATAGACCGAGTGAGTTTTAGGGGCATGTTTGATGTCACATAAGTTACGCGAGTTTCGCCCACATCTGAAATTTTAAGCCAGGTTAATTTGTTTGGCATTTAGCAACAAGAGTATGTTAAGTTATTGTATGGAGATGAGTACAATCTATGATATGTTAAAAACAAATTTGGTGAGGTGAATGGACGACATGTGTTTAAAAGCTAAAACTATTTTATAGACATCGAATTTTAATCTGCTTAATCTTTGCTTAAACGCAAATATTAGGCATAAAGGTATAAATAAATAATAAACATTAACATCATGATTTTCTTTAAAGATGCCTTTAAAATATGTGCATTGTGAAAAGAGCTAAATAAATTGCCTTAATTTGACTTGAATTTTATGGATGGTTATGTCATCTCATCACATTGTGACAGTACCATTTATATTTATAGCTTACATCATGCAAAGTGCTGAAAATTCAAATCAAAGACAAACAAATTGAACAAATTAAAATGACCAAAACGGAAAAGTGAATAATGGAATAATTAAATATGCACATACTATATATAAACATGTCTATCTAAAGCATTTATTTAAAGGCCTTTATTGGAAATCCTGCAGCTGTCAACTCAGATTGGCCATGTGAAAGAAGGGGGCAAGTTTTCTTTCCTTTGGGTGGGTTTTGAAAGCGTTGGGCTGGAAATTATTCTGACCTGGCAACCCCCCGCATCAACACATTGCAGTATCAACACTGACACTTTAAAGACAGTTTACCGGAAGTGATTTTTTGCACTTGGCATCAAAACAGGCATCGTAATATTGGCCTTAAAGTCTAGCTATTTCTTCATATTAATCTAGCATGGGAGCAAGTAACAAAATCATTTTAAACAGCAACTTTAACTAAAATTATTGATAGGTTTTCATGAAAGGCTACTATGGATTATTTAGCTAAATGCTGAAGCCAGCACTTGTTAAGCCACAATATTTTATCTTTTCATGACTTTGTGGACAGTTCAGGGCCATTCACACCAAGAAGGATAACTATAGTGTCCACACCAAAGCATGATAACATTCTGTCTATTATAAGCACACACAGCAGTTTTAGCATCTGCTCCTTTAAATGCTCACTCAAGCTCTTAAAACTGAATTCTGATTGGCTGTCAATGTTATATCTTTCATTAACAATAAAAAAACATTATTCTGAAAGTGATTTCAATGATATCATGTCTCTGTGTTATCGCTGTGTTTTGGACTTCTCATAGAACTAGGACGACTGTTAAAACATTACATATTAAAGGTGCGTCCCAAATCGCGTACTTGCACACTATTCTATGACATTTTGTAGTTTAAATAGTGTGAGTAGTGCATTCACACTGAAAAGTCCAAAAAGAAAATGTGCACTTTAAAAATCCAGATGATGCACTTAACCGAAAAAACGAAGTGCGGAATCTTGGACACTTCATGCACTCAACTGTCGCAGCTTTAATTACGTAACGAAGGGAGAGGGGCTGTCAGACTCTGATTATGAACGACAAATTAACCTTATATAATTCATACACTGCATGGTTGAGTACATAGTGCATAAGTACATAGTGTATGAGTGCATAGTGTATAGTGCATCATTTGGGACGCAGCTTTAGAGTTATCATTACCGTCGTCAGTATGTACAGCCTTTAGACACCATTTTGATTTTTAACATTTATTACACAGAGACACTCAATGGTGAGGTGTCTGTTCATCCACTCTTTCCCTTTCAGACATTACTGATAGAGTAAATAATGGCACCTGGAGTCAGGATGGCTGATCTCTTTTCTCTCCTAATCATCCATTAGTGGATTAGTGGAACGCCCCCTCACTCTAGCCTACCTTTTATCACCTGCTCATTTTCCTTTTTATAAAATCCCAGCTTTGTGGGGGACGGTGCTTATGCACCCTTAGCAGTTCGTTGCACAGCTGCATCCGTGACTTTTCCAGATTGTTTGTCGATGGGCGAATGAACAAACTCATCTAGCAGGTGAAGACCTTCCTTATCAACGATTTGCAATGCTGTTTTGATTCAGAGTTCAGCGACCGTTTACCATTGTATATGATAATCACTAGTTTCATCTCCTCTCGCTGATTTATTATTATAGCAGAGCACAGAAGTCAGTTCCCATGCTCCAGTATGTGTGCTGTTTGTGTATAATGTTTACATTGGGTTTAATTATGTGAACATACTTGTTTGTAACTCAAGGCAGCTATAGACAGCTGTAAGTGTACATAAGACCCAAAAAGTGCTCCACCAGGGTGGGGGCGTCAAGAGGAATAGGGGGAGGGTTGTGTGGCTTCCTGGAGATTAGGCCTTTATTTACAGAGAGGTACTCAAGTGTCCTTAACACAACACAAAACTAATCCACAAGTCCATTTTTACGCTGTTCTTTATTAACTATATGACTGAGAAGACCATGTTTTCCCTAGGAGGGCTGGTCATTTGCATGGAAATACGAGTCCTGTAATGTGATTTAGCAAGGATTTTGAAGTCCCAGCCAGTCAGGACTTGCAGTCGATTGTATCGGGATTTAAAACGTGTGAAAAGTACAACAAGGCTGGTTTGTACTAGATTGAGGAATAGGTAATACAACAATAGACATATGGGTAGGAAAAGAGACACCATCTTTTTGCCGATACTTTATCTTCACAAATTCTGAAGGCAAAATCTGTTGTTTTGACCTGTAACCATATGGCAGCCATCAGGGCTTGTGGCCCCTTTGGCTTGGAAACCCAACACTGACAGACATTCAGTATCACATTCATTATCTGACTTGTGCTGGATCAGAAGAAGGCACTTGAGTCTAGTTCCTGTGTTCTGCTTTGCTGAAAAGACCTGCATAGCTGGTCACCAGCATATGTTGTGTTCTGGATGCTGGTTTTCCCACCAAGCTTCAAGACTTCCTTGGACAACACTCTTCCCCAGAAAACCATGCTGCTGCACCAGCCAAGTTTTCAGTGACTGTGATTTTAAGTAGGATGTATTCATGGATCAACTTCCTTGATGGTCCTGGAACAACATTCCTATTTTAGGAGTAGTTATTGGCTAGGGTTACGCCATGCTTTCACTGCACGCGAGCACTTAATCGCTCCCATTATAATCAGCTAAACTGTCTGCACTGCAAGCACCTGATGAAGCACACCACATCGCAAATAGCCGCTAAAAAACAGCCTTTTTTGTTTTAGATGTGTTACGTAGCTACTTTAGCCATCTGTCTTAGTTTACTAAGTTAAATGTTTTTTACCTTTTATTCATTATGTTGTTACATCAAAGGCAGTTCTGATTTAAATCATCTTTTGGTCAGCCCAAATAACTAAAATATATTATGCTCTCCAAGGCTGCAGCTGCATTTAATTTATAAAATATTTTATTTTTTAATATTTTAAAATGTAGGTCCATTATTCCCGTGATGCAAAGCTGAATTTTCAGCAGGCATTGTTCCAGTCTTCAGTGTCACGTGATCCTTCAGAAATTAATCTAATGTACTGATTTGGTGCTCAAGAATCTTTTTAATGTTGATGAATATAAAGAATTTAAAATACCAGCATTTATGTGATTTTATTATTATTATTACTATTATTTTGTAAAACTGTAAAAGTGTTTGTAATTTTAAATGCTGAATGTCTGTGTGTGTGTCTAGTAAAATATATAAATGAAATGAATTTATAATATAAAGAACCCATTTACTGTTGTTGTAGTGTATCTTCAAGCACAGCAAATGTGACTCGTTTTAATTCATGAGCTGGAATTTGATTTTAATTGGCCACACTTCAAAATAATTTAAATTGGACTTGGAATAACAGGAAGTGTAAAGAATTACAATTCAGAGATTCAAAAGCTTTGTCAAGCCATCAAAGTTTGTCTGGCCAACCTTTCTATTCCTAGTTAAAAATGACACTTTTTCTAGTTATACGAACGTCTTCGTATTTTTGTTCATTTTATAGTAATTTAACTTCCTCAGGTGAATTCCTTTATCTCAATTCAATTCCAGGAATTTAAAAAGCATTCTCAATTCCATTCTGTGTTTATTCATCATAGTAACATGACGTGCAGCTTCCCACTTCATGTATACACAACCTCAAGCCGCAGTGACATGTCATGTTAATATTAGAGTTAGGACACAAGATATTGCAAAACTATTACCAGCCAACCACTAAAAACCAGAATAAAGCACCTGGGACAACACTGATGCTGGTCTAAGTTGTTTATATTCAGCAGGGTGCTTTTATATAGGTATTAGAGAAATCAAAATATCTCATGCAGATTTCCAGTCCCTCCATATGGATTTGCACTGCACTTGCTCTCCATAATCAAAAGAGCCCAAGGGCGCTTGTACGCCATGCAAGATCATGTTCACAGCATGTACCTAACATATGGGGCACTCTTGACCCCTTTGATCTTCCAAACAAATGATCTATAACGGAGATCCTCATGTGGCCTCTCTACATGGATTACCATTAGAAATCACTTCAACAGAGACTTGTGTGCTTATCCAAAATACTCCCAATGGGACAAGTTTACACTCTTTTTTTTTCAGAAGATAAAATGACCACTCTAAGGTTCTGAAAGGTTCTTTGAGAAGCTAATTTGGACAAACTGAACCCAGATGCACCATGCATCTAATGTTTTGCTGTCTTAATGAAGCACAGCAGTATGCAAACTGAGGCATAACTGTAAAGCATTCATGCAAATTGACCCAGAACTCAAGAGAGGTCAGAGACAGAAAAAGAAGTGATGGAGGAGAGAATCAAAGAAGGTTGAGATAGGAAATGAGGGAGCAGCTGGACACAAGTTTTGTGCGCGTGCATGCGGAGGAGGAAATGCAGTGATGTGGATCAGTAGAGGATGAAACAGGCTTTCATAGAGCAGGTCATGCAAATAGCAGCAGAATCACAAGAAAATCACAGAGATGTGTTTTCCATCATTCAACTATTGACATTCTGTTTAAAAACACAGACATTCACATTTTACCCTTTGCTGGCCTTCACTCAAGCTGCCCTGAGGGCAAAGCTCAAAGTCAGAGGTCAATGTCAGGGGTCATCAGATAGCAGGAGGATATGACTCAGTCGAGTACAGAGGCTTTATTCTGTGCCTGTTGATGTTACCCATCTTCACTCTGTGGCCCCCAACTCCCACATACACACACCTGCAATTATTTCAAAACCAGCTTGATGTTAAATGGCACCATTATGGCAGAAGGTTGTGGTTAAGAAACTATAGCTTAATTGGCAAAGCAGTACAGAATATATACGCTTGACATACTTTGTGTGTTTTATGTGACTAAATAGTCACAACAAAACTTAGCAAATTGATTCAAGATCAATTCTTAATTTAAATGCACCAAAGCAACAGTCCTTGAACATTGCTTTGACTTAATTTCATTACAACCAATCCACTTGCATTTGTAAAATTATATCATATTTTCATGCATCATTTTCAAACTGAAACTAGACAGTGTACCTCTAGTTCCCTGGATTGGAACTGAAATTAAATGCTAACTTATGTGTTTTCTGAGTTAAGGGAAGTATTCGTCAGTGTTGCATGCTTAGTTACATTAGGATTTAAAAGAGTTTCTGTTGTGTTGGAGTGTTTGTGGTTGGATTCATTTGCACTTATGAGTGGAGCTTATGCTTAGACTGTGGGCGGCTATATGGTGAACATGGTGTTAGGTGCGTCACCAATGTGAGTGTGGTGAATGATCTTTGCTTACTTGATACTCCCATGCATTACATTTAGGAAAAAATTGTTAATGCATGCTATGTAACATATAGCATAGCATTTTTTACTGAAGCAGTTAAAGTTCATTTGATCAACACTGAATGACTAAATCATTGAGTGAATTATTACTCACAGAATTATTCAAATAAAATTGATATGATCTCAAAGTGAGATGAAAGTGAATCAAAGTGATTTACTCCATAAATGTATAAAAACAGGCAAGAAAAAATAGATCTGTCTAAGTTATAAGGATAGTCCACCAAAAGTGAAAATTATGGCATCATTTATATAAAATTCTGTAACCAAAAAGTTGATGGTAGCCATTAACTTCCACGTTTTTTTTTTTCCATACAGTGGAAGTCATTGGCTAGCAGCAACTGTTTTGGTTACCAACATTCTTCAGTATTTCTTCTTTTGTGCTCAACAGAAGAAATAAACTCACATAGGTTTGAGGTTGAGTAAATGATGACAGAATTTTCATTTTTGGGTTAACTATCTCTTTAAATAGCTTTCTTGACCTCAAAATATGCTCAAATTTGGGACAAATGTACCGTCTACCACAATCTACCACAAAGAGTCCAAGTCCGCGTCTAACCTAAACAAAGTCCTATAATTGCTGAGGTCCTCAGGATTTGTAGACCAAGCTGCAAAGTGTATTAAGTCTTCATATTAGAAAAGGGAAACCGTTAAAACAAAGCTGATTCAATCTGACAATGATCTGCACAATTTGCACAAAATTTTTATCTAGATTTGATACATCAAATAACTTACAGTTAATAATACAGGGACATTGAGTTTTCAAGCTTCAAAAATAATGCAATAGCACCATAAAACAAACCTTTATACTTTCTTGTCCTTTTTGAACCCTGAAATCTTCAGTCCCGCTGAGCAATCAGTGACCAACATTAGTATGTCTCCTTTTGTGTTCCAAAGAAGTAAGAAAATCATACAGATTGGAAAAAACATGAGAGAGAGGTTTCGATTCCTGGGTAAACTATTCCTTTAATATTGATATCTCGGCTGTGTGTATATGTGGGTGCAATTAAATGAAATATTTAGTAATGCTTTGTAAATGTAAACCCCCTGTTTAGCATACCAATAAAACCTCTTTGAGTCTTGCAAAGACTAATGTAAGTATCATAAAATAACAAAGGCACTGAAAAGAGGAGACAACATGGTGTCTGGACTCTAAATGTCACACTAGCCTTGACAGAGCTTCCAACAACTCTGTCTACACAACGACAGACAGTCAGACAGAGATGTGACTAATGCTTTGCTGCCAACTACATTCCCATTTAGTGCAGATACTTGAGAAAAGTTCTATTGCACCAGTGGTTTTGTGCTCAGCATGCATTCGTTTTTACACAATAAGTGTGATTGTGAAGGGGAAAAAAGATATTATGAAGTATTGCCTAAGGGCAAATGCATTTCCAGATAAGCAATGTCATCTTTATTTTTCACAGATCAGCATTCAGTGGTATCATACTTCTGCTTTTAGGGTTTTAGGGTATCCAAAAATACAAATAGGCAATGTGATGGTAAAAGATCTTTGATCACAGTTCATTTCAAAGAGGACTTTTTGTTTGAACACTGAATTACATGTAGCAGGGAGTGGACACAGCTCTGGAAAAGTTTGCTGATGTTATTACAGCTGTACCCTAACTAGAATATGACTTCACAGACCACAGCCAATCAAAACTAAAAGAACTCATTGGCCTGATCCAATCAACAGTGCAATAACGCCAGCCATTGAAGTCGAAATTATTGCCAGTGTTAAGGGGGAAAGTTTAATATCTGAACATTTGGCAGTTAGGTTCCACATATAAAACTGAAATAGCAGAAAGTAAGTCTAAGTTGACAACATTGGCTTTCATCAATGCCCTTTTCCCCACTTATATTTAGATTGTGGCAACATTCATCTTTGAACAGATGAGTTGTTGATGATTAGTTAAAGGTAGAGCCATGATTAAATATTTGATTGGACCACAATGTCAACCTGAAATGACTATAGTCTATTATCAAGATCCCATGATGATTTGCATGCTAAACCTACCAAACATTATTTAAAGTTAAAAGCTGTGTTGATTACTATTGTTTGGGAAAAAATAAAAAAGCCTTTATCTAAATCCATAGTCAAATTGCATGGATGCACTACACAATCTAAAGTGATCTAAATGACCTTGATAGAATCCCATGCATCAAATCCAGCTCTGGTTAAATGATAACCATTGCTGATGACTCAAAATGTGCAGGGAAAAGAGGCAGAGCACTAATCCCTGTAGACTAATGGGAGTTTCCACATCTGGCATGTCTTAGGAAGGGTGAAGTGAAAAACAAGGGATAACACCTAAATCAGCCCGGTCTGCTAAAGTCTTTGTTGAATATCAGCCTTGTCGTTCTTTTCTGTTGGCTAAATCTCTCTGTGTTTATGTGTCTGCGTGTGTCTTGTGCTTATATCATAACACAAGCTTCTTTGTGACCGTCTACAGATGATTTGAGTAAGTTCCAAAGTTTATCTAAAAGTTTGAGTTTGGCATGTTGCAGCTGCTGTGAAGAATGCTTCATAAAGTGAGGAACACCATCTCTTGATAGCCCCACAGAAGACCGCTTTTAATCATCTCGCACAGGAATCCTGACAGGGTTGTCTCTGCTGGTGCTAACTGAAAGCAGATTGCGGAACGCCTTAGATTACTGACTGTGGGTGATTAAAAATGGGGGATTGTTATTTTGTTGCATCATGCATTGGCGTGAATGCTGACAATATTATTTTTTCTTCTTCTTTTGCCTGAGATCTCAAAGGACAGAGCATGGCACAAAGCGGTTGTTCATATTGTCTTGCAAAAAAGTGGTGGTTTTTATTTCCTTGATAGCATGTTCAAAAAACAATAGGGAATGTCCTTTGGTATTGTTTTCGAAGTCATTGTCACACAATTGCAAAGTGATCCTATTGTCAGGTCATGCTTTGGTTGTATTCTTTGACGATACATCCCTTGTCCTTCCAAAACATCTGACTCATCCTGCTTTTTCGTCTCAAGGGTGGCTGACTTCCTCGAAACAAATGACTCTAATTCAGAAGTATATAATGGTCAGTCTTTAAACAAGCAAACCTTTCACCACAAAGACCTTTACCTCGCCCTTTCTGGCTCTCCTCACTACTATGGGTCACTGCCTGAGGCATGTTAGAGTTTACACTTAAGATCTCCAATCTCAAATGACAATCTCTTTGGCTCTTCAAGGCTTAGCTCGGTGAGGAAAATGAATCCATCAGGAAATGGTTGGTATGTAACCCAAAAACAGTGGGCAAGAGGCTGTAATGCACTCAGTAGGCCTCGATAAACTTTCACGCATCTGGGAGCCAATTGATTTAACGGCCAAAAAGAAATATGGCCTCCTTCTTTCTCCAGTGTGTGCTCACCCTTTGAGCCTCCCCACGCTCCTCCAAAAAGACTCTGGATTCCAGGAAAGCTGAAGTGGACTCTATAAATCAGCCTCCCCCTGTGACAGAGGAGGTTGGGGTGAGACCGAGAGCCCTCCACCCCTGTTTCAAGAGGGAAATGGGACGTCTTTTACACGCTCCCCGCCTGAATTGCCTCCTCAAGCTCTAGCGTGTCTAGTATCTTCAGTGTTACGGTCTGTAAAGCTTTTTATAGCCCTAGCCAAACTGCCACGCAGGTGTCAATGTCAAATCACTTCAAAAAAAAGACCATTCTTTTAGCCATTAGTGTCGGTCCATGGCCATGGTGCTGTTACTACTTTACTGCCTGTAATCAGCAGAGCTCCTGCTCCCTTTACCAGCTCTGGTATGCCTCACCGATGGGACAAAAAGGTGATGACAGCAGCTCCAGACGCAAGGGATGAAGGAGAACTAGATGTGTCTGGAAGTCCAGGAAGGCTGAGGTTGATTTTAATGACAGGTGACTGCATGATTAAATAAGGTGTGCATGTTTCCACAGGGATAATAGAAGAACCTTCAACTGACACACTGCGGAAGCCAAGCCCATGTGAAGCGTAACTTGTCCTCACATGCAGATTAAACTTCGAGAAGGCGATTAGTAATGGGCAAGGTTCAACAGTGAATGACACATCCATCAAAGCATGTGCACTCAATAACACAAAGCTGAAATTACATACATAACCAAAATAAAAATCAGTGAACATCCGTACAGTTCTGAGGTCTTCTCGCAGTTCTTTTCTTACCAGGACGGGGGAAGGGTGGGGAGGTGGTGGTAGAGAAAGAGCATGAGACTTTGCAGCTGATTTTCTCTGTTACGTGGCCCAGTGGGGCGGAGCTGCTCTGGCCTGCCCCCTCTCTCCTATGGGATGTACTGCCTGTGCAAACAAACCGACCCCCGGGCCTCTGGTCTAATGGGAACCAGACTTTCCCCAGCACAAAGGCCCAGCAAACTCCCCTTGTTTTGCACACACAGGCATCATGAGCTCCAGCTGAGGGACGCAGTCCAATTATCCCAAACAGACCTGAAACTATTCCCTCTCTCATTTCCTTCATAGCAGAGCGCCATGGTGTTCCATCTTTTAAGGCCACTCGCCCTTGTGACCCCTCAACAAACAAACGCATGTACAGTCAAAGGCATCTATCTATCTATCTATCTATCTATCTATCTATCTATCTATCTATCTATCTATCTATCTATCTATCTTCACTAAAAACAAGGGTTCAAGGGAGAAAACAAACTAAGGGTTCAGAAATCTTTTCTATATAATGCAAATAATTATTTGTTTTTTATTACCTACACTACTGTTCAAAAGTTTGAGGTCAATGTAATTTTTTATTTTTTTTAAGAAAAAAATATGTTTGTTCAGGATGGTCACATCAATTTGATTAGAAGTAACATAATATATATATATACAGCATCATATATATATATACAGTACAGACCAAAAGTTTGGAAACATTACTATTTTTAATGTTTTTGAAAGAAGTTTCTTCTGCTCATCAAGCCTGCATTTATTTGATCAAAAATACAGAAAAAACAGTAATATTGTGAAATATTATTACAACTTAAAATAATAGTTTTCTATTTGAATATACTTTAAAAAAAATAATTTATTCCTGTGATGCAAAGCTGAATTTTCAGCATCATTACTCCATCCTTCAGTGTCACATGTAACATCCAGTCTATATCACATGATCATTTAGAAATCATTCTAATATTCTGATTTATTATGAGTGTTGGAAACAGTTCTGCTGTCTAATATATTTGATGAATAAAAGGTTAAAAAGAACTGCATTTATTCAAAATAAAAAAAAATTAATAATATATATTCTAATAATATATTTTCTTTACTATCACTTTTTATCAATTTAACACATCCTTGCTGAATAAAAGTATTGATTTTATTAAAAAAAAAAGTAGTGTATATTATTACAAAATATTTATATTTTAAAAACATAGCTTCTTTTTTTTTTTTTTTTTTTTTTTACTTTTTATTCATCAAAGTATCCTAAAAAAGTATCACGTTCTGAAAAAATATTAAGCAGCAGAACTGTTTCAAACTTTGATAATGAATCATCATATTAGAATGATTTCTAAAGGATCATCTGATAATGATCCTAAAAATTCAGCTTTGTATCACAGAAATAAATGATAATTTAAAGTATAATAAATTTAAAAACAATTATTTTAAATTGTAATAATATATCACAATATTACATTTTTTTTTTCTGTATTTTTGATCAAATAAATGCAGGCTTGATGAGCAGAAGAAACTTCTTTCAAAAACATTATAAAATAGTAATGTTTCCAAACTTTTGGTCTGTACTGTATATATGTATATATGTGTATATATATATATATATATATATATATATATATATATATATATATATATATATATATATATATATATATATATTATTAAAAAATGTTTATTTGTTTCAAATACATGCAGTTTCAACACTGATAATCTTAACAGATGATTCTTGAGCAACAAATCAGCATATTACTGATTATGGAAATAAATTCCATTTTTTAAATATATAAATTGTAATAAATGTATAAATCAGAATGATATTTCACAATATTACTGTTTTTTTTTTTATTTATTTAGGTTTTTTTAATCAAATAAATGCAGCATTGATGAGCATAAGAGACTTTCTACAAAAATATAAAAATAAATTACAGACCCCAAACTTTTGTGTGTGTGTGTGTATATATATATATATATATATATATATATATATATATATATATATATATATATATATATATTATATATATATATATATATATATATATATATATAAAATAGGGCTCAATGTACTGTGTTAATATGAAGGAATTGTCTGTATTCATTCTTCTCTGGTGTTTTACTTATATTTTGAAATACACAGCGTATTATGTTGTTCTTTTTTCTAACGGGGAATACTGCCAAAAGTTTTAGCATAAGAAATGTAATGTTTTTTTTCTTTAGTCATATCTTGTCTCACATATGAGTCAAGACCACCACTGAAGCCCCCTCAAAAAATGCCTCTACATAGAGTCGTCAATCTCAGTCAGCCTTTCGAAACTTATCAAACCTCCCATCTCCAGTCACACAAACACCATGTTCTTTCCTCCTTCTCTCCTTTCTTCTCTAATGATTCATCTCTCTCTAGTTCCTGTTTTCTTACTTTCTCCTTTTTATTCAGCCATCTTTTTTTCCATCTCACTTTTACTTCCCCCACCCCCCCCCCCCCCCACGTCTCTTTGGTCTCCTTCATCTTCCTCTCCCCTGTTTTTCCATCCACCACCCCCATGTTACAAAAATTCAGTTTCAGTTTTTATCACACTGGTAATATAGTCCAAAATGTGCACTATTGTGTTTGTCCTTGGCCCAGTGCTGCTCTTACTTTCCTAGTAAGATCATGGATTTGTGGAGGAGGCCTTGTGAGAGGGACTAAGAGACAGCAGCTGCAGAGTAATGAGTTGAGCGGCAATCTAATGTCTAATACATTTCACTAATTCCCAGCTCCAGTCTCCCCGGGCACAGGGCAGCACAGTCCATCATGATTTTAGATTGTTCACTGTTGGATGATACGAGCTGAATGATCTCATTGTGTGGTTTATGGGTTATCTCAGAATGTACAGCCAGTTTTTGCACTGCTTTTTATTTGAAAGGCCCATTTCGCAACTGACTGAATCACAGCACAGATGAAACTAAGTTGGAAAGTCCTCCACAACACAATAAGCCCCCACATGATGCGCTGTTATGCAGACAGAGGGTTTGTCCCTGTGTCTCATTAACAGAAAGTCTTTTATACTTTTTTTTTTTTTACACCAAAAATCGTTCTGCCGATCAAACATGCCACTCATACTGAATGCTTTCACTGGTTTTTGGTCTACAGCCTACTTTTTGTACTCACACTGTGTGTGGTACAGTTGTGGTGTGGTATGCCATATACGTATGTTCATTTCAAACGGTGTATGTTTTCTAAGAATAAGTGTTGAATAACATCTAAAACATATTGAGGTTTTGAGGTATAATGTAATGTTTTAATGTCAATAAACTGTGAGATTATGTCTTTTCATTGATTCCTCTGTATCTGAGCTCAGACCAGTCCTGGCAAGCTCAGATAGAAATATTTTTTCTTCTGTTGCTTTCTCTCTCTTAATTGGTGTGTTTTCTGGCAGGGCTTTTTTTTTAAGCATGTAGGAGTGGTCTAGACCAGACTTACGCTTCTGGGGAAGTGTGAATTCAAATATTTGCATGTACGGTTTCTTGCAGCGTCAGCGGGAAGTCTGATAGAAACCTGCCTGCATGTAATCGTCACTACCTGGCTGTGGTGAATTATCAAATAAAGGGCAGGTGTCTGCAAAAGAACCCGTGGCTTAGTGCGTTCATCTGAGCTGTGTCTCTAAGAAGGTAAAGTGTAACCTGAGGCTTTGGATACCAGTTGCCTTATTTATCTGTCTTGAAAGTATTATCATAATCTCCTTAAAGCATCTGGAAACTTGTTTGAAATCAATAAACTTCTTTGTCTCTTTCCTGTTTGTGTTGCCTTTATGCAGCATATTCATGTCACTGGCTTTTTAATTTTTTTTATACAAACAAATTAAGTACATATAAAATAGTGTTTAATCACTGTAATGTAATCTTCAAATTAAAGAGAACTTTAAAATTGCAAAAAATTCAGTTTGGATGCTTCAAGGCGAAATACAGTTCAAGGGAGTGTTTAATAAAAGTTTAAGTTGGGGGTGTTTTTAATCTCGTCCAAATTGAGTTCCAATGAACCTGCCAAAAAAAGCTTGCATACATGCAGTGCATAAAAATGTGCTTTGGTAAATAGTTTACATGATGCTCTAGACATTCTGTTTCTCTCATTAGGGTATTATGAGACCAGACACGCTCCATCAGTGCTGCGTGAATACACACATGATTTGTTCTGAAACGCGTCCGTCGAGAATAAGACTTCATTACAACATGTCTTCTGGCCTTCCTTTGTCATTCTCCTCTTACACAGGCCTCTCTAGCTCCCACCACGTCTGCTGCCACGTTTCCAGATGCTACAGAGCCCAGTGTTGAAATTATTTTCTTTATGAGGTGAAGAGAAAGGAATTAGCATCCAACACTGACGATGTGGCAAAAGTGAGAAAATACAAAGTTGGAGCTTTCTAACACCCCCAAATCCATCTCCCAACGCTCTACTGGCCCCCACCACCACCAGATGAAATATTCAGGGAAGTGTGGGATTACTTTCACAAGGAGAACTTGAACCTCTTGACTTCCTGCTTGGTGATGAGGTCACTATTCTCTGAGGGAATGTCTGTGAAATGCCTCCCGCTCAATAACAGCCCAGCCAAGGCCAGAGAAGAGCGGGGGCTGGTATAGTCAGAGAGTCTTGGGAAGGAGATGGAGGGGATGAATGAGGGGGGCGGTGGAGGAGTGACGGAACTGGGCTTGGCAGGGGGGTTTGGAGGTGACTGTGAGGACGGTATCGTCCAGGCTCTGGGCGTTCAGCCCAAACTCAGTGTGATTTCACATTATGGGGTGGAAATTTTCAGTAACACTGAGTGTGAGATCAAGTTGTGATTGTCCGTCGTTGCAGATGGGACCTCGAGCAACATCTTACAGGAGGGAGGGTCCATATTGCTGATGGATATATTGAAATAATGAATGGCGCTGTAGTATCTTCCCATCCACCCCTCAGGCTCAACGTTCATGATGCAGATGGTGCGGGACAAAAACTGAGAGAATACTAAGCCTTTTAACAAATCCAAACCAGATGAAGGCCAAATCGCTCGCATGAATGTACTGTCTGTGCAACGTTCAATGAAATAAGCCCAGTTACAGACTCTGTATGGGGCGTCCTGTCGCAGCTGGGCTGATGTCGCTGAGGATCGAGGCCGAGCACCTGGCACGCCACTCCAGTGGGTGGCTCCTTTTAGATGGAGGCGACTCAAGCATACAAAGCCATCTTGTTCGATCTCATGGTCCAGATGGAAGAGCTCTGTTGCCAAGGATGCCGCTTTCTACTTCCTGCTCCAAAATGAAAATATCAGTCCTACGAACAAAGAGTCAGATAACAGACGCTTACGTATCTCTTCATCTGTTTCGTACGCTAGCTGCCTCTCACGCACACACGTTTGACCTCACACTATTTCAGATCCATGCTGCAGTGGAATAATGACGGGAGAAACTCGCACCCTCCCCATGAGAAAGGCCTTCTCTCTCAGCCCTGCATGGGCAATAATAGACTAATGCTTTCCAGATGCGCTCTTCAATGGCCGTACCCAGCATTGGAAGTACCCCTCTCGCGGGAGTCCTAACGATGCCCTGGGGGCCTTTGAGAGGGAAAGGTTCGAGTCTGTAGTCTCTGTCCCTTTTTATATACTCGTCTCCCACCGCAATCACAAGCTGCTGATCCCCGATCGGCACGGCTGAAGGTCAAAGGGACAGAGAGACAAATTCTTTTCTCAGCCTGGTTCAGTTTGTATTCAGATTCCCATGCCATTTACACCACAAAGTGAACGAAAAGAGGTGTAGATGTGATTTTAAAAGGATGGCCATCTTTATTAATGGCTTTTCAGTGGGCCAGATCTTTAATCGTCAGATAAACTCATGGGAATGTGACCTGACCACGTGACCTGTTTGTTTTATTAAGGCTGTGGGGAAGGTTGATGAGAGGCAAGACATGGGTATCTGAGCTGTGCAAAGCATCCACTCAAATTTCAGTGCTCAAATGGTGTCCATTTGCCTCAAATTCCTCCAATTCCAAAGTCGATTGCTCTTGTAAAAGGCCCCGAGCTGATCTTTAGGTGATGCTGTTCTGGCTTTTCTCCTTCACCCATTTCCATGATCTTTCTGAGAGCTGTATCGTCAGAGACAAGTGCTGCATCTTCCCCAAGGGAGAATCCACAGCAACTCTCAAGTGCAGGTCCGCTTGACCTTACTTTCTCCCTCGGAGAGAGTACAAGAGCTGTCTGAGACAGAGTGTTCTCACAGGAAGAAGAGAGGGTGGGATTTAGTCTGAGTCTGAGAAAAACAGGCCCACTGCCTTTAATCTCTGTCTCAGCGCAGGGCTGGAAAGGGACACTGGGGAATGACCAAAGCCACAAAACTTTTAGCCTGTTGGCATACCATGTTAGTCCTTCTGATAAAAACCAGCACCTTTCATTCAGTCTTTATATATATATATATATATATATATATATATATATATATACACATGAATTTGAAATGGTTGTAGGGAGGCGTATCAATGAGCTTTTCTTAAAATCAAACTGAGTTTGGCTTTCTCTAACAAATGGCATTAAGATACTTTCAGGAATGTGGCAAAACGAGGGTAGAAAAAAAAACATACAAAATAGCAACTCTGTGGCGAGAGAGTAAAACTCGTATTAACGGGATGGAGGGACTCGTGAGAGTACTGTATGTCCATCTGCAAAACACACTGTGGAGCCCACCCAAAACAAACAAACAAAAGTTAAAGACACTCTCTCTGGGTTTAAAGTATAAAGAAAAAAAACAGTTCAACATGTTTAGCATCCTGTGACAAAGTCCTCCTCAATAATAAGGCATTTAATTGCTATTTTGGGTAAAACTTGTGAAACGTATCTATATTTCCACTGGTAGATATAATCAGATTGAACTGTGGGGGCTGCAAGTAGTGGAAACTACTACAACCCCCATCTCAGTAGATCGTAATCTCAGTAGGCCTACTGTAAATCAAGTATAATTCTGTTTTTTAGAATGCCTTTGAATTAGTCTATAGAACTTGCCCATAAACCTGAAAATATTTTTCATGTTTTTCATGGTTGATCACAAAAGTTGGTAAAGGGGTTTTTATAAGTCTCTCAGATAGCTCAACAACTTTCTGCATCACTGAGGTAGAGTGTAAAAACATTAAAGACATGAAAAACTCACAGAAAAGACCTGAAGAAGTCTGTTTGACATACTTAATCATGTCCTCATGAGTCTAACCACACTTTCACAACCAGAATGGTTGTCTGAGGTTCTTGCGGTTGCCATTGCTGATCTTTCCTAAATCCTGGAGAAACATGAAACTGTTGGATGTTTGGATCACCCTATACTATTGGACAAACCGCCTGTTAGCAACCACCGAATGAACCAAATCACAGAAAATCACGTAAATCTGCTACACGTATTAGTGACCGTATTGAGTGTTGGCATACTGGCGCCATCTTGTGTGGTGAAAATAATGTCTTCTTTCTGTATTTGTAGCCTTCAGTTTTATCTACGTTTGCAGCTAAAGTACAAACAAAACATTGCGTTTATTGTTATTATTCGAGTTAAAGCCTGATTCAGCTACCATATTGTAGTTATTGTTGTATTGTACTGTATTGTACTGTTGTATTGTACTGCACACAATTTAAAATATTTTCACACCTTTGCATAATTTGGCAAAATTACAGCTCGAGGGAAGGTAACTATAAATTAACTTAAAGTCTAGCTAAAGGGTAAAACAACAAAATCTAAGCACGGCATTAAACTAAATGAAGAATCGATATGGCAAAACAAAAAAACTGACCCAAGTTGGGATCTATTAGGAGCATTTTGAGGGGTAATTAAAATGAGCACACATTTTGCATTAGGAATTCCCCATCCCCTTAAAACTTAATTTAAAGGATCGAAACAATGTCCGTGTAGGTTTAGGATGTAGGTAAACAAAGTCTATAGAAATACAGCTATAAAGCTTTAAAAAATTTACATTTTTAACTTGAATTACTAGATGGCGCTATTGTTCTGGACATCCTTGCAGAAGGTTTTCATGAACAATTCTTGTATTCATGTGCTCTTTATGAACTGCAGCTGTACTGCCCCTGTGAAACTATGAGAGGTCAGGCTGGTTTCATGTTTTGAGAAACTGAAAGATCATATTTTGCTGTAGCTGCTGGGGAGCATCTGACACAAGTAAACCCCTTTCAGAAAACCAACTATTGTAATGAAGGTTGAACTATCAGCTGCATGTGAACTTCTCAAGACAATGGTATCTTTCATAAATGTGATTTTGGGGAAGATCGTCATTTACCCTTAAAATTTTATACATTTAAACTATTTATTAATTAGAATATTAGTTAGTATAAACAGTAATGGTGTCTGTTACATTTGACTTTTTTGTTGTTTCATGAAATGTTTTGTATTAAATAATAATCAGTTTTACTTGTTGAAGCTAAAAAAGTGATAAAAAAAAAAACCTGGTACTGCTAAATGGACTTATCGCTGTTTTTTCATAACAGACTAAAAACACCAAAATAATGCTTTAGATTTTAATAAGATTTTAATCAAGATATGAAGCAAAAACACTTTTGTTTCAATCTGTATTTAAAAAATCAAATACATTTCTTGAATATATGTAAAAGTGTCTTTACCCTGAAACATATGAAACCGAAACTGAAACAATGTTTTTAAGGCACAATTCTCATAATTGCATCATAAAAAAATTTTTTATTGCACATAATGTTTTTCACAAATTTTCACTTATAAAAATGTCCTTTGTTAACAATAAAATATGACAAAAACTTTTACCAAATATTACTACTGTAAAACTAATAAATGAACATAATCCCCCCACCAAACAGTGTTTCAGAATCTCATATCTGTCATCACCACTGTCCATCGCCTGTGCTGACATCTTTGTTCTTTGTTTAATGGCAAAAAAAAAGAATTTCCTTCATTTGTGGAAATCGAAACGGATTGTGTTCACAGTATGAAATGGAAAACAAAACTTCTTGACAATCACATGTTTTCATTTCACTTTTTTCAGTTTGAGTCATCACATTAAGAATGAAGCATTCCAATATGAAAGGGGATTTTGGCAGGATGGCCAAGGGCTGGGCTGTGGGCTATTTAGTGAGCTTGAGTTCATACGGGAAATCATGTGACCTACCAGCAAGCCTCCTTTCTTAGCTCAGCCTCTTTTTAATGCTTTAGAAGAAGAAGAAGAAGAAGAGAAAGAATGTAAAAGAACAAGAACAATAAACCTGTAAATTAAAGGAATGTCCTGAAAAGACTGCATGAAATGAAATAACAGCATGGTCTTAAATATAGTTTCCTACACAATTTATTACTTCCAGGATCTTTGGAATTCACCACAGGGAGGAACTAAAACATCCTGTCACCTTAGACCTACTGCAAAATCTCTGTATGCAATCCATCTTTTCCAGCAAGTTTGACTGTACCCTTCTTTCCTCAGTTAATTCTATGAATGCAGTATGGAAAAAGTTTATAAGAACAATGAAAGTACTTGGAAAATCCTGGTTGAGTCCTTTTAACAGGAACGATGTGTGGAAGCAGGAGTAAAGCTAAGTGGGACATTCCCAATGACATACTGGTGTGTGGAAACACGGCTTTTCCTGGAAAAGATAAACGATGCTCTGGATGAATGAAAACAACTCTGTGTAAGACCTGAGATAACACAGTGTAATAGGCAATTTGAATGTACAGCGTGACATGTTTCTAAAGAAAATGGGAGTATTGCTTCCTGTGATAATGTTAAAGACTCAGTGCTAAACTGCTAATGCCTCTGTATATTGCTTTTCTGGCTGGATGTTTAGTAGTTTGATTTATTTAAAAGATAAAAACACTGACAGCTAGTCAGAATTGACCCAATATTAAAGAGCTTGAGTAAAGCAGCAGATGGCATAACTGCAGTGTGCTTATTATAAACAGAATTATATAATCTGTTGGCATGCATGCTAATATAGTTATTGTTATAGTTAATGTACAAACAGGGCAGAGCGAGTCACATGCCAAAGTTTAATACTTAAGGTTTTGCTGAAATCTGTATGAGCAGTAGACCTCAATCAGGTTAGATGGCATTTTGAATTCAACATGGATGAAAACTATGGGATAGTCTTTAAAATGGCATGCTCTTAGATCACTTAATTTTCACACAGCAGCTCAGAACTTTCGGTTTTATATAGTTTTTGTCTACTGAAAGTTTTCTGGGAAGATGTTTTGTCAGCTAAACAATCAGTAGGTTGATTGAACGCACTGTACTTCACAGCCTCATTTTCATTCCTGTCAAAAGCTAAATAATACAAAAAACGCCATCCCAGTAGAGGGCTTCATATTGTCTTAACATTAAATTACTAAATATAAAGAAGCATGAAGTTTATAAAGTTGTGTGGGATGAATGGCGGGTAAATGCTACATAGACTAAGCAAAAACAAACAAGAGCAGAGAAGCACACAAAGCTGTGGGGAAACAAAAATTCTGACCCTGATGGAGGCTGTTTGTATCTGAGAAGCACACTGTATTGTTGCTCTTTATCCTACGCTCTCATCAAATGACCTTCAAATGGCTTAAAAGGGCATATTTGTTTTGGCTGGAATACACTATAGAACTGTTGCCCAGGGTTTTGCACTAGTTTGTAGACTATGAATTTGACCAGTCGGAGGATATCAAACATGTTCAGTATTTTGAGTTGATTTTAGAAAAAATTGTTTTCATTTCATATACAGGTCCTTCTTAAAAAATTTGCATATTGTGAAAAAGTTCATTATTTTCCATAATGTAATGATAAAAATTAAACTTTCATATATTTTAGATTCATTGCACACCAACTGAAATATTTCAGGTCTTTTATTGTTTTAATACTGATGATTTTGGCATACAGCTCATGAAAACCCAAAATTCCTATCTCAAAAATAAGCATATCATGAAAAGGTTCTCTAAACGAGCTATTAACCTAATCATCTGAATCAACTAATTAACTCTAAACACCTGCAAAAGATTCCTGAGGCTTTTAAAAACTCCCAGCCTGGTTCATTACTCAAAACCGCAATCATGGGTAAGACTGCCGACCTGACTGCTGTCCAGAAGGCCATCATTGACACCCTCAAGCGAGAGGGTAAGACACAGAAAGAAATTTCTGAACGAATAGGCTGTTTCCCAGAGTGCTGTATCAAGGCAGCTCAGTGGGAAGTATGTGGGAAGGAAAAAAGTGTGGCAAAAAACGCTGCACAACGAGAAGAGGTGACCGGACCCTGAGGAAGATTGTGCAGCAAGGACCGATTCCAGACCTTGGGGGACCTGCGGAAGCAGTGGACTGAGTCTGGAGTAGAAACATCCAGAGCCACCGTGCACAGGCGTGTGCTTTTGAACCAGAAACAGCGGCAGAAGCGCCTGACCTGGGCTACAGAGAAGCAGCACTGGACTGTTGCTCAGTGGTCCAAAGTACTTTTTTTTTTTCGGATGAAAGCAAATTTTGCATGTCATTCGGAAATCAAGGTGCCAGAGTCTGGAGGAAGACTGGGGAGAAGGAAATGCCAAAATGCCTGAAGTCCAGTGTCAAGTACCCACAGTCAGTGATGGTCTGGGGTGCCATGTCAGCTGCTGGTGTTGGTCCACTGTGTTTTATCAAGGGCAGGGTCAATGCAGCTAGCTATCAGGAGATTTTGGAGCACTTCATGCTTCCATCTGCTGAAAAGCTTTATGGAGATGAAGATTTCGTTTTTCAGCACGACCTGGCGCCTGCTCACAGTGCCAAAACCACTGGTAAATGGTTTACTGACCATGGTATACTGTGCTCAATTGGCCTGCCAACTCTCCTGACCTGAACCCCATAGAGAATCTGTGGGATATTGTGAAGAGAAAGTTTGAGAGACGCAAGACCCAACACTCTGGGATGAGCTTAAGGCCGCTATCGAAGCATTCTGGGGGCCTCCATAACACCTCAGCAGTGCCACAGGCTGATTGCCTCCATGCCACGCCGCATTGAAGCAGTCATTTCTGCAAAAGGATTCCTGACCAAGTATTGAGTGCATAACTGAACATAATTATTTGAAGGTTGACTTTTTTTGTATTAAAAAACACTTTTCCTTTTATTGGTCGGATGAAATATGCTAATTTTTTTGAGATAGGAATTTTGGGGTTTTCATGAGCTGCATGCCAAAATCATCAGTATTAAAACAATAAAAGACCTGAAATATTTCAGTTGGTGTGCAATGAAGCTAAAATATATGAAAGTTTAATTTTTATCATTACATTATGGAAAATAATGAACTTTTTCACAATATGCAAATTTTTTGAGAAGGACCTGTACATCTTCTAGCAACAAGGCTCATGTTTCTGTGTGAGTTTGTTGTGTTTTGAACATTCAGAAAGTCTGGTAATGTGTGACTAATCCTCAGTCATTTAGTGTATGATGTCCATTTTTTTCCTTAACTACAAAGTTGGCAAATGTATTATACATAGAGTTTCTAAACCTATTAAGATTTTTAAAAAATCAAGTACACTCTTAAAAATAAAGGTGCCTCACGATTACACAGAAGAACCTTTTTTTGTTTTAATTATTCTATAAAGAACCTTTAACATCTGAAGAACCTTTCTGTTTCACAAGGTTCTTCACAGCGATGCCATGGAAGAACCATTGGCTAAACAAGGTTCTTCAGATTATAAAAAGGTAAAAAAAAAAAAGTTTCTTTAAATAACCTTTCACTAAATGGTTCTTTGTGGAACCAAAAATGGTTCTTCCATGGCATCGCTGTGAAGAACCTTTTAAGCACCTTTATTTTTAAGAGTGTAGTGTCTTAAAAATCTTTAGTCTATATTGTTATTCCTTCTGTCGGTTTAGTTTTTTGCTATGCAGGATAGTATAACACCTTAATACAACAGTATATTCCAGTCCCCAAATTTGAATCCAATAGAATAGTAGTAGCGAGTTGTTTTGTTTTGTTTGTTTTTTCTCAGTGACTCTTTCTAGAGATTCTGTTGTTTTTATGTGCAAGTCATTGAATCATTCATTCAACCATTTTGTTCAAAATGCTGATTCATTAGGAAATGAAATACCACTAGTGTGTATTGCTAGGAGATGGAACAGTTGATTCTATTTTGAATTCATTTGGAACTAATTTGAAGCAAGAAATAACTGTCAATATTGCATTAAATGTAAGTCACTCTATTGTGTATTGAAATGTTGTATAAAAGCATTCTCACACGATGCTGTTGGTCTGAATATGTTCCAACACTTCCCTTGCTGGTGAACTGTTGCTTATGTAGAAACTCAATCTGTGTTATCTATCCTGCTGTCTGAATGCATTCCATTCTCCCCCCTCAGACTATATAGCCCTCCTCTCCCTGACATCAAAAAAATAAAATTATGCTGCGTTTCATCAGAATTTTTTTGCTGTTTGTTAAAATAGAAGTCTCATTATGAGTTGCCCCTTCACTGACATGTTTTAACCTAAAGAAAAACTGTGACGTTAATAACATAAAGCCTACTTTTGAGAGGACTTGTTAGGTATTAAAGCTTGTAAGGCTATGGGTGCCTCAGTTTACTGAGAATACACAGGGTACTCTGTTATTCAGTGAAAATTCAATACTCCAAATATACACATTTCCTGAGACTTCCTGACATCTTATCAGAATCAAATCAAACTTCCCCCACCTTTCCGGATTCTTGTGGAACACAATTATATTTTTCATCATGTAGGCTACTCATAGAAATTAACCAGCACCTACAGAAGCATGTCTGGGAATTGAATGCCTTTTATTAATTAATTTATTAAAACAAACAAAGAACAAGTCGGCAATAGATCAGGAAAAACTGCAGCAACTCTGTGTCTGGCCAACACTGGTTTAAAGAACATTTCATGTTCAGTATGCAAACATGTTATGGACATCTCAACATTTATTAAAGCTTGAATGAAAAAAGTTTTGCCATTTCTGCATTGTCATAAAGTGGATCTAATAAACAGGGAAGGCCAGATAAGGGTTTTGTACTCCAGCGATTTTTTTTTTCTCTTTATTGAAAGTCATTTTCTTACAGTGCCCGTATAAGGTGACATGGTCGGTTCACTTAGTTTTGTCATGGCCAAAATAACTTGTGGGATCGTGATAATATGTTGTGGCAATGAGATATTAATGTGTGGGAACGTCATATTAACTCGTGGGAACGTCATATTATGTCATGCCACGAGATCATTTTGAGGTAACAACATCCATGTCGACTTCTTATGTTGAAGGAACAACATATTTTTCTCGTGGCCACAAGTTTAATGCGTTTCATTTGTAAATGAAAACACAACATGCTCATTTATCATTTATCTGACAATTATGCCAATAAAGTTTTGACTTTATGATTGTATTTATGCCCATGTGTGATAAATGAGCGTGTTGTGATTTCATTTACAAATTAAACTACGTGAATGATTAATTCCTCAACGAAACACTATAGTATTTATAATTATGGTCTATTAAATAGCCGAAATAAATTTCAGTAGGCTATTATTTACAAAAGTATTCAGAATGTTTAGTAAAGAGATCAAATTGATGGGAAAAAAAGAATAAAAACGAATATAAAAAATATAACCAATAATAATAATAATAATAGCCTAATATACAAATGTTACGGGGAAAAGATGATCAGTCAATGGACTTACAAGACTGTAAGATGGTTATTTTTTTTTTTATATTTTATATTTTGCACTTTATGTAACATTTATTTATGATAAACTTCATTTGAATGCAGATGATCGCATGTAATACAGCCTGGTAGCCAACGCCTATGGTTAATATAATAATTTAATAATGTAATAATTTCTATAATAAATAATATAATAATTTCTTAATTCAAGATAAAATATTTATGAATCCATCTCTGATAATCCCGGGTTGCTATGATCATGCAGGTTTGTTTACGCATTACTTGTGGCCAGGGCCGGCCCTGGCATTTTGGGGGCCCAAAGTACATTTTCAAAAGGGGCCCCCATACCCACAGTTTCACCTAACCACCCGCATCCTATCCCAATGTACACATCTTTCAAGATATAGATAGGAACATATATTTGGGTAGATGACAAATATGCAGTAAAAGTACTGCAAATATGCAGTAAAAGTGTATCAAGTTCATATGCTTTTAGAAATATACGAGCAGGCAAGGGAAGCAGTGTCTCCCCAAAATATATATATATATATATATATATATATATATATATATATATATATATATATATATATATATATATATATATATATTGCCCATTACTAAAATAGACACTTGTAAAATTATGCCTGAGGTATTTATTAACAATTGTATGCTTTTCTTTTTAATAATAAAAAAAGTTTTATTAATTTAGTAGTAATTTAGTAGTATTTTTTTATTAATTTTTAGTAATTTATTGAACATCCTTGAGACAGTCACACCATAGGACAATTTTGAGATTTAGCTCAAAAATTTAATAATAATAATAATAATAATAAATCTAATAACAAAGCAGTTTTATAACAATAGGACCATGTAAGACAAATAAATTTTAAATGATGACAATATTATTACATTTTCTTATCTTGTGTGACAGTGAAAATGCCATGTCATCGACCCAACAACCCATTTAAGCAAACTTTTAAAACCAAAGAGTTTAAAATTTAAAATTAAAGAGTTCAACGATTGCTTAAGAGAAATTTAACAAAAATTCAGTGACATTAAGGCTTAAAGCAAAAAACCCTGCTACATTAGAGAACAGTATAATAATAATAATAATAATAATAATAATAATAATAATAATAATAATAATAATAATAGAACAATAATTAATTTTCCGGGCTGGCATGACAGTCCAGATTAAAATGCTAAAATAATCAAAGTGAAAACACATGTTGAAACAGATTTAAGCAACATCAAAGTGAAGGCAAAAATCTGAGACGAATGGAGACACGAGATAGGGTTCACAAGGATGAGACTACACCAGATTTTTACACTATTTTAAGAAATCTTCAATGATGAAAAACATGCCTGGAAAAATAGTCTACAGGTGCATTTGAAATTTTTTAACTAATCTTGCAATAAATGCCATCTCAGTTCTGCTTTATGACTATATTATTATATGTAATAACAGACAATACCCAAGCACTGTAAAAGATTTAGCCTCAAACTCAACTTACTGACTTCTTTTGTATGTTTTCATGAGTCTCTTCAGACCTACAGAATTGTACTAGCAGGAGTTTTTAGAATGTTTGACCTCCTATCTGAACTTTTTTCCACAAATTGATCATAGAAATAAAAAAACAAACAGACAAACAAATAAAAAAAAAAAACAGTTATTTCTTAGTATTATTAAGTGCAACCATAATCAAAGTAGGCTACTCTCTCAATATTCAAATCAAAGCGCAACCAAAACCAAAATTTTCTTCAAGCATGATACAGAGCTAAGAGATGGTAATTACAGCCTAGATACTGTATGCAGCCTAATTTGGATGCATCAGGGAGCCTCAAACTGCTGGTATTGAAATTACTTTTGAATGCGCGCATACATCCTTTTTAGTTTCACTTTCAATTTCACGATCGGGACCGGAGTTTCTGAGTGCGCATTGCATTCTACAAGATTTGTCAGACACTTACAGTGCGTGTCCACGAACGTTTTTGATTAATTCCTATGGAAGTTCTGCTTCAGAGAATGCTCCAGCTCAGCTCTGCTGTTGCCATCCCCGTGATTGCTGTCTGAACTCCTGACACGGGGGCCCCTATGGAGCCGCTTATATCGCTTATTAGGTAGGGCCGGGGTCCCCTCTTTAAAAGTTTGCTTAAATGGGTTGTTGGGTCGATGACATGGCATTTTCACTGTCACACAAGATAAGAAAATGTAATAATATTGTCATCATTTAAAGTTTCTTTGTCTTACATGGTCCTATTGTTATAAAACTGCTTTGTTATTAGATTTATTATTATTATTATTATTATTTTTTACATTTTTGAGCTAAATCTCAAAATTGTCCTATGGTGTGACTGTCTCAAGGATGTTCAATAAATTACTAAAAATTAATAAAAAATACTACTAAATTACTAAAACTTTTTTTTTAGTAAAAAAGAAAAGCATACAATTGTTAATAAATACCTCAGGCATAATTTTACAAGTGTCTATTTTAGTAATTGGGAATATATATATATACATATATATATATATATATATAATATATATATATATATATATATATATATATATACATATATATATATATAATATATATATATATATATATATTACAAATACTAGTATAAATACTACTTTTTTTACCGTCAGATAGAGGGTGAGTGAGAGTTTTTGTGTTTTGGTTTTTTAATTATCCATATATTTCTAAAAGCATATGAACTTGATACATTATGTCACTGAAAACTATGTCCTCCGGTGTGACAGCATATCCTGTTTTTAAACTCCACAGACAACTTTAATTAGTTGAAGGACCAGGAATAGTATTTTACGAGCATTTTTTACTGCATATTTGTCAACTACCCAAATATATGTTCCTATCTGTATCTTGAAAGATAAATACATTGAGTAAAACAAAGTGGTAAAACTTTACAATTAGGTGTCAGTGTAGGATATGTACATTGGGATGGGATGCGGGTGGTTAGGTGAAACTGTGGGTATGGGGGCCCTTTTTGAAAATGTACTTAGGGCCCCCAAAATGGTAGGGCCGGCCCTGCTCGCAGCCTACTAAAATCTCCTTTTTAATACAGTTAGAGTCCAAAAAAAGACTGGAACTCCCGGTAAATTCCACTGTTTGCCACACAGGGGCGGATTTAGTGAATTGGGGGCCCCAGGCAAATATAGGAATGGGGCCCTATACATTTGCACACATTTACCTAGATCAACCCTCGAGGTCCTTTTTTGTCGTGATGCTTGCTGCTGCACAATGGTGCCACATTGTTGTGTCCAATGTTTCTACATTTTTTATGTACATGTTCTAATGGGATTTCTTTAATTTACATTTATTCATTTAGCAGATACTTTATTAATTTCATGTTGTAGACCACGAAATAGCAATTGATTTCCCGTTTTTTTTTAGTTTTAACATAAAAACAAAATAAATTATAAAAATGATAAACCTCACAACTGAAACTTTATATTTCTGGGATGAGTCAGAAGTATAAATTATTATATTATTTAAAACAGATTTATGTGAGTGAATATTCGCATTGGTCTGAACAAAAACTGCAGACTGGATTTATTGAAAATGCACATTCATTCTCTGCCAGTAGGAGGTGCTTTTGGAGTCAGAAATATAGTGGTTTCCCCGGTAACAGCTCTAAACAAAAACAGCTCAGCTCATAATGGTACTTTATCAGGTAAAATGAAAATGTGAGTTACCAGCGTAAGCCTACATTTTATTTTAGTCATTTTAACTTAGGGCTGTCAATCAATTAAAATATATAATCATGATTAATGGCATGATTGTCATGAGTTAACTTGTGAATAATCGCAACTTAATTGCACATTTTTATCTGTTCTAAATGTACCCTTAAATGAATATTTCCCCATGGTTTCACAGACAAGGCTTAAGCTAGTCCCAGACGAAAAATGCATGTTTGAGCTGTGTCAACTGAAAATATCTTGCTCTGACATATCTTAAAACTCATTGTTCTGTGTCAATATGCACACCTGTAACACTTTCTTTTAAGGCATTTTTGTAATGCAAAAATTAATTTATGCAATAAATGTTTTATTATTAGTGAAACCAGTTAACAGAGCATGAAGAGTAGACATGTTTCATAGGTCATGGATGTTTTTTCAAAGAACTTCATGTCTATTAGACACATGAAAAAAAAAAAAAACAGAATACTAGCTTCCTATTACTTCTCTTTCTTATGCACTGAGCACTTTACACAAACCTGTTTGCATTTTCGCATTGACAGGGCAGCTCACTTCTGAACATGCAAAATGTACATTTATTATTTATTATTACATTTGTTTGCCTCTCTGTGCCACATACTGTATTTTGATGCAGCAAAATTCTCAAAACTGTTTTCATTGATACATTTGACTGTTTGTTGTCAGACAACGGGATGAATATGAAATAGTGACTGAAACGCGACCCATTAAGACTAACCTCTCCCTTCCGAGAAGTTAATCTGCACAAAAATATATAATCGTGCCGTCGTCTGATAAAAATCAAATAGGCTACAGAATAGCTTGAAGACAATAGCTGTGCTGTGATTTCAGCTATACTTATATGTAAAATTAGAGAAGCAACATATCAGTGTTTTAACTGAAAGCGCAGGTCCTTTCAGCCGCGCGCTGAACGCAGAGAGAGAAGTGTGCGCGCGCTGGGAAAGAGGGACCTCGCGCTCGTGCGGAAGTCAGCTTTAGATGCATACAATTTTATTTTGCTACAAGCTGGATACACAAGAAGCACGTTCAACTCGGACGCGCAGACGATTGTCGTGCATAAACACCGTAAACAGCAACCGTTCGCGTGTCCGCGCTTAATGCGCATCTCCTATATGAAAAGCATTAGGGGGCCCTTGGCTTTTGGGGGCCCAAGGCAGTCGCCTACCTTTGCCTAATGGGTAAGTCCGCCCCTGTTGCCACAGTCATTAAGGGTAATTGTGAATATACAAGTGTAAGTGAAGATACGTGAAGTAGATCGCATATCTAGGCAGGAAAGGGGCAGTTCTGCCGACCAAACACGTGGTCATTCCCACTTTTAATCTCTGACTGGGTGAAGTGTATCGCAGACCTCCTAAGGGAGAAGGACATCTCGTTTTTCTAAAGCTCAGGACTGGAGTTTAACATTGTTTTAAAATGCAGAAGTGTTCGTTTTCCCTCCCCACATCTTTTCGGGATCTCTATATGCGACTAACGTTACTCGGATTTTGTTTCCTGTACTCCTCAATAGTCACAGGTAAGAGTTTTCAAAATATTTCGTTGTATTAGTCTACAAAATGTCGACAATAACTGCGCCACTCGCTTTCTTAGTTCGCTTGTTTTGTGTCAAGAGTGGTGGGCTACTGCATACGTAAATGTTCATTGACAATAGTGCCTCTGAGACTATTTTAATGCTATATGTCTGTCAAATTAAAAGTATTATCACGAAACAATCTTTAACAACTAACAAGAGATTGTGTCTGCCCGTTCAGTAACTTGATAGCCTAGTTAAGTGCCGTCTGTTCTGAATTAGCTCACAGAAAAGGGTGCGAACAGGCGATATAATGACTTTCAGAGGAGTCAAGATTTATTAAAATAACGTTTTAGAATTTTTAGTCGATGTACCGCACATCAGCCCGCGGTACGTTCTAACGGGAAAGCAGTAACATTCTGTTGCCATCGTTCATCAGTCTAACGCGTCTCTATTGTCTGGTGAAAACACGAGCTTTTTCGGTTTTCTGTTTACTTTTAAACGCCTAAAGACTTATAGAAGTAAAACCATATAATTCGTATAAATACTTTAAAGACCGCACTACTTTTGGTTTTGTTTACACCTCGAGTAGAGTTATTAATCTGCGTTTGGCGCCGGACGTTTTGACCCATTCCAGTATTTGAAGATCCCCTGTAAATAGCCTAACGTTACCAGAGGGCGCAATACACGTTTTCTAATCTCTTAAAGGCACAATATGTAAGCTTGTTTGATAAGGTTTCTGTTTTCCTTCCCCTTCCCTTTCCTCCCTCCGCTTGGTTCACTCAGAATGGTCAATAGTATAATGCAGTGGTTCCCAACCCTGGTCCTGGAGGCACCCCAACGCTGCTTATTTTGCATATCTCCTTCCTCTGACACACCAGTTTCAGGTCTTGGAGTCTGTACTAAACTACTAATGAGCTGATGACCTGAATCAGGTGTGTTTGATTAAGGAGACGTTTGGGGTGCCGTGTTGGGGTGCCTCCAGGACCAGGGTTGGGAACCACTGTTCTGCATGAATGCAAGTAATATTTACAGTCATGTTTGGTGTCATTTGAATGGTCTCAATCTTACAAAAGTAGACTAAAAGATAAAACAGATCCTTAAAGTTAATATATATTTTGATATCCATGCAAATTACCATCTGTCCCAAAAGGTGTTAATTCAGCTTGGTCCATACAAGTTCAAATTGTTAGTTCCTGTCTCCATTTCGGGGGATGTTTTGTCTTGGGCTGAGTGCTTAAGGAAACGTCGGCACACAAGGCGATTCTATAGCCAGAAAGCCTGTAGTGTGGTGTGTGTCTCTACACTCCATACTATGTATTTTCTAAGGTCAGGTATGCATCTTTTACTCTTAGATTCATCTTTGAGAATTTGATGTCTTTGAATTGGCTATCTAATTGGTATAATACATATTTACCTGACTGATAATACATTGTTACTTTTTTGGTTTTACTCTGTAATTATTGACTCTAGAAAACTTTGTTGTATCCTTGTTGTTGTGTCCAGTTACCCATTCTAAAAGGCAGTGACTTGCTTCATTCCTGAATGAATCAGCGTTCAAACGAATCAATTGAATGAATGATTCAGTGATAAAATCAGTGACTTGCCTCCACCTGCTGGCGGATTTAGTTTCATTTTTAGTTTATAATTTTAGTTATTTAAATCATTTAATATTTCTGTGTTCAAAATTTTATATTTAAAAACATTAATCTCCACATGAATGTATGAATTTAATTGCACTCATGCCACCTCTGAGCCTCATTAAACGTCTGAAAATGTACCTACTAGCCACTTTTGTGTTCTTGTGTGCCACCTCTGTAGTACAAATATTTTTTTTATTAATACTAATTTCATATGATTAGTAACGTCTTTGTCTTATTCTACTTATTGTGTTGCTTTAAATAGAAAATTTAAAAAGCTTATATGCCATTACAAAGGTACAAAAGAAAATACCTATGTAAGTCGCTTTTAATTTTTTGTTTTAATTATTGATCAGAAGGTGCTCCTAAATTTTTTAAATTAGGAGGACAAGCGCTCCTAATTACAGAAAGAAAAAAACTGCTCTTAAAGTGAGTGTGTGACAGGTATGGATGTGAAAAAAAAAAAAAATTCTTTAACCCCTGTAAATGCCTTTTAGTTAAATACAGTTCTTAATACAACATATTTTATCGTTTTTAGACATGTATACAACATTTCTTACATATGAACTCATTTAACAAGCATTTTAGAAGTAAAAATGAAACGCCGCAAAAAGACTGATGTGGCTTGTTTAGGTGAATTGGCTTGCTTTGCATAAAATAAAATGATTTACAGCAAATAAACTGTTTTATAGATTAAATAAAACATACACAAACCTATGTCTGACCAAAGAAATGCAAGTCTGTGGCACTGAAAACTACTCTCACCTGAAGAGAATGCAAAATATCTGAACTCATTACAAACACTGGGTTGTTGTGTCTCTCCTGTACCAGGAGCTGGGTTACACAAAAACTACCCAAACACAAAAAATGTTGCAATAAAATAACCATGATTTTTAGAGACAAAACAAAATGGCCCTGATAGTAGTGATCGTGACCTCTGACTAGAAATAATGTTGCTTTATTTAAGTGTGTACAAATCTATGGGGACTAAATAAAAGTACTTTTAGAATGAGCAATCATAGGAGCGTCCGTCTAGAGTATTAGTCAATATCACTCTGTCTAATAACCAAGGCTGACGAGAATGTGACCGTAAGATACGCTAATGGCCGAAGTTATCTTTGAACGATATGAGCACCCAAATAAACAAGTAGTACAATAATAGTCTATTAAGGAGTAAACAGAATAATCAGTCTAGATAAATGATCCCATAAATGATCAATAATAATTAGCATTCTAACTCAAATGCAAGGTCATAATAAAATGGAGTCAGATTACAATTTAACTTGAATTAAATAACTTTGCGTGCCAAAAAGACCAAACACCGGAAACCTTCATCCACCATTGGATAGCTCCGTTGGGACAATCGTGTGGACCTTACAGGATCATATCATTCCTGTCTTGGAGTCTTTACATTGGCTCCCTGTCAGATTCTGTTGAGTTTAAAATTCTTACTTATAAAGTTTTACATGGTTTGGCCCCTCATTATCTCTGATCTTTTAACCCCATACACACCAACATGTGTAAAGTTGACCTTTTAATCGTTCCATTTACTTTTATTTTTAAAATCTATTGAAACTTTGAATTTCTTTGCCTGCCGAGATTAGGCAAACAGTATTTTCTGTTTTAATCACTGTTTTAATCCCTTAGTATTTTTACATTTTCCATTAAAGCTTATTTTTTTGGGTAACTTTTACCTGATTATTTTGTAATTGTCTTATTCTTTATTTACTTGTTAAACTTTTAATAGTTTGCATTTTATTTTTGTCTGTATTTCACTTTTATCAATGGATTTTGTATAATTGTATGTCCTATTTGATCTTATTCTTGTGAAGCGCTTTGAGATGTTACTTTTAAAAGCGCTATAGAAAGTTTATTATAAATAATACATTGATTTACCATTAAGATTAGCTGGATTAAATTAAGGTCAGATTTTTAAAAAAAAGACATGCAAATTAAAGTTTTATGTTAAGTGCATTAAAAAGAAAATTGAAAGGCAATGACTTTACTTTAAAGGCACTGTGTTTGTATACATGTGTTGTGTAGTACATTGTGATTTTGTTTAGTTTGTCAAGTCAACTGAAAATATGTTGAAATGTTTGGAGGAAAAAATCTCAGCATTTTTGCTGATGTGTTGTCTGATTAGTAATATGAGTTTTGTTTATTATTACAGTATTAGTGATTAAAATACTGTACATCACAGCCTCCTCTTAAATGTGTTTAACAGGTGCACAATCTGAATGTCCTCTTCAGCTCGACCCACAGAGAGTTGTTGTGAGATACGGCGATTCTGTTGCAGTTAACTGTAGCACTTCAGTCCTGCATAAAGGGATGGGATGGGAAGCCGATGAGGGAAAAGTGCCCATGACCAAAGACCAGAATCTGATCACATGGAGAGTGTCAAACCTGACAGAATGGGACATAAAGCCAATCTGCTACGTAAATCCAAATGATAGAGGACAGTGTGTAGTAGTTCTCCCAGTCACTGTTTACAGTGAGTTTCTCTGTTACTGATATTTTTTCTATTAATTCAGAAATATCTAATAAATGTACATTCATCACAGCAGATTTCAGAGTGTGTAAATCTTCCTCCACAGAGACTCCAGACAGTGTGTTCATCAGCACTGTGTATCACAGAGGACCAATGATGGAGGGACAGCAGTATGAGCTCCAGTGTGACGTTCACAATGTGGCTCCTGTTCAGTATCTCACTGTCAAATGGTACAAAGGACAGACTCTGCTGCATCAAACCAACTTCACTGACACCATCAAGACTCCAGTGAATGAAACTGTCACACTCCTGATCGGTCCAGACAGAGCTGATGATGGAGCTCAATACAGGTGTGAAGCAGAGCTGGATCTGGGAGCAGAAGGACCTCAACCTCATCCTACTAATTCATCAAAACCTCTCAGCATTGCTGTATATTGTACGTAAGATCTGTTAGCTTCTATGCTTAATCTGTTTTTAGAGTATGTTAACATATCTGAATTAAGAAGACTTTTAGTGGTTGTAGCAGTGACACAGTGTGTCAAGTTGTGTAGTAATAGGGATCAGATGCAGCATGTGACTTTTTTTTTTACAGTAAATATCTAAATTTAAGTAGTTTTATTGAAAACAAATATGGATTAACAGAAATGTAAGATGCAGTGTACAGATGCAAAAGCTCGTAACCTGTGTGTTTTTGGCTCCTTACTATAGATAAACCAATAATCAATGAGACCAAACTGCCCTCAGTAGTGCGTGTGTTTCGAGGCTATGCAGAAGTGCTTGTTTGTGAAGCTGAGGGAAACCCAAAGCCAATAATCCGCTGGAGCTTCAGTTCAAATGACAACAAGAACAATGAAACTCTTACTATAACAGAGTCAACACCTGAGAATGTGTCCTGCACTGCAAGCAATATTGTTGGCAGTACCACCAGACATGTAAAAGTGTCCATACAAGGTAACTATGCATTTGTGTCATTTTCCAATTGTGGCTGTTTCACAATTGTATGTTTTGTATTTATTAGTCTGATATTAAACAAAATATATGTTTTGGTTATATTAAATATGCAAATTATTATGAAAAAAAACAATTTAACAGTATGTTGTCAGGATAGATTTTATGTATGTTCCTTTGAATTTCCTCTGTTAAAAATCACAAATGCATGTGATTGATTCTTTTTGTCTTTTAACTTTTTGTCTTTGACTAATGCAAATTTCATTCTTCCTTCTTAAATCAATTTACACACTTTCTGATTTCCACACAAAGCATCTTTTGCGGTTAGTGCTTTGGTCTTTCACAAAGCATTTACATTTTTGTAAGAAGCTGCTTGGTTTGTTGGTCTTGTAATGCTCTGCTTGCAGTGTCCCTGTGATCACATTATGGCTTATTATATTTAAGTGTTATGGCTTGTGTCACTGTTGTCTTGCATGGGTTTTTTTAGGCTTATTTAGATTAGCATGCATGATACAGGATAGTGATACAGTATAATCCTAGTTTTGCTTGCTTGGATTTCATTCACTAAATTGCTGATTTACTCATATATTTGTTTTTATTTTTGAAACAGAGAATTACATACCCATAATAGTAGGCATTATTGTTGCTGTAGTGGTGGTCATCTTTGTCATCTTCATCTTCCTCTACTTGACCTACTACAAAAAAACCAGGATTGGCCATTATGATTTGAAGAGGCCCAATGCACGTAAAGAACTCTTAGCGAAGCCAGAACAGTCCCCATGAAGAAACTCTGTCAGAGCAATATCTCTGATTTGGTTATGTTTCCCAAATTGTGGATCCATCTGCTGAGCCTCACTGTCCGCAGTCAGATCAGTCGGACCAGATTGTGATGAGAAATCATATGGATCAGTGTTATTTCAATTCACTCTAAGATCAAGCTGACAAGCTGGGTTGATCAACTAAAAATGGTTTGAGTAGCATCCTTATTAGGCTTTTATTGGACTCTTCTATCTTTATAAAGACACTATACTTATATTGTGTGTTTCAAGCATATTGATTATTCTGAATCTATATATTATCTATTATTATATACATATATATATATATATATATATATATATATATATATATATATATATATATATATATACATATATATATATATATATATATATATATATATATATATATATATATATATTTTATTATTATATATATAGATGTATATATATATATATGTGTGTGAGTGTGTGTGCGTATATACAAGTGTGTGTGTGTGTGTATATACATATATATATATATATATATATATATATATATATATATATATATATATATATATAATATATATATATATATATATACATACAGTACAGGTCAAAAGTTTGGAAACATTACTATTTTTTAATGTTTTTGAAAGAAGTTTCTTCTGCTCATCAAGCCTGCATTTATTTGATCAAAAATACAGAAATTTTTTTTAATATTGTGATATATTATTACAATTTAAAATAATTGTTTTTAAATTTATTATACTTTAAATTTTCATTTATTTCTGTGATGCAAAGCTGAATTTTTTAGGATCATTATCACATGATCCTTTAGAAATCATTCTAATATGATGATTCATTATCAAAGTTGGAAACAGTTCTGCTGCTTAATATTTTTTCAGAACATGTGATACTTTTTTTTTAGGATACTTTGATGAATAAAAAGTAAAAAAAAAAAAAAAAAAAAAAAAAAAAAGCTATGTTTTTAAAAATATAAATATTTTGTAATAACAAATATACACTACTGGTCAGTAATTTGGGGTCAGTAATTTTTTTTTCTTTCTTTTTTTAAATAAAATCAATACTTTTATTCAGCAAGGATGTGTTAAATTGACAAAAAGTGATAAAGAAAATATATTATTAGAATATATATTATTAGAATTTTTTTTTTATTTTGAATAAATGCAGTTCTTTTTAACCTTTTATTCATCAAATGTATTAGACAGCAGAACTGTTTCCAACACTCATAATAAATCAGAATATTAGAATGATTTCTAAATGATCATGTGATAGACTGGATGTTACATGTGACACTGAAGACTGGAGTAATGATGCTGAAAATTCAGCTTTGCATCACAGGAATAAATTATTTTTTTTAAAGTATATTCAAATAGAAAACTATTATTTTAAGTTGTAATAATATTTCATAATATTACTGTTTTTTTCTGTATTTTTGATCAAATAAATGCAGGCTTGATGAGCAGAAAAGACTTCTTTCAAAAACATTAAAAATAGTAATGTTTCCAAACTTTTGACCTGTACTGTATGTATTAGTGCTGTCAAGCGATTAAACGCATCCGAAATAAGTTTTTGTTAACATAATATATGTGTGTGTGTACTGACTATATTTATTATGTGTATATAAATACAAACACATGCTTGTAGATGTTTCAGAAAAATTTTGTTTATATATTAAATATATGTATATATAATATAAATTCTAAGAACATAAATATATTAATGTATACATGTAAATATTTTCAAAATATATACTGTATGTGTGTATATATATAAACATAATAAATAAACAGTACCACACATATATTATGTAAACAAAAGTTTTTTTTTTTTTTTGGATGCGATTAATCACGATTAATCATTTGACAATACTAATATCTATATTGTATCACAACTATGTTGAGAAAGACACTCAAGTACTACAGGTTGTAATTTTGTGGTGACTTTGTGGAGTTTACTTGTGCCTAAGCTGTATGATCACTTTGTGATCTGTTGATGTAAATTTTTCTCAGGCCTCTTTGTAAATAAAATCTATGTTTTGTGTGTAGAATATAATCTTTAATTATTATATGGAATTAACATAGTCAACTGTCTTAATAGGAGCACAAGTGTTAACTAACATTTGACATATAAATGCATTTTTGAGAATTTATTTTAAAGAAAATTTCACTGCCTTTCTATTCACTCATTAATATTGTAAAATAATTAAAATTGTAAAAACTGTACTAAGTACTGTGACTGCAGTAGCTACTAGCTAAGTCCTAAGATCTTAGCAGTGATTCCTTTTGGGAAATGCAAAGGGAATAAAGCCGAACCTGTTACTTTACCAGTACTGCACCACTGAAGTTTTTTTGTCAATTGCAGAGACTGAATATTGATAGCCTCTTTGATTTATATGGCTCTAAACCTGTCTGATGAATTCCACAATAGCCGAAATAAATGTTCAGAAGCTTGCATGTGTATAGCTTTGGTCCATGCATGAAACTGGCTGCCAGTCTGTAAGCCTTAACCAGTGCATGTA
This sequence comes from Cyprinus carpio, assembly GCF_018340385.1. Lineage (NCBI taxonomy): Eukaryota > Metazoa > Chordata > Actinopteri > Cypriniformes > Cyprinidae > Cyprinus > Cyprinus carpio. Next base: position 12,066,546 of record NC_056599.1, on the reverse strand, counting down.
TTTTGGTTTATTTTTTGCTGGCTGATACATTGACATCTGTGCAAATGAAAATGTTATAGTTAAGTTGGCTTTACTGAAATGCTATTTAAAAAACTTCTTCTTCTCCTTCTTCTGACTAAAACTGCTGACTCTAACTACTCCTTGGGGGGTGTTTCAGTAAGTTTTGTATAGTATTTTCTTTACTGTTTAATTCAAAATCTATGTCTAAAAAGGGTAAAATTGTATAAATTTGAGGTCTGAGGTGTGGGAATTCACGGTGAAGAGAAAGAAAGGGGAAAAGGTTTTGCATTTTAGGTCAGCTTTGCCATCTAATCAGCCAAAATTGTCTTAAATAGCCTGCATAGCACTTCATCTTCTATAACATAGGGTTTTGACCAAATATATTCAATCTTATTTTTGTAATGTTGCAACGATGGTATTTTTTTTTTTTTTTTTTGTGACAAATTACAGTTTTGGACATATGAGGTAATAAAACATATTTAAAAAAAAATACCTTAAAACATAGGCGCCGAAAGAGCCCCTGAGCACCCACAGAAAAACACGAGATGTCTCCATTCATTTTAACCAATAAAAAAATGGATTGCAGCTTGTACGACTTTATTCTTGTTTTCATAGTTAATTTGAGGCCGTTTTTGGCGTTATTTTAATGGCAAATGTCAAGAGTGCATTATTGTAATACGCCAGCACGAATCTCTCGGCTTGCAGCAGGCTTGCTCTCCCATAAAGAAGTCATGGCTCTGCACTCCCTCAGATATTACATGGTGGGTGCCCTCAAACTTTGTCCTGTGTACGTGCGAATAAGTGCTTATTGTAAACAGGTATTTATTAAATAATTTTATTTAGTGAAGCACAACCCTCATAGAAAGAATGTGTGTATTATTTGGTTACTAAATAATGTATTTGCAGTCCGCGAGTTTCGCTTCACAAGATACATTTTGTGTAGTAAATTCATCAAACACACCATCCAATGGAGTATACTCTAGAAAAAGATGACTGCATGTGCATGCCCGCGATCCGCGCAATGTTCCCAACTTTTCCCCCTTACTTGTTTGCATCTTTGATCTATCTGTCTGTCTGTCTGTCTCATAGCAACCTCCCAGAACACCCTAGCAACAACCTAACAACCACCTCGAGTACCCTAGCAACCACATAGCAACACACTAGCAACCAGCCCAAGTACCCTACCAACCACATATCAACACCTTAGCAACCACACTGAGTACCCTAGCAACACCCTAGCAACCACCCCAAGTACCCTGGCAACCGCATAGCAGCACTCTAGCACCCACCCCGGGTACCCTAGCAACTGTATAGCAACACCATAGCAACAATCCCAGGTACCCTAGCAACCGCCCTAGCAACCACTCCAAGTACACAAGCAAATGCATAGCAACAACTAATCAACCACCCCGAGTACCCTAGCAACCACCCTGGGTACCTTAACAATGGCCCTAGCAACCACCCCAAGTAGCCTAGCAACCGCGTACCAACACTTTAGCAACCACTCCAGGTACCCTAGCAACTGCATAGCAACACCTAAGCAACCACCCTGAGTACTCAAACAAAGCATTGCAACAGCCTAGTAACTACCCAAGTATCCCTAGCATCCACATAGCAACACCCTAGCAACCATGCAGAATACCTTAGCAACACCCTAGCAACCACCCCGAGTAAGCTCACAACTGCATCACACCCTAGCAACCACCTAGAACACCATAGCAACCACACAAAATACTCTAACAACCACATAGCAACACCCTAGCAACCACCCCAAGTACCCTATCAACCGCATAGCAACACCCTAGTAATCACCCTGAATATCTTAGTAATTGCAAAGCAACACCCAAGCAACCAAGAAGACTATCATAGCAACCTCACAGACTACCCTAGCAACTGCATCGCAACACCCTAGAAACCACCCTGGAACCTTAGCAACTATCTATCTATCTATCTATCTATCTATACTGTTGTTTAGACTTTTAATTATTCACTAGCAAGGACCCCACCACACTGCAAAATGTCAGGAAGTAATCTTTATTGTATAATGTAGGGATGAAAGGGGAAGGGATGAAAGGTTGATCTGGATGTCCGTTAGTGGCCCGGAGAGACTCAGGATGGGGGTATTGTCTCCGTAATGTGCGGCTGAGAGATTAGGACCCCCCACCTAGAAGTAAAGAGTGGGATGTTGAGGATTGTTATGGAAGAGAAAGGGGTGGGAAGGGTGGGTTCGAGAGAACAAGATGAACATGCTAAAGGAGTCGGCCTGGCATAAGTAAGTTTTGGGAAGCGAGGTGATTGGATGAGGTGGTTGAGTGAGGCGTGGCCCTGCTCCCGAACCTCTAGTTAACTCCCTTTGTTTAAAAAAACTAACACTAGCTTTTCTAATCTTTTTGTATTCTATGTTTTCTTTTTTATTTATTATACAATTAACAAAAGCAAAAAGGCCCTTAACACTAGCTTGCTCTATTCTTTTGCTATTCTGTTTTCTTTTTATTTATTATATAATAATAATATTAAAAAACCTTGCTACGTGTACTGTGTTAAGCTAACTGAGACTTGTTATAGCACTTGAGTACAGTTGCTCTTTTGTTGATTTTGATTGCTGCCATTGTCCTCATTTGTAAGTCGCTTTGGATAAAAACGTCTGCTACATGTAAATATATACTGTTGTTTATTCAAACTTCAGACTAATTGAACACCTTCAAACAACATGTTTTAAAAGCACCTGACACAGGTCAAACTTTCTCAAGCCAACTTCAAAGTTTGTTCACAAACTTTACTTGTCTAGTTATTGTTGTCATACTAATGGCCTTATTTACAGCTGAATGTTTCACTCTTGTTCATTCTGACACTGAAACTGTTTTTAAAAGTTACTAAGATATTAAAAAGAGTGGAATTTGACTAGTTGCGTGGTTTTAAAATGGTGGCAAACTTGTGGACCATTGCTGTCGCGAATAAAATAACTGTTTTCATTGCATGTGGATTGTACATCATTTCAAACCTGTCAGAAGTGCTATTCATTAGCCTACTTTAGCTGGTGAGTGTCTTCTTGTGCACTTGTTTGATTCTATAGCTTCATTATTCGTAAGGCACACGTTCCTGAAGAACACTACTGCCCAGCTTGACCCACTTGAGGGTTGCATGCTGGTACAACAGATCTGTTTGTTAACTGCTACAATTCAGTCACAAGGACACTTATGTGTGGTTGAAGCCATTGAACACTCTCAGAATCTCATGTATTCAGTCTTTTCTGCATACTGTATAGTATGCATTAGTCATGACCATATCTGCGGGGGTCCAGTATGATTCATTCTGACCCAGAAAGCATTGTGGGAAGTGAAATTAAACCGCATGTTTTTATATAGACCCACTCCTATTTATCTGAGCTCGAGGATGAGCTGACAATGAAGGGAAATGGGGTGAAGTGACGAGCTGTGGTTAATCAAAACACTTAATGCGATGTTCAAAACGACTTCGCCTTATCTAAAAGATAGGTGATTGAATTTTCTCTATTTCCAGTCCCGGTTTTGTCGTGACAGGGTACAAATGAATAAAGTTGCAACGTGCACTTTCAGAGAGATGTGTGGGGGAGGGATAACATTAACTAAAACGGGCAGCTAAGCGAGGGCAGACTGGGCAGTGGTTTCCTGCGAGAAGTAAAGTGTCCGAGACCGTGTGTTGTGTTACTGCATGATCGATTAAACACCGTTAGCTGGTTAAAAACCGGTTCGATACAGCGCAGCTACAACTAAAAATGACGGCGCGGAGTGATCGGATTCTCTTCACGTGTCTCGTGCTGGATCTGCTGTCGCTGCGGTACGCGTTGGATGGTAGGACATTTATATAACGACTGTTGTATTTTTGCAATCCGGAAGAAAAATGCTATATTTTCAAGACAGTTTTCCGCGTAAAACTCGAGAAAGGTGATTGTAAGGCCCCTCTGTTTTATTTCCTCCGCTGTGACTCGCTTCTGAAAAGACTTTCAGTAACAGTGTTTAAATAGCGATAGAATAACGTTGTCAAACAAGATAAATACACCGTGTTTGTTATCATTAACAGCCTGCATTTAGCAGTTTAACCACAGCCACACATAAAAGCAGTCTGTCAGCAATTGCAAATATACTGTAGAGTTAAAATGAACTGTACTTAAGTTAGGGGTCTCCTAAAGCTATAGCATTTACGAGGAAATATCAAAGTTTTGTTTAACTGTGATTACTCCCTTTTAAAATTAACCATGGTTTTATTGTAGCAAAAGTGTAGTTACTATGTTCTTTTGTTGTATTGATTACGTTAGGCCCACCATTTGTATCATCACAGTTTTACTATAAATGGTTAAACTATAGTTAGTATAGCAAAAAATATGATATGGTTAATTTGTGGTTATCATGGTTTAACTATAGTAACCATGGTTTTAGTGGTAGAAAAACCAGCTAGTTTAGGCTGGTTTAAGAGGTTTTTTTAGAAGGGTTGTAGAGAAAATATGTCCGTGAAGTGCAAAAACATTATAGCCCGCTGGCATTTAATGGAAATATCACCCTTATAACAATACAAAATAGAAAGTTGAATGTATTGGGCCTGATATTATTATTATTAACTTTAGTGTATTGGATAAAATAGGTAAGATGGCGACTCTGTTTTGAAACATGGTTGATGGTCCTTGGTGGTCAAAAAAGCAATAGCTGCAACACACCAGCTAGAAACCTGCCTTGTGCCAAAACAACAGTCAACACCAGTGTGCATTTGTTTTAAAAATTAATTTCTCTAGTGCTGGCAAATGATTAATTGTGATTAATTGCATCCAAAATAAATGTTTTCGTAAAATATGTGTGTATTTATTATGTGTATATATATATATATGTATATGTGTATGTGTGTGTGTGTGTGTGTGTATGTACATGTAAATATTAGTATTGGATATGTATGTGTGTGTGTGTGTGTGTGTATGTACATGTATATGTAATTATTTGTATTTTGCACTTATTTGAAGTATTTGGCATTTCATCTACTCTATTATGCTTAATGTGTCTTGCAGATATTTCCATCAGTTTTGTGAATCACAAAGGAGAATTGATAGTGGGCACGCAGTATGAGCTCCAGTGCATCATTCGTAATGTGGATCCATCTAAGAGTGTTGTTGTGAGATGGTACAAACTGAGTCAAACCAGCTCCCCTGACACCAACAAGACTCTAGTCAGTAGCGCATCTAATCTCCAGATCAGTCCAAGCAAAACTGATGATGGAGCTCAGTACTGGTGTGAAGCAGGACTGGAAGCAGTAGGAACTCAACCTTATCCAACATTGTCATCAGAACGTCTCAACATTACTGTACATTGTATGTACAATAATTTGTCCAGGTTTACTTTGCAGGTATTTCAGTGGTCTTCATTTTTATCATGTGAAACCTCTTTTTCTCTTTGCTCTTTCCTGTAGATAAGCCAATCATCAATGAGCTCAAACTGCCCTCCACAGTGCCTGTATTTCGAGGCTATCCAGAGGTGCTTGTTTGTGAAGCCGAGGGAAACCCAAAACCAACAATCCTCTGGAGCCTCGGCGCAAATGAAATAAAGAAAAGTGAAACTCTTATTATAACAGAGTCAACACCTGAGAATGTGTCCTGCATTGCAAACAATTCTGTTGACAGTACCACCAGACATGTAAAAGTGGTATTAAAAGGTAACTATGCATCTTTGCATATGTTTTGGTTTACATTTCCAACAGCTGTTTCTACTTTGTTGCAGTTTAAATGTACTTTTACTTTAAAAACTGAAATTTTGATCAGGCCAAATGCATGATATGCCAAATATGCAATAAATCAAGAAGAAAAATGAACCAGATCATTAAAAATGATGTAAGAGACACATAATGATGTGATTACAATGCATTTAATCATTTTGATTACACATGTACACGTGCTATGATAAATTATTTCAATTTGCTTGTTTGCTTCTGATATGGAAATTCATGAAGTGTTGTTTTTTTTCTACAATTTTAGCACTTGTCTGTTTAGACTGTGTTGTTGTTTTTGTCTGATCTTTTGGTGTGCTTTATTTCTCTTGACACAGAGGATTACCTGCCCTTAATAGCAGGACTTATTGCAGTCATTGTGGCATTTATCTCAGTCATCTTCATCTTCATCTACTCTATCTACTACAAAACAGCCAAGATGGGCCATTATAGCCTGAAGGATGCCAAGCCTAGTGCACAAAATGGAAATGTAGCACAGAATGGCAAACACAACCCTATTCCTATGAAGAAACTCTCTCAGAGCAGTATCCTTGCTTAGGTTATGAAATCCCTGGGTTTGGCGCATCTACCGAGTCCCAGTGTCCACAAAGGGATTTTTTTTCACACCGCAAAGCCCTCTACTTTGTACATCACTAAATAAACTTTTTAGTTTTCGGCAATCTTATGGACCAGAAGAAAACGTGTGACAGAACAGATGACAAAATTAACTGACCTGATGTCCTAAGTGGACGTTTTCAGGAATCTACAATCTTGATATAAGTGAATGTTCATTAGCTACAAAGTGACATTGATTGATTGAGTAACACTTGCTTTGTTCGTCATTTAAGGGAAGGCTCTTGTTAAATTGTGTAACAAGACTATTCTTCTGTCTCTGGCACATTGGTCAGTTTGAATATTTGTGTTTTATCAAAAGCTATACTGTATGTATTAAGAAATGATGTTTCAGGAGGAACACGTTCAGATAATCAACCAATTAAGCACGATAGTAAATATATATACAGTTAACTTCTGTTTCATGACAGATTTCAGGCATCTGTCCTCCTCCCCAACACCTCACTCCTAACTAATCCTATCCCAGCTTGGTATATGGGGTAGTTCTCTGGGAGCTCTGTGCCCTCCCTTCAGACAGCAGGCCAAATAGGCATACTGTTTGCTCAGTCTGATTATATGTTAATGTGACTTGTGAAAGACACCATTATTGAGTGTGTAACTACGTTAAACAAATGATTTGTTTGGCGTTTCTATTCCTTTGGTAAAATCCACACTTCAGAGGGTGGAAATGTAGCACACGGTGACTGTGAAGAAGTGAAAGCTTGGGTATGAGGTTTCTCATCCTGAACCTGTGGGTAAATATTTGGATGATTTTCTGAAAATTCTCTCAGGCCTCATAGTTTGTAAAAAAATAAATAAAATAAAAATACAAAAATGATGCTCAACATAAAATAGGTGTGCCAGTTTTATGGCTCAAGCTGTATGTTAAAAGCATAGTTTAACCAAAAACGACAGTTCTGTCATCATTTACTCACCCTCATGTTCTTCTAAAGCTTTTTAACAATTATCAGAAAGGTAGAACCATATAACTATATGTTCTGATCAATATGGATGTTTGTCTGTTTTCAGTTTGATATGTGTGGTCACTATCAATTGTTATTGTATGGAAAAGCATTGTGTAAATATTAAAAAATTCACATTTTCAGTTTCACAAAACCCTTAAAGTCACACAAGTTTGGAACGGCGTGAGATTGAAAAAATGATGACAGAATTTCCATATTTTTAATTTTGTCACTGAATCTGTGTTTAATTTAGAATTTTTATAGCAGCTTAATTTGGCGTTTAATTTTGAATGTAATCTCACCCATATTCTGGTGGGTTTTAAATGTTGTTTATGGAATTTATACCATCTGTCCTTAACCACATCACATTTGAATTTGATGATTTGCATTTGTAAATGAATTTGTTGAAAACATTTCAGGAATCATTCATTTGTTTAAAAAAATTCTAATAAAAGAAGTATTCTTTTCACAGAATCATTTTCAATCTTTGGCAAAAAATATTTTATGGTATTGAAAAAAAGTCGGTTAAATACAGATCTGTTGCGTATAACTATATTGCATAATTAAATAACAACTACATTATTTTAATTAACTTCAGGTGCTTTTCTATATGGTGTTTTATTTTATTATTTTCATTTTTTAAATAGTTTTTTTTTTAATAACAGTAAATCGAGCAGGTATGTTGAAACAGATGCACACTTGATTGTCTTTCACGATTAGCATTTTTAATCTTGTTATATCTCAGACATTTGAAACACACACACTTTGGCTGGTGTTTACGATTTTATTCTTAGGTTGAATACCCATAAACATCATATCTGATGCTTCGCTGCACAGCAGGGACGATACATCGACTGTTCCAACATGGAGATGTTTTATTTCTATTAAATAACTTTCTGATGTGCTTACCAAACAATACATTTTTCAACACGGTCCTGTTGAAAGAACCAGTTTAAACCAGCCCAAGCTTCAAGGCTGGCTGTAGCTGGTTTGGCATGGTTTTAGAGGGATTTTGATCACTTTTAGCTGGTTTTACCTGTTTTTTTTGTTGTTGTTTTTGTTTTTTGAGCAGGTGAAAATGTTGTATTCTGTCCCTACTGAAAAAAAAAAATACAATCACAGAAAACGTTAATGGTTTCCACTACAAAAAGCAATTACAAACTTCACAAACCATAAACTTTTAACCATTAAAACCATTAAAAATGGTTTTCTGTAGTGTGTTTTGGGACATATTCCATTAGGATTTATTGGTTTTAACAAGCCACCAAGTTTTAACAGGCAACCAATTACCAGTAGAGACCAACAGGTCCATTACAGTTTCCAGTAAAACCAATACAAGTCCCATTATAACCAGTAAAACCATTGCACATTTTGTAATGGTGTCTTCTTTTTTTCAGCAGGGTCAGTAAGAAGGTTTAGATTCCTTTGAATAATGTGTGATGTTTAGAGAGTCTGAGATTTGAAACGGTTTAGGAACTGGATTAGCTACCCTCAAGAAACTCATTTGCGCACGTGTTCTTCAATGTGAACTGCCTAAATGGTGTCATTCCTATAAGCACTTCCGATGACAACCATATATGGTTTATGAACTATCCACTCGTGATTTGGGTGCGGTTTCGCTGGACAGTCACTCATCTGGAGGCAGAGGCAGAGGCGACCCCTTTATTTATTCGCACGCTTCAACCGCGCCTGTGTCCGGTCGATGCTACCCTCAAACACTTACAATATGCTGCACTGTTTTTGTGGACTTGTTTATCTCTCGGCACTTTTGGCGTTTGCGACTCTCACAGGTTTGTACTGACTTGTTTCCCTTTTATTCTTTCGATACGTGAAGCGAAAACAATAATTAACTGGAAGCATACGACCTCGAGTGTGTTTTAAACATTTACTTTCATGTGAGTAATTACGAGCGTCGTTGACCGCTATGGTCTCTGCGTTAAAATGTTGACATATTTAAGTTAATTCCTTACTGTACACGGTTCTCAAAGTCTACATTCAGAGGTCCAAATCTGAATTTGCATCAGCGTCAAAGTCCGGACTGGAACAAACTTCATAAAAGAGAGTTTGAGTAAATGATTCCTGCAGGGCGCAAAATAGTAACAGTAGTAGTAGCCCAATTCATAGTAATAATACATAGCTTAAAACTTAAATACCTTCTCAAAACAGTTCTGAAGCCTGTTTTTTGTTTACGTTTGCTGACATACACCAGTGTTTCCCACAGATTGTAAAAGCAGGGTTTATTCTCTGCCAGCATGAGCCTCTGCTGGAGCTGGAGATATAGCGGTTTCCTCGGTAACGCCTCTAAACAAATAAACACCACTTTATCAGGCACTACAGGGAAGACGAAATGAAAACGACAGTCAGTTTTGATATTGTGACGAGCCGCCACAAATAACCTGACACTGCTAGAAGTCAAATGGCCATAATCTAAGTGATAAAAAAAAAAAAAAATAAAATTCTCATATTAGCGTGAAATGTTCGCCCGATTATGTCCAACGTCATAGGCGCACTGGATGTCATGACAACAAATGTCATGAAGAAAAAGTCTCAGTATCTCGCCTTCGCTTTCATTTCGGACCATCTCCAAATAGACATAAAAACAAACAAACAAAAACAACAAAAAAAAGATTTATAAGTTTAACAAGCGTTCATCAAAAGTAGGAAATATAATTAGTGTTCTTGGATGCGGGTCCGGACTTTGAGAAGCGCTGCTGTACACAAAGGAGCCACAGTCAATGCTACTATCTGCAGCAGAGCTTGTAATATGATCTGTGCTTGAGTACTCAATATTTTTAGTGCTGGCAAACTCTTCAGCAGTTCATGTGACCTGTGGATTTGTATAGATATGTCCTATATCTATAAAGGTAGGAAAGTTAGTAATTTTACAGTTCATTTAGTTCAAATTTCTAAATCGCCCAAAATGTCCGGGAATCGGCTTTTGCATTCAACAGTCGCCATTCATTGTGTGTGTTTTTGTATGGAAGCCAGCTAGGGACTGATCCCACTCCTGCTCCCGCTGAATTTCTTTCGATTTCGCGCACTCTGTGTAAAGGAAGATCAGATATTTGTCACTGAGCTCAGGATCTGTTGAGCAGCAAATCCTCCAGCATTTCTCCTCTCAACCCGTGATCACTGACCGTGTTTTTTTCCATGGAACTGGACTACTTTTAAACTATGGCTTGATTTTCCCTTGTGGGTTAAAGGTTTGAAATGTTGCATAAATAACATTTGACTGAACTGCTTGTATTGAAACATTTTAAATTCTACCTATGATAAAACTGTGCTAGATGTTAAGTTTTGTGAAGGAGGGCCACTGGTAGGAAGCTTTTTAGCTGTGTTTATGATCAATATGCATAACAGTGACTGTAAAAAAAATTAGGTATGGAAATTACACATTTTGAATTTTGATATTTGGGATATGGTCATTGCCCTACTTTGGGCACTATTTTAGCCACCAACCAACCACACCCCGCCCCGCCTGCACCCACCCACTGTCCTCTTTTTGGAAAACTAAAATATGGTCACCCTAATGTAGCCATTACTAATATTGCGTTCAAAGTCAATATGACAAAAACTGTTTATTCTAAATTATTTAATGTTGATCGCAGACAGCAAGCAGTTTGGGCCCAGAACCGGTGTTCTGTCGATTTGTCCTACCCTGGCAGATTTTCCTACCTCCCATTAAAACAGTTGGTAGTACAATTTGACATCGAAAAAAGCTGCCGATAAACTTATGGTTTATTAACATCTACACTGTAGGGGAATTTACAGTTAAAACCCAAGGACCAGATATGATGAATGAAGACCAGGAGTCAGAGATGCGTTCAATTAAAGAAAAATTTACTGAAGAACATGGTTTGCAGTTTCATCAGCAGAAGTCAGCTTCAGTACTCTCGATGGAGTTCGTAGGCCGCTCTGCGTACAACTCAAAATCACCAACAATTATACTCTTGGCAGAGAACTAATTGCGTCAAGTCAGCAAAATTCTGATTGGTTCCAAAACCTAGATAAACTTAAACAGTTTCCACATATGGACACAAGCTTGAAGCATATCTTCTGATGACTATTCTGGTGACAAGTCGCTCCAAAGATGTATATCTGATACGCTGGACATCGGCAGTTGAACGTTTGTCCTTTCCCTGTACAGACAGATACTAACACACATACGCAGAGAACTTATCAGAACTTCAAGGCTGCCTAGCCCTAGCTAGAATTTTATCAGTATGGTTTGTTACACACACACTATGCAAGTCTCATCTTAGAGAGTAGAAATATAGGCTAGAACAGGATTTCTTAATATCAAGCAGATACATTAATATCACAGTCTGTTGTCCAATCTCTCGTGTCTCATGTAGATGGGAGGTCGTCCTGACCTCTTTGACATGGCCTTGTGACCTGGGAAGGAAATAGATTCAGCCCTGTAAAGGCTTACTGTTACGCTTTCCACTCTTGCATCAAACCAAGTGGTTAAATACTGATCAATAACTTAATTAATAATCACACACTATATTAATGAAATAACTAATATAGAGAAGGAAGGATATGATCAGGGCGACGGCATCCACTTCATCCTCTCCTTCAGTCCCCCGTTTTAGACCGGTATGGAGTCCAATACTCCACGTCTGGTCTATCAAGTGAGGTCGCTACGGAAGGTGTAGTGGTGACGCATGTTTCCCTGGCGGGTCACAATTTGTCTCTTCACCCTATCATGGACATGCTGGATACTATTTAATCCAGTCCCCATGTTTAGGGCTCTCCCGACCCTTCCACTCACAACAGGGCGTTGACAACACATACCATAACTCTAAACCTACCCTTACAGTAATACAAATACAGTAATTATGTGTTATATTCGCGGTTGAAGCAAGAAGGGATACATTTACAGGAAACCAGCAATAAATCATTTTTTCTACGTATTAGATTGTGTTTTATTAAAGACTATACCTACCCCAACCCTAAACCTACCCTTACAGTAATGCAAATACATTAAATATAGTTGTTTATCATGAGAAAAAGGACGCGATATTGCTGTGTGCATGCGCAGTTAACCCTGGTAGGAAAATCTGACGGGTAGGATAAAATGTCAGGACACCTGCCCACATCTGGCCCACAAGAAATCCATGCAGGCCAGATGTGGGCCGGATCTGGGCCGAAACTGCTTGCTGTCTGGGATATTACTTCTATCTTTTTTTTTTTCACAGGGTTTAGACAGTCCTACTGACAAACGTTAATAAACAACAAAAAACACTTGCCTGTCCGAGTTCAGATCTACTGAAACCAATAATGATTATGTCATAACATTTATCTTAAAAAATGAAATTAAATAATTATATTAGTACGGGTGTTTTATGATGAAAACAGGGTTGATACAACCCGTGGAAAAGATTATTTAATAAAATAAGTTGTCTTCTAAATTATGAATAAAATGTTTATTTCCTGTGACAACATGTTCTTGATTGCTAAAACAGGAAGGAAAGGTTGAGAAGGCGGGGCCAGGACAGGACAAATGCATATTTATGGATAAAATACTGAAATAAAATGAAAATTTAAAATGAATGTAATGGATTTTTCTTTGACGTCTTTTCAAAAGATAATAGCACATGGTAAAAGGTTATGCCCACACTGTTACACACTGTGTGAGGGACATGCTTCAGAATGATCCTCCTATGTCAGTGAATTTCTTAGTTTCATTTCCCAGATGGCAAGAATCGATGAACCTCTTTGTTTTAAAAGAGTCATGAACTGTCATAGACCGATGGTCTTCTACAATAGCCAAAAACATTTTTTATTTTATTTATTTTTTTCAGTTTGTATTTATTATTTGATGCAGTTGGCCAATAAACTCAATAAAATAACAAATCCTCTCCAAGAATCCAGATGGTCATTTTTATTGCAAGTCTTAATATGTGACAATTGGTTATCTGTGTTCAGTCTGTCAGGTAAACAATACCTATATGCAATAACTCTGTGTTCTCAATGTGTTTAACAGGTGCACAATCTGAAAGTCTTCTTCAGCTCGACCCACAGAGAGTTGTTGTGAGATACGGCGATTCTGTTGAAGTTAACTGTAGCACTTCAGTCCTGCATAAAGGGATGGGATGGGAAGCCAGTCAGGGAGGAGTGTCCATGACCAGAAACCAGAGTCTGATCACATGGAGAGTGTCAGAACTAACAGAATGGGACATAAAGCCAGTCTGCTACATAAATCTAATTGATAGTAATCAGAGTCTAGTACATCTCCCAGTCACCATTTACAGTGAGTTTCTCTGTTAGTGATATTTTTTTCTGTTTATTCTCAGAAATATCTAATAAATGTACATTCATCACAGCAGATTTCAGAGTGTGTAAATCTTCCTCCACAGAGACTCCAGACAGTGTGTTCATCAGCACTGTGAATCACAGAGGACCAATGACGGAGGGACAGCAGTATGAGCTCCAGTGTGACGTTCACAATGTGGCTCCTGTTCAGAATCTCACTGTCAAATGGTACAAAGGACAGACTCTGCTGAATCAAACCACCTTCACTGACACCATCAAGACTCCAGTGAATAAAACTGTCACACTCCTGATCGGTCCAGACAGAGCTGATGATGGAGCTCAATACTGGTGTGAAGCAGAGCTGGATCTGGGAGCAGAAGGACCTCAACGTCATCCTACAAATTCATCAAAACCTTTTAATGTCGAAGTATACTGTAAGTTTATTATTGCTAAGCTAGCCATATAATCCAGTTTATATTTTCTGTAGGGCCTTCTAGTGTGAAGGATGTGCAATATTTCATCACACACACAGATTTCCATATTGACTGCGATTATTTGATCAAATATGACATTATGAATTGAATGAACACAGGTTTTAGTACAGTATTTTTAGTGATCTGTTAATAACAGCTGCTCATCATGTTGCCGTTGTGCTGAGAAATGTATCTCTGTCCTCCTCAGATAAACCAAAACACTCCAGTTCAACAGAGACCATCATTCAAGATGATAAGGTCATGCTAGATTGTACAGTGAAGGCAAACCCGGCTTCTACGTACACATGGGATCATCTGAAAGAGAAGAGCAGCTCTCCGGTGCTCAAGTCCTCAGCACTCAGTCCAGGAAACTACACGTGCACCGCCACAAACACTCTGGGAAGAGACAGCAAAGTGTTCATCGTCAAATCTAAATATACAGGTCAGTTTTGATTAAATAAACATTAATCTGACACTTTGCCTCAGTGTTCCTCTCAATCTCAGTTTGAAATTTTAGTGTTTTTTACATCCTTATAGGCTGTTCACACAGAATGTGTTTTTCCATTCCACTACACTTTCATGTTTTTCTGTGTAAATGTAATACAGCTTTTGAAGCATCTCGCATGACATAGTGTCCAGTAATGCTTAAGAGAAGTTCAACTTTTAAAAAACGCATCTCAAGACTTGCATTTCTTCCCGTTCCACTGCCCACATCTCGCATTGTTCAAAGCAAAAACCTGTTCTGTGTGAACCAGCCCTTACTGTTCAGTATAGTTCTGCAGTGATGATGTACCCATGGTTCCCTTGAGAAAAACACAATAGGATTTTTCCTAAAGAATTTGGATTATTGCAGAAAATAAGCTCTGTGACCAACACAATTTTATGATTCGTGCACATCTTGTTCATCAAGATAACCTTCTCAAATGAAAACAACTTAATGAAGCCCAAACACAATCAGCAGAAGAAAAAAGCAACACATACTGTAGGCTTTAATTTCAGCTTCACATCACTATGCTTCTGACGACTTTTAGTCTTTTTATAAAACATTTTCTCTATCTAAAGTTTTGAGTTAGAATAGTGTGCAAGAGTGCGATTATAAAACACAATGAGGCTTTAAAAGTGCACTCAGTTATTATTATTATTCCTTGTTAATGTTAAATGTCCCTGCCAACCTCTAGTGCCATTTAGCCACTTGTTAGCAGCAACCACCTTTTTAAATACAAATAGAAGCTTTAAAAACCACAAGGGGTTATTACATTAATGTTCTATGTTGTAGAATAACATGAATATCTTAAATTTAAACATGAATATATTTTGAGCTTGTGCTAAACACAGATCTTTTTTCAGGCATTTAAACAAAAGCCAATTGAATTCTGGACAATTGAACCAGAAGTGTGGACCAAGTTGTTTTTACATTTTTGCCTAAAAAATTGTCATCCCTGCAGCACTCCATAACAATGACTTCTGATACAGGGTGGCGTCTATTCCTTTTGAAATGAAAATTATGAAAATGAGGAAGGAAACATGCATGTGATTGTGACATTTAGGATATTTATACAAGTCGATTATCTTAAACTCACAGTATTGACTTTTTTATGTGTTTTTGTGGTCTTGAATAAGCTTCGCATTTGCATTTAATGATTCATCTGGCAGTTTTATGCGAAATGAGGAATAGTGCCACAATAGTCTCTTGTAGTCTCCGGTACACTGGTGTTGTGTTCCCACCAGGCCGCGCCAGGACTGCTGCACTGCTGCTGGCAGTGTGTGTGTTGTACAACCAACAGAGTCATGCTTCTGTTGCTGAAGCTGTTGATTGATTCTTCTGTTTGTGAAATCATTGTTTTCTTTTCTCCCACAGACAGAACCACATTCTGGGCTATTGTTTTAACCGGCGTGGTGGTGGCAGTGGCGTTAATCGCCGCTTATTTGATATTCAAGTTTAGGTTTTCCAAGAATTCTGTCATTTGATGGACAACAGATGACCTCAAAGTGGGACATTCTCCTCAGGGAGATCATAAAAAACCCTGATTATTATGGGTTGTTTTTTAAAGGAATTGTTCACCCTCAGGTCATCCAAGATGTAGATGAGTTTGTTTCTTTATCAGAACAGATTTGGAGAAATTTATCATAACATCACTTGCTCACCAGTGGATCCTCTGCAGTGAATGGGTGCCGTCAGAATGAGAGTCCAAACAGCTGATAAAAACATCACAATAATCCACAAGTAATCCAGTCCATCTATGAATGTCTTTTTGCATCTTTAAGGCTTTGAATTCTAAACCATCGCTTCTGGACATAATCTATAACAACACTTCCTCCAGTGAAAGAGTGTGTCCGCTGTTGTCCTCTTACATCAAAATACACCAACATATGTGTTTAGAACCATTTTGGACTGTTTTCACTTACAAAGCAGATTTTTATTATCAGGGGAACTATTCCTTTAATAAACTGATGTGATTTTGCATGGCTTGGGGTGTTGTAGTACTGGGAACTGTTACGGCACTTTTAAAAAAAAAAATTTTTTTTTAGCACCATATTCAACTTCAAATTAGATTTATTTGTATGTACATTTACTAATTATTCTGGTCCTGATAGGACAAAATCATTTCTCATAATTGTCATTAAATATAACCACTTTTTTCCCTATAAAAATAGTTTCAATTTTGCAAAGCTATTCATTTAAGATCATCAATAATACCTTTGGTGTATTTTCATCGGTGTCTATGTTAATTAGGTACTGAGTATGTGTACTGTAATATTTTTTTACATAAATGAATGTCATATTACATGCTACACATGTAATAACAACAACAACATTACTGTTTAATTAGTCTGTTCCACAAAATATCTTTTTTTTTTTCTTCACAAATTGTATTATCCTCAATGTATAGCTTCATTTACATTTGCACCCATTAACTGCTTTATCTATCCACCATAGTTTTATACCTAAAGTGAATTTATTTGTTATACACCCTCACATTATTTTTATACTGAGGTTGGGACATTGATCAATAGGCTTTTTACTATTACATGTACAGCATGCTTTTTTCTATGTATTTTTGGAAAATATAAGTATGCATTTTTTTATTTTGTGGTACATAAGCGATCGAGAGCATGTTATGAATGCTTCAAATATGCTTTTTTTTTTTTAGCTAACCCTAACTGTAACCTTAACTAGCTAAAAAGTGCTAGACAAATTAACCTAGTAACTGCCGGCTAATGCATTAACATTAACAAGAATCCAGCTGTTGTGAGTGAAGAAGATAAAACAAAGATTGCTGAAATGAGAAAATGAATATTGATGTCAGTAGCCAACAACTTTCATCACAAAGATTCTCCATAATGCTGATGAAATAAAAGAAAAATATGTTACCTCAAATAATAGCAAGTACTAATCAAGGGTTTTTACACATCCTTCATTGTGGTCTTCATATGCGTATACTTAAAGTTGTGTCCTTTCCTTTTCTCTTTTCCTCTTCAGCTAATGGCATGATGAGGTCAGTGGAAAAACAATGATCACATGCTTTTCACCCAATGATTGCTCATAGCTATGATACTTTGTATGGAACATATTAAACTGAAGTTGTTAATTGAAACTTCACAGTGTTGGTAACACGTCACAATATGGTTTTGAACACTACAAACAAGTGAACGCAAAAGCCGTAATATGACAACGTTAAAAAGTATGGGACCTTACTGTAAAGTGTTATCAACATTTTTCGTACTCTGACTACTATATCACATCTGAATGTCTTTGAATAATGTGGGAGGACACACAAGTTAGTAAACGTTTCTTTCTCTGAATGTATGGTAGCATCGCTTTTTCATGTTTGTTTTTGTTTGTGTGCTTTTGTGTTAATTGTATTAATAAAGAATTTGTTCAAAAACCATTGCCTCGAATATCCTTTTTTCCTTCTTCTTTGTCAGAAAAACGAGTATCTTCATGACTAACTATGACAACTAGGATTACAAAACGTCTTCATTGAAATTCTTTGCCCAGACAAGGTTTTGCAAACAAGTCATTTGTTAGTCATTTTGTACAATGCAAAGAAGTTGCTTAAATTCTGTTTAAATGACATCATTTGAATTGCTCAAATGGTATCTGCCTCTGCTTTGTTTAGTTCATGTAGAGCTGCCCCTCAGAAAAACACTGAAACTATGACTTATTTGTCAAATGATCTGTTTTTTGTGTAGCTCAGTGTTTTACACAGTGACCTGAAAGAGTTTAGCTGCCAAAATATGCGCAAGTGTTGCTATAACACCGCTCTACAGGGACGAGTTTAGAGCAGCGAGCAGGACTGAAACCTCAACCAGAGTCAAACGTGTAGAAGTGAACATGGCATTAACAGTATAACACTAAGAGTGAGGAGGCTGAATTAAAGTGTGACAATTTCTCAAAATAGAAAAGTCTAAGACGAACAAAAATACAATTCACAGGAAATAAACGTGACTCAGCAAAAAGCCCCGTGAGTCATAGCATCCACTACCTCACATTCAAGACTGCACATGTTCACATTAATGGACTAAGTTAGAACACAGATTAATATTTCTGAGGTAGACCCGCAAGCTAAACTGTATAATAATGATGCAATGATTAATAGGGATAAATGTGACCAGCTTGAAACTTGAAACCACGAACAGGACACTTTCGAAACGAGGCCGAACTTGGTCCTTCCCACTCAGGGAAGTATTCCTATTGAGTACATTAAAATACTATTCCTATTGAGTACATAAAATACTATTCCTATTGAGTACATAAAAAACTATTTCTACTGAGTACATAAAATTACTATTCCTATTGAGTACAAAAAATACTATTCCTATTGAGTACAAAAAATACTATTCCTATTGAGTACATTAAAATACTATTCCTATTGAGTACAAAAAATACTATTCCTATTGAGTACATTAAAATACTATTCCTATTGAGTACATAAAAATACTATTCCTATTGAGTACATAAAATACTATTTCTATTGAGTACATAAAATTACTATTCCTATTGAGTACAAAAAATACTATTCCTATTGAGTACAAAAAATACTATTCCTATTGAGTACATAAAATACTATTCCTATTGAGTACATAAAAATACCCAAGGACGGCCACTGACGTTTTATTGTCTTAATTGGAAAATTACGTTGATATAGCAGAAGCAATCTTGTTTATAGGCTGTTGAGCCAAATAAAACGATTGCACTGGTCTAAGATAAGATAAAATGAGTAACAGAAGGACCACACAGGCTACAACAAAATACATGAAATCTAAATGAAAGTTTCGTGGTTTTTAATCCCTGTGTGTTAACTGGAGGTCACAATATTGGACTCCTAAATGTTGAGGTCGTTGACTTTTTTGCAGACTAGCAATGAGCAAATTTCCATTGCTGTGGCATCCAATTATATATATATATTTTTTTTAAATGTCCTGCCATAATTTTATTTATATTAAACGTTTGATGTACCAAAGAACAAGATGCAACAGCCTACCTTATTACTCAAGTAATTCACTCTTTGTCTCCAAAGTTTGGGTCTTAAAAGGGAGTTTCCTGTGACATTAAAAAAATGTCAACACAGAAAACGCACAAACAAGCACTTTGCGACCTCCACTGGTCATGAATAGCATAAACAAATATAGTTTTATTATATGATGATATATTTGTTTATTTTGTTTCTTATTTTTTTGTCATTGTGTACCTGACTCATGTGTCCTAGTTTTTGTGTTCATAATAGCCTATTAATTTTTCTTGTTAACTCTCTCCTGGATTTGATCCCAGTCTGCAGAAATAGCTTTCATAAGCCCCAATCAAGCATGTTCAAGAGAATATACTTGTTTTAAAAGTTTTAATATGCGTTTATTATTTGGGTGTTTTGTTTCAAATCATGTTTTATGTTCCTGCTTCATGGATGACCTTAACTCCGGTTTTGATCACACATCAGTCGCACAGCTGCCAGTCAAACATTTCCTGTTTTCTATCTAGTGCCATATAATTATGGAAAGAGAGGTGAAAAAAAAATTAAAATTGGAATACTGCATTGTTTTCTCTCAGACAAGTTTGAAAACATTCAAGATTTAAAAACTGTGCTTCTGCTAGATATATTTTGATTTCATACAAAATTAGAAAATAGTATTTTCAACAGTGCTGTGCATGCAAAACAGCAATAATCTGCCGAGATTAGACTTAAACTCCAAAACATTCAAGGTTTATAACCGCTAAATTTGGAAATTTCTTTTTTTAGGCGCGTTTAAAAAGTGGTAATAAATTGATTATAATTATTGCATAAATATAATTTAATACCATATTAATATTAAATAAAAACATATTGAACTAAAACATAGTACATTCATTTCAATATTTTTTCCTCTCAATAAAAGTGACTGCAGAGAAAGAGACAGTACTAATCTTTTATTGTTTTTTTTATGCCAATAACTGAATGAACACAGGAACAGACTGAGGGTGAAACAGAGATATAGTAATGAAAGTGCGGTGCTGTGGTTTGTGGTTTGGCATATCAATACCCTTGCTCTGTATAACGCTCGACCAGCCTGCAGCTGTGCTCCACTTATGCCTCTGTGTATATATACACACACAAACACACACAGCCAAGTGACAGAAATAGCAGATGGTCTTCACCCTGCTGAGATGAAGCAGCTGATCTCACTTAAAATGCTTCAGCCATCATCTCAGTTGTGTTTGTGTGAGCCATATATACATATATATATATATAATCAAATAAGGCTGTGAAAATTAATTTGCATTGTTAATCCTTTTGATCTTTTAGTTAAAAAATTCACAAAAATGTATCCTTTCATTGGATAATAAGAATTTAAAATGGGGGGAAATATCATTATGAAATAAATGTTTTTCTCTAATACACGTTGTCCACAATTAACGGCACCCTTTTATTCAATATTTTTTGAAAACTCCATTTGCCAGTTTAACAGCTCTAAATGTTCTCCTATAATGCCTGGTGAGGTTAGAGAACACATGACAAGAGATCAGAGACCATTCCTTCATCCAGAATCACTTCAGACCCTTTAGATTCCCAGCTCCATGTTGGTGCTTCTTCTCTTCAGTTCACCACACTCATTTTCTGTAGGGTTCTGGTCAGAGGACTGGAATGGCCATAGCAGAAGCTTGGTTTTGTGCTCAGTGACCCATTTCTGTGTTGTTTTTGAGGTTTGTGTTTGGATTATTGTCCGGTTGGAAGATCCAAACATGGCCCATTATAAGAGTCAGTCACTTAGTGATTTTTTTTTGTCAGTCACTTAGTGATTTTTTTATCTGTTGGTATTTGATAGAATCCATGATGCCATGTGTCTAAACAAGATGTCCAGGACCTCCAGCAGAAATATAGGCCCACAACATCAAAAATACAGCAGTATATTTCATTGTACACATGGGGTACTTTTTATCCCTGTGTTCACCAAACCCATCTTGAGTGTTTGCTGCTAAAAAGCTCATTTTTTACTTTCATCTGACCATAGAAGCCAGTCCCATTTGAAGTTCCAGTTGTGTCTGATAACTGGATATGCTTTAGTTTCTTTTTGGATGAGCTAGGAGAATTTTTCTTGTAACCCTCCCAAACAACATGTGTTGATGTAGGTTCTGTTTGACAGGTTTCCTGAACCCGAGGCTCAACTATTTTCTGCAATTCTCCAGCTGTGACCCTTGGAGAGTCTTTAGCTACTCAAACTCTCCTTCTCACCACACATTAGGACGATATAGACACACATCCTCTCCCAGGCAGTTTCGTAACATTTTCTGTTGGTTGGAAATTCTTAATCATTGCCCTGATGGTGGAAATGGAAATTTTTACTGCTCTAGCTCTTTTCTTAAAGCCACTTCACTAATTTGTGAAGGTCAATTATATTTTGCTGCACATCAGAAATATATTCTTTGGTTTTTCCCATTCTGATGGATGATTAAGCGAATTTGGGCTTTGTTTTCCCTCCTCTTTATATTTCTGTGAAACAGGAAGCCATGGCTCGATAATTTCATGTTTATAATCTCCCTGGAGTGCTCAAAATTGTGAATATGAATGGGAATATACTTCAGAGATATTTTACTCATAAGAATTTCTTGGGGTGCCCTTAATTGTGTCCAACGAGTATTTGAGAAAAACATTTATTTCATAATGATATTTCCTCCCATTTTAAATTCTTATTAATGAAAGGATACATTTTTGTGAATTTTTTAAATAAAAGATCAAAAGGATTAACAATGCAGATGAATTTTCACAGCCCTCTTTGATCATATTTACCAAGGGTGCCAATATTTTTGGGCATGACTGTATATATATATATATATATTTGATATTAACTAATTATAATTATGAAGATAATTATACTAACCAACTTTAAATATATCATACATTTATCATACACAAAACCAACACAGTACTTGTAGTATTATGAAACTATGCTTGTATGTATATTGTAATAAATATATGTATATTTTAAACTCAAATATATAAAAATGAGAGCTCAACATCAATGTAATTATGTTCAATGTATGTAACTTTAGCTTGATCTATGGGTCCATGTAATCATTTACCGTGGTATAACAGGATACAAAGGTCAGGTGTGCATGCATTGACCCTAATTACACTGTAAGGAAAACAGACCAGCAAAAAATAAATAAATAAATCATTTAAATATTTTACTACACAAACAGAAACTACTCCACCAAGTGTTTTGCAATATATACATACAATATTTATTTAAAAACACAACAAACAGGAAATAATAACCATCACATAGTCCACAAATATTGTGGAGGCAGTGTGAACACAGTTACAGGAAGATGATCAGTGAAAAGAAATCGGAGGAATATATTCTTGCTTAATATATTTAAATAGGGATTTGAGATAAAACTAATGTTCTCCAAGTGCTGAGCAGAACCAGAGAGTCCAATGTTCTGGGCATAAAACACTTCTTATACCATTATTATAATATAAAATGCCAATATAGTTAATTACAAAGTCATAAAGTTGTTAAAAATTACAGGTCAGTCCAAAAGATCATGTGTTTTCTGCAGTAAACCTGTTGATTAAAGAGACAGTCCGTCATCGTTTACTCACCCTCATGTCCTTCCAAACCTGTATGACTTTCTTTCCTCTGTGGAACATTAAAGAAGATATTTTGAAGATGTATTTTGTCCATAAAATGAAAGTGAATAGGTTCAAAATGACATGACGGTGAGTAACTATTAGTTCCACTGCAGCGGTTTAGTACACAGTGCAAAATAGAGTATTCACCATTAGTTGAGAACTGACAATATTCAGTAACACATTCATTTGTCTGAGGTTTTCTGTGAATATGCTATTCATTCTGTCCATCTTTTTTGGTTAGTCGCCAAAAGAAAAGCAATTTAAAAAGAGTCCCAGATCTCCTGTGACCCCAGAGAAGAGGCCACACTCTGTTCCAGCACCGTTCACTGCAACCCAGCGCTCTCGCCGCACTGTTTTACCTCCACAACTGCCGAAGTCTTCAAGAGGAAGGTCCATCCTCCTCTTCCTGTAAGGTGTGATGGCTAGTTAAAGCAGTCTCTATCTCTCGGCCTCCATGATGATACTAGCATGCTCAGCAGAGGCTTGCTGAGTCACTGCTGCCGGCCAGCCTGGTGAGGGTGCTTGGGGCATGAGCTGACCCGGAGTCCATCGCCCCTGGTGACCAGGGGTTGCCGGAGGGCTCATGGCCCAGTTGGTGTGAGGAACTGGTGACGTGGCCATAGAAGCGATGGGACTGCTGTTGCCGAAGCTCTCGGAGGCTTTAAGACGAGAGAACATGGCTAGGGCATCTGGGAAGTTGGGGGGTGTCGCTGGTGTGTTGGCTGGAGTGCACATCTGGAAACAAAGAGAGAAGCAATTTAAATCTGGCACGGGTTTAACCCACAACCCTCAGTTTCACAAAGCAGTTTTTTTACAACCATGTACACTGAATGGAGAATTTGCAGAATTCCAGCAACAGAGTCACTTTCTGAAACAAGGAATTTAGGAAGTTCTTGAAATGTGTTAGACACTGAGGTTGTAGACCTTTGGACAAACAGGACATGATACAATGACTGGCCACCTTTCCTGAATAAACACCAGACCTGATGCAGTAACACAAATGTTACTATAGCAACATTTAGTCGTTCAGAGGCCAGCTTTAGGAAGATAATCAGTGAAAAACTTTTGTGACATATTGTGCTTCTGTTGTTCAAAACAAATTAGAATTTAATGAATCTAAGACCTGTATTTTATATACGATTGGTCAGTCGCAACACTGTATTCAAATATTGTTTCATAATGAATGCTAAACTGTATACATTATTACTTTTATTCAGCAAGGCTGTGTTAAACTGATCCAAAGTGACAGTAAAAACATTTATAATGTTACAAAAGATTTCTGTTTGAAAATGCCTCAAAATTATTAAGCAGCACAACTGTTTTATCAATGATAATAGTACAAATGTTTCTTGATCACAAATTCATCATATTAGAATGATTTCTGAAGGATTATAAGACACGGAAGACTGATGCAGAAAATTCAGCTTTGCATCACGGGAATATATAAAACTTTAAAATATACTGACAGCCATTTTGAATTGTAATAAAATGTTTAATATTACCGATTTTACTCTATTGTGTTTAAATAATGCCTGGGTGAACATAAGAGACTTTCAAATATATTTAAAAGAATAATAAAATCTTACGTTTTGATCAGTTCTATAACTGATTCTCTCGGGCAACTGATTTCCTGAATACCTGGACTAGTTTTGTCATATCATGCCACAATAAAATAAAAATGATAAAATCATTTCATTAATTTCTCAAGTCAAGAACATCTGTTTTGTAAATAGTTATGTAAAAAGTTGATTGTTAAATCCATTTTAAGCAGTTATTACACTCAGCAGCTCTGAGGGCTTTTATAAATACTCATTAGGGATTGGTTTAGTTTCTGTAGATGGCAAAATTATAAAATTAAAATTATATTATATTAAAATTAAAATTTTAAAACTATACCAATACACAGGCAAAGATCTGATTTGTCCATTGACAGTAATTTAAAAGTAGCCATGTCTGATAAAATATTTTGTAAATCACAAGTATATCATTATATTCTTTCAGCGGATCAAAGTTCTATCAAGTTCTATCAACTGCAGCGAACACCCCTCACACACCCTGGGACATCCTTACTGTTTAACTATGAGAATAATAATGAGACTTAGTTTGAAACTGAAAGCTGCATGAGCATAAAGGCTTTTCTCGAGAAGAGCTCAAACAATACTCTGTCATTCGAAAGTGTAACTCGTCTCTGCTTTCCTGTCAAAGTCACACACACATCATTCTTGCAGTATAAATCACCCGTCTTCTCACGCTCTCAGGGGCCCAAACATTTAAGCAAATATATACACGCCCATGTTCACCAAAAATTACATCATACATTACCTTTCTCCTAATTTTTACTATAATCAGAATCTGATTTGATTGTTGTTGTTTTTTTATTTGGCATATTCTTTGCTTAGATGTACTGTAAGACACTGACAATATATGAATGAAATGCATTAATTACACATGTTAGTAATTATAAACGCAGTCAATCGCGTGGCGCTCGTGACTTCACCACAGCAGCGCCCTGAAGAATAAAATAGCCTTTTCTAAAATACTGATATGAGTCCACAAGTCTCGTGTGGGTGTACTGTACCTCATTTAAATATTGCATCATCTAAGCGATGCTCATTTCATGAGGTAAACTTTCTTACTTTGCAAAAAACTAGTATGTGCATTTGTAAGTGAGAAGCAAATGAGGTGCTTTCCGAGGGGTTAACTAAATTTGATTCGCTTTGCATGTGACCGGTAGTATTACTACTTCTGAGTAACTCCAAACAACTTCCTTTCATTTCAAATATCTGCTAAAAAAAATTAACATGTGGGTATTAAAGCCAGTGAGGTTTTGAACATGCTACACCGCGTTCCTATCGTACCGATCTTATTGTTTTAGTGCCAAGTCGAGCGCGTTCTCTCTTTTTCCTGGAATCGCCCTCCCCCACGACTTTGGACACGTTTGCAAAAACGCAAGTCCCATGAGTCCAGATTATTGTATCATATTAAATATCAACGTATTGAATCAACTACCCACGGGAGACTATAGGTGCTTAAACTACAAAGTTGCGCATTTTAAATGACATAAATGTAGCCTTCGCTAGAAACATGTCAGCCTGTGTTTATTTTTGTCTGACTCGTGGTTTCAACATGGCGGAAGTCATAATAACAGATATGAAAAACCCAATAAACTACGGAATAAAAAAAAAAAAAATCATACTCACCATTTGATGGCTGTAAGGAATATTAGCCTCTTGGAAAAATGTACTGAGAGCAGTCTGCAACACCATAATAAAAGAGTTATTAGTACGTTAATTCAGAAATACTAGAGGAAGTATGCAAATGTTTATTGGAGGGCTTTCAATATAACATTAAAAATAACTTTATAGACCGATATAGAAGCCTATCAGCTTATAGAAGCCGATTTTTTTTTTAACCCCGTTTAAAATGATTTATTATGTGCTTCATTGTCTTGTTTATAAGACTGTATCAGTATAGATTGATTGCTGTCTGGTGTTTGTCTCGCATGATCATAAATTATGTCTATATATATGTATATAAATAAACTAAAAGTGTATAATAGTGATTTGTGCTATTTTTTTTGCTGTGCCACAAGACGTTCAGTTTGATGTTCCCTTAACAAACAAACATACAAACATACCTCAAACTGCCAGTGTGAAGCTTGTAGAAGCCGCTTTGCTTGATCCGCTGCACATCCGGCTGTAAGAACAAACTGATTTATCATTACTTGATGCCTTAGCTCGTCCATATTTAGTTCAGAGACCTGTGGGATTTCGTCAGTTTCAAAGCTTCAGCTTGCAGTTTTTCAAAAACGCCGCACTCAAACATCAACTTGTCGACTGGAAACAAAAACAAAAAAAATGTTGTGAGTTCAGTTGAGCCGTCCCACTTAGCCCCGACTGATGGACATCTGCGTCAGAGAGGAACTCTGGGATTTGTAGTCAAGACATGAGAGCCTGTTTAGAGTTGACAAAGAATATCTCTTTGGGTTTGAGACTTTAGTCTTTGCAACTTTACATGTCTTCTTTATGCACCAAGAGCTTGTAACACTCCAAAGAGAAAGGAGAACTTGAAATTGCATGATAAGACCCCTTTGACATATGGTTTCCACGCATATGAAATTTATGTTCAATTCTTACAAGCTGACTTTACATCAAGGTCTCACCACTACTGGGATTTATCATTAGTTTTCATCTTTTCTGCATTCTTCACCACATCCATTGTCAGGCCTATAATAAGTTAAATTTTGCATTTTGTCCTCAGATCAAATAAAGAGTTTTTGGCATGCTCATGTGTAATATTGTTAAGTTGTTTGGTAATACCTTTCTTAATGGCCATGTTACTTGCCTTAAATGACATAAATGTGTCTATATATTCAAAAATAGCATTAGAAACGTGGGTATAAATAGGCTAAGTAAACAATTACACTTGGAAGAGTTATATTTGAAGAAAGCACATAGATTGTGCTCAGAATGAGCCTTCAAATGCTAAATAATCTCTAACTTGAAATAGTACATCCATGTCCAAAGATCACAAACATAAAATAACACTGAAAAAGTTAAAGTTGTAATTACTGTATATTCACGATTTGTGAAAATGAAATGATTTTTGGTGAATAGTAGGCCTATATTACAATCAGTTAGGGTCAGACATAATAATAATAATAATTTTATTTATTTTTAAACTCTTGATGTGTGGTGGGTTGGGGGAGGAGGTAATAGCTGTTAGATACATTTTCTTGTTTATTGCAACATATATGCTATTTTTAAAATAAAAAAACCCTGAATTACAAATAATAATAATAATAATAATAATAAATAATAGTAAAACCATCATCATACAAAAATGTGTTGTCCCCCGTTTTTTTATTCATAGATACCGGTAATAACAAATGTGATTTCAATTATATTTTGACCACTGAACAAGGAAATGTCCCTTCATTTCATAAATATTGCCATTTTAATATAAACTGTAAGCAATGCATCACTGCTGCCAGGAGCAGTCATTGTGGATTTTTTTAATATTTTAAAAGAAAACAAGTTGATAGAATCGAAAAAGAACATGGGACGCCAGTGTTAGAGGGTCTTTTAAAAAAAAAAAAAAAAAAAAAAAATAGAGATATATATATAATATATATATATATATATATATATATATATATATAGAAAAAGAATATGGAACGCCAGTGTTAGAGTGTCTTTTTTTAATAATAATAATAATAATAATAATAATAATAATAATAATAAAATAGAAAAAGAATAGAGAATGCTGGTGTTAGAGGGTAATTGTTTATAATAATTAAAAAGAAAACAATCAGTTAGAATAAAAAAAGAATAGAGAGTGCATATTTATAGATATTACAGATATTTAGGCTTCCAAAAATATATTACTGTCTAGAGTGAGATGACAAATGAAGCTTGTGTTCTCTCGATCAGATGACAACAGACCTCTCATGGCCAGCTCAGCCAATCGCGGAAGCTTGAGCTCTTTTGATTGGACGAGCATACGCTTCTCGTGACGAGCTCAGCCAATCACGTGGCGATATTCTACAACCCTCTCGGGGTCGCCTCGCAACAGCGATTTCCCTGTGTTGTGTTCTCACGAAGAACGCGGCTGTTATATTTTAGAGGAAACACCAGCGACAGAATTATCTGCAGGTCTTTTATCTCGCCTTTTATGATTCACTTTTGTGTGTTTTGTGCCCGTTCGCATCTTGTTGTAGTAGGTGTCGTGACAGGCGAACAAACTAGCTAGGGTCTGGCTTGCTAGTCAGTTAGCCAGTGTGTCAAGCCTGAACCAGCTGACTGAGCTGAACATCACATAAATACGACTGTACGAGACACATCTGATCCGACTCAGAAGAACAGAAATGCCGATCAAACACGTGTCATGTTAATTTGAACGCTTTGTCGGTTCGGAGCCGTTTCTGTTATTACGCGGCTAAGGTTAGCTGGTTAGCTGACTGTTGTGCACATCTAATAACCGCTAACGTTATTTTGCTCTGAGCGGACTGTGTTGGAGAAATGGGTTCAATTCTCAGTCGAAGAATCGCTGGTGTTGAAGACATCGACATCCAGGCCAATTCTGCATACAGATATCCTCCAAAATCAGGTAAGACTGACTGGTGATGCAAGGCGACGTTTATGTGCTCTTGTCTTGTGAGCACTTATCTCCAATAGATTAATGGGAGCTTATCTGAGCTCATGAAATCAATCTAATAATGATGTAGTTAAAAATCCGTATGGAAAAGGATCACTACGTACAAATCAATGCCAGTGTAAACGATCACAAAGGATGCCTTCACTGAAAGTAACACCCCTGTTTATACATAGGTGTCAGATTATATAATTACTGTTTTCTTTCCCCAAGGAAACTATTTTGCCAGCCATTTTTTCATGGGAGGAGAGAAGTTTGACACTCCTCATCCTGAGGGTTACCTTTTTGGAGAAAACATGGATCTCAACTTTCTCGGTAACCGTCCAGTGCAGGTACATCTGAGTTTTGAGGTGTTTCCACTGTCGTTGTCTCTTTTTGATGAATTCAAAAAGATAAACTTGTGTTGGCTTTAGATAAAAGCATCTGATAAATGTTAATATTAATGGTTTCCTTTATTTCGTATTGTATTTTTGCGTTACCTGCCACAGTTTCCCTATGTTACTCCAGCACCCCATGAGCCAGTCAAGACATTGAGAAGTCTCGTCAATATCAGAAAAGACTCGTTACGATTGGTCAGGTACTGATTCAGGATTGCTATATGAAATATAATCAATCATATCTTGAGAACAAATGATCTCAGTTGGTGCTGTATGTAGTCTCTTTAATTCTGTTATTGATGCATTTACTTTTAAGTAATGTTACATTTTGATTGTCAATTTGTAGGTATAAAGATGATGCTGATAGTCCTACTGATGATGAAGGTGCAAAACCAAGGGCCTTATATGGAGTGGAGTTCACCTTTGACTCTGATGCACGAGTGGCCATCACTATCTACTGTCAGGC
This sequence comes from Cyprinus carpio, assembly GCF_018340385.1. Taxonomy (NCBI): domain Eukaryota; kingdom Metazoa; phylum Chordata; class Actinopteri; order Cypriniformes; family Cyprinidae; genus Cyprinus; species Cyprinus carpio. The sequence goes on along the minus strand of NC_056599.1, from coordinate 12,036,411 downwards.
TTTTGAGGAATTCTCCAATGGGATGGCAATGTAAGGACAGTTACACGTTTAATGTTTTAAAATTAAAGTATCAACAGTCTTTTTTTTTCATACTGTGATGCATGTTTGAGTGTAACTAATTATACAAAGAAAAAATGTTGGTGCGTTTTGATTTGTGATTGATTGTTTGATCAGATTTTAAGATGTGGCTATTAAATGTGAGCTTGCAAGCCTGGGTTTAAGTGCATTAAATAATCGGAAAGTTCCTTTTTACTATAAGATTTAGTAATGACATTTTAATTAAACATTACAAGGTTAAAAATCAAAAAGCGAACATATGGTTGGATTAGTTGTTTACAATATGATCTGTAACAAGCATTTACAAAATAGACTTTATTCTAATGTGAAAATCCCCATTATTCATTTTAAGTCAATGTTGTTGTTTACAAAAGAACAGTATCATCATTCATTGATCCTATTGCAGTTTATCATCAGTGTTAAAGTAATTGTGTATTATTAAAGTTCATATTGTTTTATTTGTAAGTAATTGTCTGTTCTATAATGCTGAGGATATAAAAACTTGTTTTTAGTGTAAGAATAGCAGTTTGTAAAGAGAGATTACATAATCCTTTGAGTAACTCTGTTGTGCAATTGTTCTTCTTCTGCTTTAAAAGTTCATTTGTAAAGCTGTGCATGTGCAAAAGCTTATTAATTGCAATCAGTCACTGGAGCCCCTGAGCCAAAGAGAATATACATTAAAATATGGAAAATCTCTGTAAATGTAATTATTATAATCTGAAGTACCTGAATGGCATTATTATGAAAATGTTTCTATGATATTTGTGCACTTACAGTATATTTTTCTTCTTAATACAACCCAAAAACCCCTGCCCTGGTCTCAGAAACCGTATATTACAAAAGAGGGGTTAGCCAGCAGTTTACCCTTCCATCCTTCAAGATCGATTTCTCTGAATGGAAGGAAGATGATGTAAGTATCTTCAGTCTAGCTCAGTGCTGTCACTCTCCTCTGATGGTTAAATCCACACTGGCTTCTAAGATATTGATTTAACCTCACTGCATTAATAGTTTGCACATAATGAAAGGCAAGATCAAGCAAATCCAGTAAAATGAAAAAGACCTTACTTCGGAAAATGTCAATTATTTGACCTCAGTTATGCATTTCTCTCTCTCTTTTTTTTTTTTTTTTTTAAAGCTCAACTTTGATTTAGACAGAGGTGTTTTTCCCATGGTGATTCAGGCTGTGGTTGATGAAGGAGATGGTATGTTGTCAGGACTTCATTATAGAAGAAAAGAATATAAAAGATTAAATGATTTGCTCTAACACTTTGTCACATCAGAAATGTCAATAAATCTCTTGACACACTACACTGGCTTTTTGCTGCTTGGAAGGCATGTGATTTATTGCTCAACACTTGAACATGTTGTGTCTATAAAGCGCAGTGTTTCCTGAATATATTTCAAAAGATAACCATTCAGTGTGTTTGATTAGTGGTGTCATGAATCTGCATTTATTTTTATTTTATTTTTTATTTCAGATTGTTTGGGACATGCCCATGTACTGCTGGCAGCATTTGAAAGAGTGAGTTGAATTTGATGTCATATGCACACTTTCTGAAATGCTTATTTGTAAGCAGTTGTGTATTTGTGTATCATGTATTTTTTTTTACATTTACAGCATGTTGATGGCAGTTTCTCAGTCAAACCATTGAAACAGAAACAAATAGTGAGTCTTAATTCCCATATTGTCCTGTTTAGAGCATTACTCTACCAAGTACCAAGTAGAGATGGTAATGTGTACATAATATTTTTTTCCCCTAAATATCTGCTTGTACACCATAGGTGGACCGTGTCAGCTACTTGTTACAGGAGATTTATGGAATTGAGAACAAGAACAATCAAGAGACAAAGGTGAAAAGATGATTATTGAAGTTCATTACATTTTCTATATATTTGTATTAGTGCTTCAAACGATTAATCGCATCCAAATTAAAAGTTTTTGTTTACGTAATATATGCATGTCTACTGTGTATATTTATTATGTATATATAAATACATACACATGCATGTATATATTTCAGAAAAATATGTTAGGTTTATATATTAAATATATATACATGTAAATATTTTCAAAATATATGCTGTATGTGTGTGTATTTATAGATACATAATAAAAATATACACACAGTACACACGCATATATTATGGTAACAAAAACTTTTATTTTGGATGCCATTAATCATTTGACAGCACTAATTTATATAGGTTCCTGTAATAATGGAAAATCTCATTGTGATTTTTCTCCCCAGCCATCTGATGATGAGAACAGTGACAACAGCAACGAGTGTGTGGTGTGTCTTTCAGATCTGCGGGACACTCTGATTTTGCCCTGTAGGCACTTGTGTCTGTGTAACTCCTGCGCTGATACTCTGCGCTACCAGGCCAACAACTGCCCGATCTGCCGACTGCGTATGTAACTGCTGTTAAAGGTAGTGGTCGACCGATATATCGGCCGATATTTGGCATTTTTCAAATATCGGCATTAGCGATAAGTTTTTCTGCTTGGCTGATGTGTACGAGACTTTTATTTTGACTGTGCGCCAGACTTTTATTTTGGCGTCGCTGAGAGCAGCAGCGCCTGAGCACACAGTGCTCACATTCTCCCTCTTGTTTACTGTCGTTGTTAACAGTTCTGTCTAATACTTTACTTCTTTTTTAACTATAATTTTATTAAATATTTATTTAATTGTGAAAAATACTTTGTCATCTAAAGTATGTTTATTTTACACATTTCTTTTTTAATCCATTGTGAAATGATTTCAAATTTCTTAATAATAATAACTTTTAAAAAATCTTATCTTTCCAAGATATCGGCATAGCCATCGGCTGTCAAAAAAACAATATCGTTTGACCACTAGTTAAAGGGATAGCACACCTAAAAATGAAAATTCTGTCGTCATTCACTTCTTTGGAACACAAAAGAAGATATTTTGAAGAATGCTGATAACAAAACGGTTTCAGTTCCTATTGACTTCCAGCTAAGTCAGTGGGAACTGAAACACTTTCATTACCCACATTCTTCAAAATATATTCTTTTCTGTTACACTGAAGGAAACATGACATGATTTTTATTTTTGGGTGAACTATCAGTTTAACAGTCCCATGGTTGTGTATCATTTGAGTAGCATCCCAAAAATCATGTCAACAAATTTTGAAATGTCTTTTTTGTCTGTCTCCAGCGTTTCGAGCTCTTCTTCAGATTCGAGCTGTAAGAAAGAAGCCTGGAGCGCTTTCTCCTGTTTCCTTCAGCCCGGTGCTGGCTCAGAGCATGGATCATGATGAGCACTCAGTATGACACATATCCATCTGTGTTGTCTCTATACAAAACAACACGGCATCACTCTCTGATTCTTATTGTTTTATCTCTTTCCTCAGAGCTCAGACTCTGTTCCCCCTGGGTTTGAGCCCATCTCGCTGCTGGAGGCTTTGAATGGTCTTGGTGCCGTGTCCCCTGGCCTTCCGTCTGCACCTCTGTATGACGAGATCAACTTCTCTGGGAGCCTGAGTGGAGAGAGCAGGCAGCTCAGCTCACCTGACCACTCTGGAGACAGCGGCGGACAGAAGAGCAAAGTCAGCAAGTCACCGGACAGGTAAACCTGACCCACTGCATGTTTGTTTTTGGATACTGACCCAAACAAGCAATTGGGCCTAACAACATTGTGTGGATATGTACACTACCATTCAAACGTTTGGGATCGGTAAGATTTTTTTAAATGTTTTTGAAAGAATTCTCTAATGCTCACCAAGTCTGCTTTTATTTGGTCAAAAAATACAGAAAAATCTGTAAATTTTAAAATGTAATACATTTAAAAATGTAATTTATTCCTGCAAAGCTGAGTTTGCAGTAATGATGCTGAAGTCTTCAGTGTCACATGATCCTACAGAAATGATTGTTTTGATTCGCTTCTGCCTTTGTGGAAACCATGATTTTTTTTTTCTGGATTCTTTTGATCAAAAGAACAGTATTTATTTTGAAAATAAATATTTTGCAACATTATAAATTTCCTTACTATCGCTTGATTAATTTAATACATCCTTGCTGAGTAGGATGTATTCATTTCTTACCTTTTAAAAACAGTAATGTGAACAAGTCAAGTTTCTCTTTCCCTTTGATCTCATTCTGCACTGCACAGATGTTTTACTAGGAAACAGGAAATATATAATAGTGCCCCTATTATGGGTTATGAAAGGTTCATATTTTGGTTTTGGGAATCTCCAACAACAGGTTGATATGCGTGCAAGGTCAAAAAACACTAATATGCATTTATTTTTTACCTTATTTGCGCAACGACTCCCAAATGAGTCACTCGATTCATTTTTCCAAACCCCTCCTTTGCGTGACGCTTATCTGCGGTCCGATTCGTCTCATTTTTATTTCATCATGCCTGTAATGCCTTGTGAGCTGCTTTGTTGTACAGTTTTACTGGGGAAACAGTTTTTTACTGCTCCAAAAGTGGTACCTAGTGGCAAAGAATGAATTTGCATTTTCATTCAGACCAACACCAAAAGACCAACAAGTGGGCGGGCAGTATGCTAATATTTCATGTTGACAACATGAAACAGCTTGGGATTCATTTTTTAAAAACGACTGGTTTCAAACAAATCAGAGAGAACTCTTTTTTTGAGACACAAACTTTATACACGGTGCGCTTTCAGATTTAAAACTTTGCAGGATATTTTAATTCACTTAGAGCTGTGTTACACCCTGCATGAAAGGTAATTTTCAAAAATCCATAATCGGGGCACTTTAACACAGGAATAAAAATAGCACTTGCAACAGACTTTGCAACATTACTTTCAAAAATGAAATGTTGCTTTTGGCTGATCTCAAGTGTTTGGTAAATAAATTCTCATTACTGTGTAATAATAGCTGGCCTATGGCCACTCGAGCTGAACATTCCCGCATTGTCAGAGCAAGAGGTCATAAGCTTCTTCTTTCCATAAATCAGAATAAATGACTCGGCTTGACCTATTCAGTACATCCTGTTGACATTGTGGCAATAAGGAAAATATGCTCAGTATCTCAGGAAGCATGCATTTGTTGACTCATTGTCTGTCTTCCTGTTTTAACTACAGTCATGGCAAAAAGTTTTAGCAGTGACATAAATTTTGTGTTTTGCAAAGTTTGTGGCTTCTGTATTTGTAGATTATTTTTCCACATTTCTATGGTATACTGAAAAACAATGATAAGCATATCATAAGTTTTAAAGGCTTTTATTGGCAAAAAAATATATATTAGTCAATATTTACAGTGTTGACCCTTGTTCTTTATAACCTCTGCAATTCGCTCTGGCATGCTGGATATTAGATTCTGGGCCAAATCCTGACTGATGGCAATCCATTCTTGCCTTATTAGTTCTTGGAGTTGATCACAATTTGTGGGCTTCTGCTTGTCTCTCGCCTTTTGAGGACTGACCACAGGTTCTCTGTGGGATTGAGATCCGGGGAGTTGCCTGGCCACAGATCCAAAATCTCAATGTAATGATCTTCGAACCACTTCTTTAACACTCTTGCTTTGTGACATGGTGCTCCATCATGCTGGAAAATGCACGGATCATCACCAAACTGCACATGGATTGTTGGAAAAAGTCTCTCTTGCAGGACGTTTTGATACAATTCTTTATTCCTGGCAGTGTTTTTGGCAGAATTATGAGGGAGCCCACACCCTTGGTTGAAAAACAACCCCTCACATGGATGGTCTCAGGATGCTTCACTGCTGGCACAACACAGAACTCATGATAGCGTTCACCTTTTCTTCTCCGAACAATCAATTTTCCAGACGTCCCAAACAGTCGGAAGGGAGCTTCATCAGAGAAAATAACTTTGCACGAGTCTTCTGCTGTCATATCCTTGTACTTCCTGCAGAATTTCAGTCTGTCCTTGACTTTTTTTTGGAGAGAAGTGGCTTCTTTGCTGCCCTTCTTGACACCAGGCCATTGTCCAGAAGTCTTGGCCTCACAGTGCGTGCAGATGCTCTCACACCATCCTGCTGTGATTCCTGAGCAAGCTCTGTACTGCTGGAGACACGATTCAGTAGCTGACTCCTCAGGAGACGGTCCTGGCACTTGCTGGACACTCTGGGACGTCCTGAAGACTTCTTCACTGCAGACGAACCTCTCTTCTTGAAGTTCTTGATGATCCAGTAAATGGTTCTTTCAGGTGCAATATTCTTTGTAGCAATTTTCTTGCATGTGACACCATTATGATGCAAAGCGATGATGGCTGCACGTGTTTCTTTGGAGGTAATTTTTTGGCCAATGAAGCTTTTAGCAATTATTTAAAATGCATCTGATCACTCTACACATTAATCTAGATACAATATGAATGAACACCACAACAGCTTAAGTAGCAAACATTGGAAAACACAAAATTTCTGTCACTGACAAAACTTTTGGTCATGACTGTTGAAGTGGACATTTCAATTAATTTCATTGAGAGTTCTAACACAGTTTAAAAGATCGACTGACTGATGACATGACAAAGAAATTAGTCAAGTAAAATAATAAAATTGTCAAATAAATAACTGAATTATAAATTTGTTTCTATATTAATAAACACATCAACATTTTAAAAGTAACCATAAAAAAACTGACAGAGTGGAGAAGTAGATGCCCATAATTAGGATAAAGTACATAAAACACAAAACCAGTGTCTATAAAAGCGATTGCATTTTTATTTTTTCACGTTGATAATAAAAAAAAGTGGTGAAAGTTTCATCCTGGTAATCACAGGGTCTGCTGTGGAAAAAATGTGCCCTCATGGCACAAAAGGTTGCAAGGCAGAGCCACCTTTCTGATGAGTGTCCACTTTTTTTGTCTTTTTTTTTTTTATAGCAGCTTGTGTTCTCTTTCCAGGATAGACAGATCCCCTTCCTGTGGGGCGCGGTCACTAACAATATCTGAATATACAGATCAGAATCTAAACCTACTTCATCACTGCTCATCAAATCAGTGTCACATGTCCACAGCGCCACCCAGTGCATTTCATTTTAATAGTGAGATGAAATATAAAAGAGATCATATTGTTTCCTAGATAAGGATAACAAAGGCACAATCACTGAATAGTGTTTGTACTAGTAGACTTAATTAGTGCATCATTGCTAGTCCTGACAGTCAGTGTGTTTGCAGCACTCTACGCTCTCCATCGTCACCCATTCAGGAGGAGGATGAAGAAAAACTGTCAGAGATGTCTGATGCACAAGCTCACATGCTGCTGTCCAGCAGTCCTGCCCCCACTGAGGTCAGCAACACAGCCCACATAGCATCTTACACATGGGCTGCTTGATGGGCTTGCACTTTTCTCATGTTTTTCTCTGTCTCTGTGTTGTCAGGGTACGGCTGGAGATGACGCCCCTGATTCACTGTCTCCTGAAGATGGTGAGGGACTCCACTGTTATCACTGTCTCACTAGAAATAGGAATGTGAATAATGTGTTAAATGGTTTTATATCAATAATGTCTTAAATTATTGTGGTTTTTAAAATTTGTATAGAATTTAAGCAATATAAGCAAATTGCAAGCCCTAGTGGAAACTGTTGATGAAATGATGAACCTGTGTGGACTTGTGATGAGGCATGACATGGAAGCAAACATTTTAAAGTCATATTGTTTGCCAAGTTGGCTACATAATATGAAGCATCATAAAAAGTGTTACCAAATGTCCAAATAGGAGCAATTTTTATTATTTTTGTTAATGTTCTAAAGTTTGGGGTCAGGTTTTAACTAAATATTTTATTCTCAATAATGTTGCATTTATTTGATCCAAAAATAGTAATGTTGTGAACTATATTTATAATTAGAAATAATGTTTTCTGGTTTTATTATATTTTAAGATGTAATTTATTCCTGTGTTGCAAAGCTGAATTTTTAGCCTCATTTCAGTCTTCAGTGTCACATGACCCTTCAGAAATCATTCAGATATGCTGATTCACTCTTGCTGATTTTTTTTAAAATTAAATTTATTTTATTTCAAGTTTAATTGATCTCAAGTAACAAAAATGTTTTTTATGTGTTTAGATTGTTAACTATAATAGCCCTGCTTAAATATTTTTGCAGATACCATGATTTTTTTGTTTTAGGATTTTTTGATGAATAGAAAGCTCAAAAGAACAGCATTTATTTGAAATGGAAATCTTTTGAAACATTTTGAAGTAAATAGTTTTATACCTTTTACAGACTTAAAACAAACGATAAATGAATACATCAGAAATAAATGGCAATCAGAATGGGATCAATGTCTAAATAATAAGTTGCTATGAAATAAATCCGGATGTGAAGAAAAAACTTAACCTCTGTTTTGAGAATCGTTGGAATCAAGTCATCTATACACGATGCAGAATAGGACATTCAAAAATTACACATAAATTTTTTACTCTTAGGAGAAAATCCTCCAATATGTTCATTTTGTCAGAATTAATTGTCCATTAAACATATCCTTCTAGATTGTATTACATCTGCCCCTGTGAGAAACCTGTTTTTATTCCGTTGATACTTTTGGAAAAATTTTTAATCAAGTGAATCCGAACATGGTCCTAAGATTTCTAGAGGAAATAAATGTTAAACATCTTTTCTAGTCTTCCTTTGATTGATTGCACTTTATTCTCGCCATGAGTATAGCCTTAGAAGCTGGTATGGCGTTTAAAAGAAAAGAAAGAAAGAAAGAAACATTTTGAATGTCTGTACTGTCACTTTTGATCAAATTAATGTGTCCTCACTGAACTGATGTATTAATAACCCCAAGCTGATGAAACGGTGTGGATGTTAGTATTGAATTGATAGCTGGTGGAGGAGTTGGGTTGATGTTTGGGGATCCAGAAACTGCTAGTGTCCTGTATGCATTAATATAAGAAATTTTACCAACAAAAGAAGAATCTATTATGCAATTACAGTTTTGTTTCTATTGTTTGTGAATCTATTCAGAGGATCGATTAAATTTGGAGGAAGAGGTGATGAATGACTGCAGCAGTGAGCACAGCAGCTTTACCAAAACTGAAAGTGACCCGCCTGGAGACCTGTCCCTCCCTGGTGAGCGCACATCTGGACACAAGAGCCCATTGTGCATGCTTTAAGTGTGTCCTTTACAGAGACATTATTGTCTTGAGCATGTGTGCATTCCTCCAACAGCACTGTTTGTTCTTACTCTCTTGCAAGTTGACAGACGCTATGTTTCTGGCTCTCGGTCATTCAGCTTATCTAACCTGTGTGCTATTTATTCCTTGATTCCTTTCCCTGCCTCCCTGCCTTCTCTCGTGCTCTTGCTCTGGGCAGCTCTCGGTCCTGATTCCTGCTCTATTGGTTTGGAAGAGTAATGGGTATGTAGGCCTCTGTGTCCTTCTCTCAGCTGTTCCTCCATGTTCTTATTCTCAGTGCCGTGCAAACCTATATGGTACAAAAAGTTCTTCAGTTTCCAGTTTTGCTAGTTTAATCGATCATTAAATTGTTGCTTTGATGTATTTGTTGCACTTTAAAGTAGCTGTTTCTAAAATATGGCATGCGATTTTATTTTGATATTAGTGTAGAGTCGTTTTTTAACTGCAGTGTTGGTCATTTCTGTAGGATTATCTGGCTCAACGGAGAGTCTGAACACTCAGAGTACCTGCTGCTCCAGCCAGCCGCTCCTGGGTCCCTCAATCCATTTGCACATGGACGATGATGAACTGGATGTTTAACCCTGCCCATCTCCTTTGTACAGCCCGATATGTCTCCACATTGCAGTCTGATGCACTCCCATTCCAGTAGCCCACTTTGAATATGATTGACTCTTGTTTCAGGCCTTTTGTTTTTGAACATAAACTGGCTGAGGCTGATGAGCTTGTTCTGGTGGTCTGTCATATTTCTTGTGCTTGGTTTTAGGGCTCTTATTTTATCAAGATGCTTCACCCAAAATCACCTTTACATTATTCAAACTCTGCATTATTATCTTTCTTCCATGAATCACTAAAGAAGATTCCATGAAAGTGAAATGGTAGATGGTTGTTGCAAATGAAATTCCTCCTGATTTGTGGAAACACTCTTAAAAAAACAGTGCTTTTTTAAAATTGGCATCTGTTGTGAAGAGCTTTACCATAGGTTCTTTGAGGAACTTGTGTGTGTTTTTAAGAGTGTAGTTGATGGTGAAGCAGGTCAGTTCAGTGTTTGGTTATGTAATGCTTAATATAGAGCTTTGATCCAGTACTTGATTATAACAGTAATAAACATACAGCAGCTTGTTACGATTAATAGACAAAGCACATTTCAATAAAAACTCATTTCAGGATATATGTACGAGTAAACGTAGAACTCAACAAATGATCATGTGTTAAACTAATAAGTGAATAATACAGAAATATAAATAGTAACTGTGCATTTGAAATGTTTTAATAAGTGCTTAAATGTCCTGAACTTATTTGTGTGTGTGCTAACTGAAGATGAGCCATCAGAAAAGCACTTCTGAATATATATATATATATATATATATATTCCTGATTTTAAATGTAATATTCATAGTGATGAAATACTGTTGGAAATGGTGGACTTGTTGTCAGCTTATACAGTAACAGTGCTCTAAATGTGCTTGATTATTTATGCTCTAAAACTTTAAGGACTAAAAAAAGCCATGGTGGACTCTCTTTACCTCTTTATTTGCTTATGAATATTGTAATATGATTTTTAAATACTAAATATGCGAAGGCATTCCTTCCATGTGTCGGTTCAGATGTTACTGAATCATTTTAGAGTGACGAATTTGTGAATATTTGACAGCTTGGTTGTATTTCTTCACAGCTGGACCCTGTATTTCTAAGAAGGGGTGGGGGGGGGGGGGGGCTCAATGAACAAGACACAAGAAGCATGGAATCTCATTGTTCTCCTCAAACATGCAGATATGCAGTGTCGTGTAGCATTATGCATATGCAGGTTTATGTGCCTTTAAAGAACAAAGCAAGTGTTGCTACAGCTTTTGCTCATAGCTGTGCTGTTCTTGTGTTCATTGGCTGTAACCTTTAGCCTTGACTACATTTATGCTTTAGATGTGAGACTGATGTTCTTGTTTGTAATGATCATTTTAAACTGATACTCTGTTGGTCGAAAGGTATTACTCATGCAAATTTTGTTATGCTATAATACTTAACATGCTTTTTGTTGTATCATCTGTTAATACTGATTAAGCTGCTTTTAATCAATCAATCATTTAATCAAATGCAAAAAAAAAAAAAAAAAGATTATTGATGTTGTTGATTTAATTGCTTACAGCTCTGCATGGTAATATTGATGTAAGATGTATCACTGCTCTGGAATATGCATATTATTTATTTCCTCAAATAATGTGCCATTTCAATTAAATATTCCACTGTGCCTTCTTGTTCCTCACTTGTGAGAAGTGCATTAAAAGGCATTTAAAGCACACTTTTAAAAAAAGAGTAGTAATTATGAAAGCAATGTACTTTAAGAAGTAATATTTCATGCACCATTGTAGTGTATATTATTATTTTGAAACAACTGTTGTATATGAATTACATGAACGTTATATCCTAAGTGTAAGAAGTTAGATCTTTTTGACCTATTTTAGCAGCACTTAAGCAAAATGTGATTTTGTCACTTACAATATGCCCTTTCTGCATGTACTTTGCTCAGTGGCACTGAAAATAAAAAGAAGTTCAAGGCAACTGTAATTTAGAAAAATATTCTGCTGCTGCAGTGCTTTACTGTGTGCTGATAATGGCTTCAGTACTCTTCAAAACACTTTCTGAAACATTTTTATTAAAAATGACAATTAAAAATTTATTTTTTCCTAGATTTATTTATTAAAACCTAACAGATCCACAAAAAAAATATATATATATATGTTGTCTGTAAATTTTGGTGATTTTTCTGATTTTTTTTTTTTTTTTTTTTATCTTTTATGGCAAATTCTTTAATAAATGTTTAATTAGAATAATATAACACTAATAGCAGTGTTGGGTAAGTTACTCTTAAAAAAAAAAGTTAATAGATACTAATTACATCTTCAAACATGTACTTACATTACTGTAGGCCTACTAATACTCTTTCTAGATAGTAATGAATTACTTATGACTAATTCCTACTTTTTAAAATCCCCTATCGACCTCGACCAGCTGAACAATACAAGAACAGTCATGAGACTGTTCCTTTTATTCTTTCAGATAAATCATATAAAATTGCAAACATTATTCTTGAACTGACCAAAGCATTTAAAAGGAGACTGTTACAATAAAAACATGTTTTAACATTAGATGGTACATTCTGATATTAAATCCACTGTTGTTTTCTTAAAGGTGCTGTATGTATTTAATGACAAATCACTATTTAATGAATAGCTACCTCATGAAATCATTCGCTTCTTTCCAAAGGACTATAATTGAATAATTCGCTCAGGGTAATGGCACTCTTCTTTCTCGTTTGATTATTGATTACCTATGCCGAATGTATAGTTCTAAAAACAAACAAACAAACAACAACAACAAAAACTCATATAGTCAGATGTTAGGTCAGTGGCACTGCTCAGAAAATGGACATGTGATGTAAGAACAGTTTGAGTCACGCGTATGAAAGGAATGAAATTCCAAATGAAAACCTGGATAAGCAATGAGCTTTATGTGTGCAGATGATGAGACAACTGTATAAACAGCACATCTCTCTACACTCGCAACAATTGTAAACACGTGCCATGGGTCGACATGACGTCTACAGTCTGTTAAGCAACGTAGAGAAACATGGCGTCCTTCGCTGAACACCTGCTGACTGAACGACACCGGTGCTTTAAAAAGCAGGCAAGTTATTCAGTCATAAAATAAACCACAGACCCCATTATCATTGTCTGAGCACGCTAGTGGATCACCACAGAAATAATCATTCATGAGTCATACACATGGCTCAGTCGACAAACAAACAGAAGACTATAATACCACAGAGTTTGGGTCAGCTTGTGTTGGCCCTGAATGACATCCATTTGCCTCATAATAGCTGTTAGCCTATATTTAACTTGTCAGCAAGCGATTTATTATCTCTAATCTCAACTTCTGTGAAACACAATTGCTCTAATGTTAACATATAACATTATATTAATTGACTACTTAATTAAAATGCTACTAAAATATTAAAATTATATATTTAAAGTTTGTCTTTACAGGACTGAGGAAATAAAAGGATGTTAATATTATTCTGTGGAGTTTTCTCTGATGAACTGTTTCTGCATTAACGATTGTACACTGAGAGTAGTTCACCTGGTGATTGGAATTACTCTGAGACTTTGAGGAGTCGCTGAAGGTCATGTCATCTTAAAACGAAGTCCAGCATTAACCCAGAGCAGCTTCCTCTCATTGAGTCTGATGTGTCTGGAAGTAAAGAGCTGGATTCATCAGGCTTCAGCCAATTATTGAACTAAGTCAGTGGAATAGATATATTTAGTTTGTCTGATGTCATTTTAAAACCTTAATTTAAATGTTTGAGTACAAGTACAAGTGTGGATTTTAATTGGAATGTGTAATAGGACAATAATGAACTGATTTCATCTAATTTCCTGTTTGGGTTGCTCAAAAAAAAAAAAAAAAAAAAAAAAAAAAAAAAAAAAGCTGGGTTACACAAAAAAATGCCTAAAAATGACACACTATTATTTGGCTAGAAAATATACAGTATAAATAATTAATATTTATTAGAGTACTGATTCACACTTGATATGGCGAGTTGAGCGGATGTTCAGGTAAATGTAAGCCAGGTTATTAAAGGAAAAATATGCATCAAGAGTCACTTTCCTTTTTAATTAGGTGTTCAGCCCTCTTTGTGATGTGAAAAAATATCAAGTATTTCATTAATATAAATAAATATCATTAATATAAATAAATGTCAAAACATACACTATTGGGACAATATAGACATCTTGGGACAGTAATCTTTTTTACAGAAATTAATACTTTTATTTTATTGATCAAAGGTGTCAGTTAAGGCAGTTATAATACGTCTCTTTTAAATAAATGCTTCATATTCATCATCCTGAATAGCACAACTGTTTTCAACTTTGCAAATCAGCATATTAGAATAATTTCTGAAAGATCAAAAATTGTGGATTAATGATGCTGAGAAATCAGCTTGACATCACAGGAATAAATTACATATAAAAATATATTAAAGTAGAAAATGGTAAATTCAGATTGTAATAATATTTCATAATTTTACTGTTTTTACTGTATTTTGATCAAATAAATACAGCCTTGGTGAGCATTTACTTTACTAACAAACATTAAAAAATCTTACAGACCCCATTCAAAACCTTGTCGTTTTTGTCATAATCTGTAAAAAAAAAAAAATATTTACAGCTATTAATTTTACAATTGGTGCCACATGAATACTTTAAAAAAAACACACACCAACACACATGGATAGGTTTTACTTATACTTTGTTACATTGTGATGATTTTGATTTTGGTTAAGGGTAGTCCATACCAGTTAAAACTGTATTTTTGATCAAATAAATGCAGTTGAATTGTAGTGTAATGTTCATTATGCCTTGACAAACTGACAATAACCCAAAGATTTTGGAACTGTTACATGAGTGATGATACACCACTTCTGTTAACTGGCCCTGTGGGTGTATTTATCAGCGGATGCCATCCTTGTTCTCTCTTTAAGCAAGAATTTGGTAACACCAAATACGTAACAGAGCTGCCAGGGCTGGCGTAAACACTCCAAAGCTTTCTTTGGCTGTACAAACAGTTTCTGGGCGAGCACTGGGAGCTGCGTTGTGAGTAGGCTATTAGCACACAGACTCTTAGGAGATTGCTGCAGCTTCACCTGGCACGTGCGCACATCACTATCCCTCTAAAGACGGGACACTTTTACCAGATCGGGGCGGGCCGGGACAAAGAGAGTGACGGGGCCCGGGGAGGGTTAAAGAGGAGGAGGTAGTGTGATAGGACTCAAACACTTCAGACCGTAGAAGAGAGCGGCCGGACAAATCCACTGAGGGAAAGACAGCAGTGTCCTAAAACTCTGAAGTGAGGGAAAAATAAGAGCTGAAGAGGCTGCAATAGTATTTCAGACCGCGCTGTCCTCCAGCCGTCAGAAGTGTGTGTGTGTCAGACCATGGCACCGCAGGTCGTCAGCTCACCCTTCCTGAAGCCATTCTTTCTGAAGACACCGCTAAGTGTTGCCAGTTCTCGACGCCAGCGACGACACACCTTACCTGCCAGCGAGTTTCGAAATCTCACCCCACAGGACGCCATTAGTGTGTTTGAGATAGAGAGAGAAGGTAAGATGTTTCACACTCATGCTGGGGTTACATTGGGGTGCCGCAAATAGATTTACCAAAATACAGTGGCAGAATTACCTATTGATTGCGCAGTCAGTGTTAATAATCTGAAACATGTTTTTAGAGAAAAACACTCTTTTTGTGCTAGTTGTCCTGTAGTTGAATGTAGTTCAAGCAGCTCTTACACACTTGATCCCTGCTGAAGGCATTTCTCTAGGAAATCTGGTGGTTGGGTTGCTTAATTATTTAACTTATTTTAGCTATCTACTCTCTTACTTTTATTTCATTTTCTATAATGTTTTGCCAATATGTGCTAAAATACACCACCTTTTTGGGGTCAGTAAAAAAAAATTGTTTTAATAATACTTTTTTTAAATCAAGGATGCATTAATTACAGTATAGACATTTATAATATTACAAAAGATGTATATTTTAAATAAATGTTGTAATTTCTAACTTTATTTCTAACTTAAGTCAGAATTGTTTTTAGCATTTTCCTCAAAAATATTAAGCAGCACAACTGTTTTCAACATTGATAATAATAAGAAATGTTTCTTGAGCAGAAAATTATATTAGTAGCATATTAGATTAATAAATGATAGATCATGTGACACTGAAGACTGCAGTAATGATGCGGAAACATTACAGAAATAAATAAAATGTAAAAATATATCTTAGTAGAAAACACATTGTAAATTATAATAATATTTCACAATTTTTATAATATTTCACAAAATTTAACCCCCAAACTTTGAAAAAAAAGAAAAAAAAGAAAAATGGTTAATCTGGAAAATTGGGTATTTTACAATTAGTGCCCCATAGATTACTGTAAAAAACACACCAACAAACATCTGGATAGGCAACAAATGGTTTTACTTATACCATGTTATATTATTTCGGTTAAGGGCAGTTAATAATTCCTACCTGTTAAAATAAATCACCCCCTAAACTCTTTAAGAACTTCCCAAGTTCTAGAAAACTAGAAGACTCTAGTCAACGTGCTGATCTGATTGTGATAAACCTGATCATCTGCCGATAAGCTCTTGTTTTCATTGGTATAACAGGGTTGACTCACCCCTGTATTTTCCCCTCTGCAGCATTTATCTCTGTTTCCGGTGAATGTCCACTCACCCTTGATGAGGTGCTTAGTTTCCTGGGCCAGTGTCCTGAGCTCTCGATGGGATGGTTTGAAGAGGGTCAGTTGGTGGCCTTCATCATTGGATCTGGCTGGGACAAAGAGAAACTAGAACAGGTGAGAAGCATGATTCTTAAAAAAAAAAAAAACTGTTATCATGTAGATTAAGAACTTCACTTTGAGTTTACATTTTAACTCTCTTTTGATCATCTGATCCAGGAAGCCTTGAACACACATGTCCCAGACTCTCCCACGGTACACATCCACGTGTTGTCTGTGCACCGCCACTGTCGACAGCAGGGCAAAGGCTCCATCGTGCTTTGGCGATATCTGCAGTACCTGCGCTGTCTCCCCGGTCTACGCCGGGCCCTGCTGGTCTGTGAGGAGTTCCTGGTGCCCTTCTACCAGAAGGCTGGCTTTAAGGAGAAGGGTCCCTCAGCTGTCACTGTGGGGGCTATGACCTTCACAGAGATGGAGTATCAGCTTGGAGGCCTGGCTTATGCACGACGAAACAGCGGATGTTAGTTTATTTAGCTCATTCAATCCTGATTCAGGACACCATGTGTAGGTTCTGGACGGCTGTCGGCAATCACTGGCTCAAAGTCCTGAGCAAGAACCAGAGACTTACCTATGCACTCGTTTAAAGAGATCGAAGCAGTTACATTTGGGTATATGAAGGTTAAAGATGTTGGTTGTTTTACTGCATTTTTTTCTTGTGTACTCCCCAAGATATTCTGCACACTTTACTGGTCAAAAAACAGTGGTTGTATTTAACAATTAATAAGGAAATTTTAATTTTTTTGGAAAATCCATATTCACCATATTCATCAAAAATCAATTAGTTTGATCAATTAAAAAAAGATATTCTTTAATTTTAATAACATTTAACATTAACATTCTTCTGGTAAATATTCAACCATTCAAAATGTTAGGTCAGAAAAATAATAAAATAATTATTTAAAATTTGAGAATTTTATTTTTTATATATGTTCCCAACTCTTTGGATTGCAAGCGGACAATGAAATGTTGATTATATTGTTGTAGATTAAAATTGTCCTTATATATTACTGCATTTGTGATAATGCGCTTTGGAAATGCAACTATGTATACAGTGTATGAACTGATGTAAACTTTAATTAGAATGTCCATAAACGTTCTCTGTGGCATTAGTCATACTATCATGTGTATCTAATCAATAAAAATAAAAATCTAACAAGAAAGCTATATTGTTGTCATTTGTATTTTCTATGCACAGTGGGGAGAAAGCATTTCAGTAACACTACAATAAAGTTAGATGCAACTGACTTATATAACTGATGTAACTGACAATATTGACAACTTTTGTTTTTAATCATGTATTAGTAAATGTTGAAATTAACATTAACTAAGATTAATTAATGCTTCTCATTTTTACTGTAAATGGAACCTTATTGTAAAGTGTTACCAGCAATTTGGGTTTATGGATACATTTTTTTATTATCCTTGGTATCATCTTAAATTTTGTTCCAAAACTGGTCAGAGTGGTTTAGTATAGAAGTCTATTTCCGCCTCAGAGTTTAAAAAAAAAAAAGGGAGGAAATTTAAAATAAAAAAGTCACGCTGTGAGATTTAAGGACAGTTGTGAGATATGAAGTCACAATTATGAGAAATAGTCACCTTGCCACTTATAAACCCACAACTGCATAATATTAAGTCACTGTGAGATTCAAAGTTACAATTTTGATCTTAAGTCACAATTGCAAGGTACAAAGTCACAAATTACAAGAAAAAAGGTTACAGTTGTGAGATGTCACACTGTAAGAAATAAAGTTGCAATTATGAGAAATAAAGTCATATTGCTATATACTTCTATTGTGAGATGAAAAATAGTCACATGAGAAAAAGTTTCAGTTATGGGAAATAAAGTCACCTTGCTACTTACTGTATAAAGTCACAGTTGCATGATATTATGTCACTGTGATATATGAAGTTACAGTTATGAGAAAATAGTCACATTGCGAGATAAAAAGAAGCAGATTACCAGAAACAAGGTTACAATTGTGAGATATTAAGTTATACTGTAAGAAATAAAGCTGCAGTTATGAGAAATAATGTCACATCACGATATACTCATATTGTAAGGTGTAAAAATAGTCACATTGTGAGATAAAGTTTCAATTATGGGAAATAAAGTCACAATTTTCAGATAAGTCACTGAGATGAGTTGCAATTATGAGTAATTGTCACATTGAAAGATCTAAAATTGCAATTACGAGAAACAATGTCACAATTGTAAGACGTAATGTTTTAAAAGAAAGTTACCTTTTTTTTTTTTTTTTTGCTCTGAGGTGGAAATGGGCTATCATAATTTAGTGCTAGTTTAAGGTCTAGTAGACAAGAAAAACAGACAAACTTCAGAGGTGCAGGTTGTTTTAGCTGTATTCTTTAACAAGTGAGTAAATTGGGTAGCTAAAACACTACCCTTTCATAATCAACCATTACTCCATTAGAAGTAACACACAAATAAAAGAATATCATTTGAGTGCTCAACGTGTAACGAAAATATGGCAGTAGTAGGTACATTTATCAAGGCACCAAAGGTACAGAGTTTTTCGTCCCTGGATTCTGAGGTCGACTAAACAAAGACAAACCTACCCCCGACATGCTAAAACATAAAAAAGTACAACAATCAAATTGGAGAAGACGTGTTCTCCGTTTGGTGTACCAGTGCTTTTATTTTGACACTGCCTTCTGAGACTGTAGTGTGAAGAGAGTTTTTGGGCGAGGGTGACCCTGTTTTCATATGATTATCAGACACCCTTATCAATAGACTACATTAAACTTTATGGTACGTTAAAAAGTGATCTTCATTCCTAAAATCATGGTCAAAGTAGAGATCCAACTTACACTTGAGTAAAAAAAACAACAACAACACAAGCATACTGTCCAAGTTCACAGAAAGGGCTTCATTTGGGGCGAGACGAAGTGCAACTGGATGAACACTGACAGATGCAGATCAATGACCAATCGGATCCCTCTCTCCCCGAAGCCCCGCCTCTCCCTCAATGGAGGTGTGCATTGAGGTCATACTTCTCACAGAACTTGTCGGTGAAAGGAATGCAGGTGAGCAGCTCGCACCACTCACACTTGATGGGAGACACGTAGAAGAGCACCACGAGTCCCGCGAACAGGCCCACGAACACCACCAGGAAGATGATGATCTGGCAGCGCTTGCGGTACATGTCCAGGCGGCCGAAGCTGATGTAGGGCAGGAAGGCGAAGGAGAGGAAGAAGCCCGAGATGAATCCGCAGATGTGGGCGAAGTTATCGATCCAGGGCAGCAGGCCGAAGGCGAACAGAAAGAGCACCACGCACAGGAGCTTAGTGAAGGCCCTCCACGGCTGAGCCAGAATCTGCCAGCTCTGAATCAGCTCCACAAACAAACAGGCCAGGATTCCGAACTGAGAGCCAGCTGGACCCACCTAGAGACGCATGGAGACAGCAAAGGAAAGCTCAGTGCCAGTGATACATGAGTAAACTACCTTTTCCACCAAGATGGTGCTGGTTCTCTTAAAGGGATAGTTCACCAAAAAATGAAAATTCTGTCATTATTTACTCACCCTCATGTCGTTCTAAACCTGTAAGACCTCTGTTCATCTTCGGAACACAATTTAAGATATTTTGGATAGTATCACATGCGTAAACAACGTATGCTGTTCTGTGTCAGCAGCACTGTACGCAGATACGCTCTTTACGTTGTTTGCGCTTTGATCTGAACGTAAACAACGTATCTGCGTACACACGTTGCATACGTTGTTTACGTATGTGATACTCTCCAAATTGGCGCTATGGGGTGACGCGGAGAAGACGAATTGTTGAATAAAGTAATTTTTTTGTTTTCTTTGTGCACAAAAAGTATTCTCTTAACTTCATAAAATTATGGTTGAACCACTGGTGGCAGATGGATAATTTTAATGATCTCCTAGTTGAAAAAATCAGTCATAGAAATGTACAATTAAAATAAATAATTGTAAAATAAAAACTTAAAAGATGAAATTTTCTGTTACCAATCATCAAGTGACCATTAGCCAACACACTGTAAATTTACTAGCAATTTATAAAAGAAAATTGTGTAAAGAACTGTAAATGTGAATGTGTTGTTAAATTATTGAAAAATTTACTTAAAATCTTATGGGTGCTTTAAGAAAATATTTTAAATCAAAATGGTTTGGTTGTCTTCCAAACAATAGCATAACGGTCACACTGAAATAAATAGATATATAAATAAGTAATACAAAAATTGGTGTAGAAAAATAATTCAATTTTCTAGTAAATTTCACAAATAATTATAGAAACAGCAAGTAACACATTGATTTAAGCAGGAAATTGTGAAATAAAATTTAGTAAAACAGACTCCAATAATCTCTGTTGTATTTACAATTTTTTTTTTTTACAATGCATAAGTTAATATGTGGGTCAATGACAAAGAATGTCATCCATAATAAAGAAAATTAAAACATCATTCAAAAATCTAGCTTAAAACACATGAGTACACTGTGTTTATTCATATAGTTTTGAAAAACCTTTATGCCATTTTTGAAAAACAAAAAACATTTAATTGTATTACCTTTTAGTGTATTCAAGTGTAGCCATCACATTGAGTTTAGATAGTGTCACTGATTAAGAAATGGGTGATATAGTTTTCTAATGTCTAATGTTAGCGATTTCTATTTCTAGACCAGCAGGTTTTAGGGGTCGGCTGTAGCACCCTGCGGGTAGAAAAGAGGCAAAATGCATTATGTGGGGAAGTTGTGGCCTAGTGGTTAGAGAGTTTGACTCCTAACCCTAAGGTTGTGGGTTCAAGTCTTGGGCCTGCAATACCACGACTGAGGTGCCCTTGAGCAAAGCACCGAACCCCCAACTGCTCCCCGTGTGCCGCAGCATAAATGGCTGCCCACTGCTCCGGGTGTGTGTTCACGATGTGTGTGTGTTCACTGCTGTGTGTGTGCACTTTGGATGGGTTAAATGCAGAGCACGAATTCTGAGTATGGGTCACAATACTTGGCTGTATGTCATGTCCCATTTTTTTTTTTTTTTTAAGTGGGGCTCACCTCAGCTCTGTAGGGGAGGAAGATGGCACTAGCCAGGTTTCCTGTGATGCCACTCAGGATATAAATGATAGATATTCGTAGCCACCCAGCCAGCTTCTCTAGGTCTCGAAGAATTGTCATCTGAAAACATACCGACACCAGGCAATGCAGAATCCTGTTTTTAACAGATGGGAACAGAGAGAACGTTTCAAGCATGTTGTTTATAAGCTGGTATGACATCTTTATGGATTTGAATGCATATTTTTCATTCCCAACACACCACAACATTCTGACATAAACATTCCCTTCATACAAGATATGATGCTACTGACTCTAAATTATGTCCAAGCAAACCACTGCCTGTGTCATAATTACACTTCTGTCAGCTGTCTCATAAAAATGTGGCAAAGACATGTCACAACAAGTCTCCACAAATGCTGTTATTATGAAATGCAATGTGCAATGGACACCAAACACAAAAAAATATGCAACAGTAACCACACCGATCCTAAAACTTCAGCAGGTTCAAGGACGTTTGAGAGAGTGATGATAAAGGTGTGTGATGGAGGCACGTGCACAAGCGTTAATCTACTGAGCCGTCTTAAGGAAGGCAAGGAGCCAAAGTGCAGCTCAGTGAAGCACTCTTTTTGATTACTACTACAGATCACGCCATACTAAATAGCAGCATCTTCTCCAAGTGTCAGCTGTTTCTTAAAGCAGATAATCTGATCGCATGCGTCAGCTTTTGGAGCATCTGAGATAAAACAGTGCAGCATGGGATATGGTGCTTATGGGTAAAACATTCCAGCATGTGTACATAATTAAAACCCAGAGGAATTTTTATAGCTTATGGGTTGTTCTTTCATTGCTCGGAAGATTTCTTTGTTTCATTTGAGTATGAACTATCAAAGGAAGGAATAAAAACAAAACTCCCAAGACAATTGCTGACACTGTATGCATGAGAGCAGAGCTGTAAAATGAATATTGACTGCATATCTCTAATAATTTGGTCTGTGCGGATTCTGAGGAGAAATTGAGTCAATATATCTGAATTGTCATTGCAGACTGTACTTTGGCAGTCTGAGCACAGTTTATTAAATCTCTTCTGAAATTCTAGAGGAGATTATGTCCCAGTATCTGTATTGTTGCATTAAATGCGAAGCATGGTCTTGGTTTGAATGTCTGCAATGTTTAGCTGTTTGTCTTTTCTTTAAGCTGTTGGTGTGAATAGATGTGTTATAGGTGATGCTTTGCTTGTCGTCTTGTTCTTGGTCTGAACACACCTTTCTTTGAATAGATTAACTTTATTTTGTTTTTGGTGTGACCAGTCTGTGACCACATTGTCTTTGATATTTGACTTCTTCATGTCAGTTTTGTCTGCTTGTCATTTTGTTTTGGTCTGGGGTAAAGACATTTTGTCTGCAATGTCCTAAGTTTGTAAATTTTTTAATCTCTGTTGGTGTGAACAGACATTTTGTTTGCAAATTTTTGCCCTTTCGTTTTGAAAGGATTGGTCATACGCCTTTGATTTTTTTCTTGATCTGAACAGACCTTCCGTTTGCATAGTTTCACTTCTTTGTTTCGCTTTTGGTGTGACAACATTGTCTTTGATATTTTGCTATTTTGTTTTAATTTCGTCTATATTTGTAATATTTTACTTTGTTGTTTTGCTGTAGGCATGAATGTGTATTTGTGAATTTTCTTTTTACTTTTGATGTAAATAGATGTTTTATTTGCTGTTTTCATTTTGCTGTTGGTGTGAATAGCCCTGTCAAATGCTTTTCATGTTGTTATTTGTCTAAATGGACCTTTCATTTGCATAGCAAGTTTCGTTGCGAGTTTTTTGTTTTGCTCTTTGTTTGACCAATTCATGACCACACTGTGGTATTTTGCTTTTTCGTTTTGTTTCGTTTTGCTTTTGTCTTTGCCCTAAGTATGACTGAATGTTAATGAATTTTTAAGGTGGTGTGAAATGACATTTTGTTTTTACAGTTTTTGCCTCTTTGTTTTGCTGTTGGTTTGAATAGACCTGTCATATGCTTTTGTATTGTTCTTGTTCTGAACAGACCTTTCGTTTGCATATTTTCACTTTTTTGTTTCGCTGTTGTTGTGACCAGTCCATGACCATGCTACCCTTGATATTTTTCCTTCTCATTTCATTTTCGTCTTTTGTCTGCGATGTTTCTCTTTTTTGTTATTTCGCTCTAGGTGTGAACAGAGCATTCATCTGCAGTGAGTTTTGCCTTCTCGATTGGTTATTGATGTGGACAGGGCTGCACTCGCTCACCCAGCATGCAGAAACAGTGAGAGCCAGAGGCGGTAGAACTGATCTGGGACCTCAGGGTTCAGGAAAGGAAGGAGGCCACACACATCATCCATACAGTGCACCTGAAAAAGACAGAGTAGTGCGTTTCTTTAGATGATAAAACATCAAAAATAGAAACATCCTGAAATTTTGCCAATAATAAATTAAATTGCATTTTCAGGTTTAAGACATTAGATAGTATTTAACACACTTTTAGCACTAAGTCTTAAGTTAACACCTGAAGCTGGCACACGCTTCAGACCCAGCCAAATCACGGTGTGCCCTTTCAGACGACAATGGATTTTGCCAATGCAAAGGAGATTAGCTTGGCAACCTTCATGCTGATTATAGATAGTGCACTAAGCATAAGGTAGATTTACCTTCAGTTCTTATTCACACTGCCTTATTAGTCTAGTGGGCGAGTACTGACAAGAGGTGAAACTTTCAGGGCTTTACGCTCGCATGCGACCTGAACTGATCTTAAAGGCTTACACCACTGTTGAAATGTTTGGGGTCAGTAAGTTTTTTTTTTTTTTGGACAGAAATGAATGCTTTTATTCAGCAAGGATGCATTAAACTGATCAAATGTGACAGTTAAGGCATTTTTATAACGTTACAAAAGATTTCTATTTTAAATAAAAGCTGTTCTTTTTATCTTTCTTATTAAAGAATCCTGAAAAAAAATCTAGCAAGGTTTCCAAAAAGAAAAAAACAACAACTTTTAAGAAGTTGTTTTTAACATTGTTAATAATAATAAATGTTTCTTGAGCAGCAAATCAACATATTACTCTCTTGAAAATAAAGGTGCTTCACGATTCCACAGAAGAACCTTTTTTTGTCTAAATGGTTCCATAAAGAACCTTTAGCATTTGAAGAACCTTTCTGTTTCACAAATGAATGGTTCTTTGTGGAACCATATTTTTTTGTTATGGCATCGCTGTGAAGAACCTTTTAAGCACCTTTATTTTTTAGAGTGTAGAATGATTTCTGAAGGATCATGTGACACTGAAAACTGGAGTATTTATGCTGAAAATGTAGCTTTGCCATCATAGGAATAAATTAATTTAATTTGCTTTGACTATTTTGTAACATTAATTTATCAGTAGTATTTGCATCTAATCTGCTATCTTTATATTTTGTTTTACATTGCCACTTCAAACAAAGTAATTATTAAATGTATAGCACATATTTGATTTATTTCTGCGCTTCACTGCTGAAATCTTCTTACTTGGGAGCAGAGGGTTGCCTCCTCATGGAAGTATCCCTTCATGAAGTCACAGTACTCCCTTGATGTGATTTCACACCTGCAAAGCAACATACAAGACATTTCAAAAACCCATGTCCACTAAACAAATGCGTCAGTGTTGATCATGCAGTGTGAGAGTCAGTAGTAGCAGATGTCCTCACCTCCCTTTAGTGCCGATGCAACAGGGCCGGCCGGTGATTGTACAGTCAATATGAGGCAGATTGGTGTGGTTCCCAGAATTATATTTGGTGCAGATCTGTAATGCATATGTTTGGACAATGTATACTTTAATCAACTCTTGCAACAAAGTACTTTGGCGCTACCACATCTAATACCATAGTTCTTTCATATATGTGACCCTGGAGTACAAAAGCAATCATAAGTAGCACGGGTATATTTGTAGCAATAGCCAACAATACATTGTATGGGTCAAAATGATCGAGTTTTCTTTTATGCCAAAAAATCATTAGGATATTAAGTACAGATCATGTTCCATGAAGATATTTTGTAAATTTCCTAAAGTTAAATATATAAAAACTTGATTTTTGATTAGTAATATGCATTGCTAAGAATTCATTTGGACAACTTTAAAGGTGATTTTCTCAACCATGACTGGTTTTGTGGTCCAGGGTCACGTATGCGATATTTGCTGCAATGCTTACCGGCCATTTGGTGATGTCATCAGGCCACTCATGAGGAGCTACTGAGGCCGGCTCTATACACGTCCTGCCAAAAACACAGCACAGTCTTGTGTTTGAAATGTCTCCGTGGAAATTGTCAGCTGAAGTATAGAGTGATGCCATATTCCCTCACCTGGGGTCCTGATGACACACAGAGCCATGCTCCCGGTTCTTCCCCTCCAGCTGAGGAGTGCTGGGATGCTGAGGCCACTTCACCCACACAGCCAAAGTGCTCTGAAATAGAAAGAGGAAGATGTCAATGATCTGACAGCTTCTCAGTCAGGTGAACAAACATATAATCTAGAGAATCTGCGGCTCCTGTACTTACAGAGCATTCCTCCTCTGAGGACTGCAGACAGCCAGAGCGGTCGTTGCGCACGCAGCAAGCTGAATTTCGCTCCAGCTCTCGCTTTTTTTTAATCAGTTCGTGTACCTGGTTATCCTGCCGCATACAAGGTGAGAATTTGGCTCCCAGATGAATCAAGGCTTCCTGATAAGAAGAGGACAATGACTTGTCGATCGATAGTTTTTTAGTTAGAACTTCAGATCAGATATTTGTTAAATTATAACTTAAGCTCCTGCACATTGACTTTAGAAAGTGATGACTCACCGAACTTGGTCCAATCCAGAAGTTCTCTTGCTGCACAAATTTGACGTTTTCATAAACGCCTTTATTTCTTAAGACCTTTGTGGGGGGAGAAACAAAAGTGTTGACAAACACCAGATGAGATCAGAGACAGGAATACAGCATCAAACATGCTGGACCTTTTAAATATGTAGCAGCACTCACCGAATCGACAGTTTCATGCTGGGAGAAGCCCACTGGTGCAATGCCATAAATACACACTGCCAAAATGGTGATGAGTATGTGAACGAATGTCATCCAATATGTAAAGAAAGGCCTGAAAAACAAAATAGAAACCACCTCATATTATAAGCATCTCTAAAAGTCTAATAGAAGAGTTTGACCTGAACTCAGCCCTCAGACCTGTGGTCATCCATGTCCTCTATCTGTTGTTTCACGTAGCTGTCGATGCGCTTGCGATATGTTCGATTGGTCAGCTTTCCCACCATGCCCAGTCCATATGGCCTTTTTTCTCTTGCGAAGAGCTTCTTGACTGGCACGGCTATCCGTTGGCCTCTCCGCTGACCGTTCACACTCACTACCTCCTGCCTCAGGCGCACTTTAGGGGGCGCAGATGTTCCCTCTTTAGCCTTGCGCCAGCCGCGCTCTAGAGGCCTGTTTGAAGAACAGGACAGAATTATAGAGCTTTTATATAGTCATAAAACAATGCCTAAACCAGATTGATTTATATTTTTCCATTTTAAGATTTTATTATGTCAATAAATAGTCATCAAATAGGATGATTATTTTTCTGTGAGCAATTATTTGTGCACAATTTGTTTTTTTTTGCTAATTTTTTTTTGCACAATATCCATGCTTTCAATGATTTTTTTTTTTTTTTGTATTTTTTTTTTTTTTTTATATTTTTTTTTAGATATGAAATATTAATATAAATTAATCATATATAAATATTAATAAGTCATAAGTAGCACAGGTATATTTGTAACAATAGCCAACAATACATAGTATGGGTCAAAATTATAGATTTTTCTTTTATGCCAAAAATCATTAGGATATTAAGTAAAGATCATGCTCCATGAAGATATTTTGTAAATTTTCTACCGTAAATATATCAAAACTTAATTTTTGATGAGTAATTTGCATTGCTAAGAACTTAATTTGGACAACTTTAAAGGTGATTTTCTCATTATTTAGATTTTTTAGTACCCTCAGATTTCAGATTTTCAAATAGTTGTATCTCGACCAAATATTGTCTGATCCTAACAAACCATACATCAGTGGAAAGCGTATTTATTCAGATGATGTATAAATCTCAATTTCAAAAAAGTGTCCTTTATGACTGGTTTTGTGGTTCAGGGTCACATATATGTTTTCACTTCTCTTATATACACTTTACAATTTTGTTTACAACTAATACAGCATATTTTAAAATGTACTTTTAATATTTTTAAAAAATATATATTCTTTAAATATGAAATATTCATATGAATCAATCTCATATTAAAATATTATAATTATAAAATAAAATAATCATTTTTTAAAAATCATTTTGAATGATTAATATGATATATTTCTGTAATTAAATGATATCACATACTTAAAAAAAGTATTTTAAATAAATGTAAACTCTCTGCAGCTAATAATCGTCTACTATAAAATATGTTTTGATATCACAACTGTGGGAGGACAAAGGACATCATATAAATGCGTTGTGAATCTCACAGCATTAAGTGACTCCTCTCTAACTCGCTTTTGTCCAGCGCGCTGCCGGTTAGCTCCGACTCATCCAGCTGTTTGCTGTCCACGTCCTTCATGGTGGAGTCTGATGGAGACTCAAACACCTCATCGTGAAAGGTGGACATCTCCTCCTGCATCAGGGCATCCTGAGGCCAGACACACCATAAACACACATACTCGAAAAAGTCTCCCAAGAGCAAATGCATGTGCCATTTTCCCGGTTTGCTTACCCTGGCGAAGAACGATGTATCGAGTTCATCTGGAAAGTCCACAACATCTTCCTCAATAAAGCTAGCCGGTGTGAAGCTGCGCCTGTGAGCTCGTCTTAGTGTGCCCTCACGCAGCGAACGACCTAAAATACACATAAACAGACACTTGCTCAACATAGTTTACTACGCAGTAGAAAAAGTACTTGCTATAAATACCATAGACTATATAGTCAGAAAAAAAATCAATAAAATGTGACTGAGACTGTGTTGTGAGACCTTTGAACTGTATATTCTGCTTCATGTTACTGGTCATTTATTTTTAAGATCGAATGCGCATATTTGATTTATCTGAAGTGTCCTCATGAACTCAAACAACCTCAGATGACCCTTCGCTAAGCCCCACCTTACAAATGTTACTGAACAATCCTACTTAGCAGCTCTTCTAATTCGACATTATCAGACAAGCTTCTGCACTGCTCTAATGTAGGTCTGTGGAGAATCTGCGCATTTGTTCAGGAAATACAGTAAAACCTTTTTGCTCTGTCACTTATAGTGAACCATGAAGCTGAGACAGGATGTAGGCAAACCTGCATATAAATCTTGAAGGTCATGCTCTGAATTAAACTGTTTTGACTATGTCTGAACACCAACATTTGCTCCAAGATCAGCAGGGAATAGTGACAGACGTATACATCGCTAAGGCCAATTAACTGGCCATTGAGCAGTCATTAGCAGTCATTTAATTTTTAATTTTTAAAATAGTGGGTCAAATCACGAAATAGTGCAAACAAATCACGAATCATCAAAAACTTTAGTACTAAAATTTGTTCTAAATTTAGGAAACATTTGGGAACAACTGTAACCACACAAACACAATAATCACATACTCTGGATGGCTTTATAATTGTGTTAATATTACATTTTATACACAAACATTAAATCTTAAATATATTTCATCATATAAAGAGAAAGTATGAGATGAAAAGTAGTACTGTAGAGACCCTTATATAAAGTTTTGGATGTATTTTATGCAAATTACTAACATCAGTCACATAGCCACTTGTTTAGAAAACACCAAATTCATCACCATAAGAATGAGATTAATAACAAATGTCTGTGAGTAATTATGCGTTGCGAGTTAGGCAGAATAGTTTTTTATGAGAAGTTCTCCTGTGTATACAGTAAATATGAATAATTCACGCAATTATTAGCGAATGAGACCTATTGTTCTAGCATTATTTAACAATTTTTTCTAAGCTAAAACTGCAGATTTAAATGCTTTGTGCTGTTCCAAAAATGTTAAAATCTTGAATTTACTCCTGTGGGACATTTCAAAACATCTAACATGAGTCATTGATTATAATATAATTATAATCAATTATTAACATAATTACAGTGCATAATTTTTTTTTAAATTTACCCTCAAAAAATGGAAGTGAAATGTGACAACATGCCCCATAGGTGGGGTACACTGTAACATCTGAGGGGCACGCTGTAATGACCATATGACAGCTTAAAATGATATCTGATATAATTAAAAAAATATATATACAAGACAAATAAAAACATTTTTGCCAATAAATTTAAATGATTAACCCTTTCAAATAAAATAATGGTGTTTTTTAAGAATTAAAAATAATCTGATTTTGGGGTTTGACAATGAACACATTGCAACCATGCTTGGGACGGCCCACACACACAAAGCCAAAATGCTTTACGTTTTGTGTAATAATAACTTCTGAACAATAAACATTGACTCTCAGTCTTTATTCACCTGTTTCTCGTGGTTTCTCATCTAAACTGATAAATAACAGATTGGAGATTCAAATAATAGCAGATTTGCCTCATTTAAATGAATACTTAAAACTGAGATGAAAAATTTACTTAAGACAGAAATGTACTTTTACTACAGTAAAATAAATGTTCAGTGATATCTTCAAAAGATTTTTGAATTTTGGCACACTTTTTTCACTATACAGTGTTGATATGGCAACTAATAAATACCACAAAATTTGTTATGCTAGCATAAGTGGAAATATTCAAACCACAAGTGTTACAACTAACTCCTCATTACTTTGTGCCCCGCACTCCCCTACTCACGTGATACACACTATACTAAGGATTGTTCAGTAACATTTGTAATCTTAACTGCTTGATTGCTTGTATCATCACAAAATGTAATCTATATTATCTTCCAGCTCTGACCTGCTAATTCTGACCAAGAAGGCATGAAGATATTAAGATGTTGTAGACATTAACATCATGATTTTTTGCAAAGCTCATCTAAAACAATGTGTGTTGTGAAAAGCGCTACACAAATGACTTGACCTCTGGCCCAAACCAGACCAAAAACTAGTCTAGTTATTTCCTGAAAAGTTCCAAATGTACAAAGTCACCTGAAACACAGGGTCTGATGATGCTCACCTTGACCAGAGCCGCTGCCGCTCTGAAGCTCATCTTGGCCACAGACTCGCGCTTGCGTCTGCGTGGGATGCGGTTCAGGCCCGAGCGAGAGCTGTTGAAGGAGCATAGAGAAGCCGCGCCAGGGGTGATGGGAGTTTGAGGCACACTATAGCCATCTACCTCCTCCACCATGCGAAACGCACGTCCTCTTGCCAACGGGTCCACAATCTGAACCAAGAGAGCATCGTTAAAAAGAAGATATACAGGTGCACACAAAGTGTTCCAGTGATAACTTCTGCTACTGTACCTTCTGCATGCCATGCTGCGATGAGGGTACGTATAGAGGAGGAGGGGTTTCTGTGCTGGTCAGGGAGATGTTGTCCTGGCTGGGCAGCTCCATCTCACGGATCACCTGAGGTTTCAGCTTGCCGTAGCGCAGGCTGCAGTGTCGCAGGCTCTTCCTCTGCCATTTCTGCGTGGCGTCGCCGTCCTTACTGACCCCGAACCAGTCCGCCGTGCCCCTGAGAGCGATCGACACAACCCTTGTTCAGCTCGAGCTCCCTCATCCACAGATCACATGCGATCCCTGACTCTCTCCTGTTTTCCTGCAGCTGTGAGCTATAGCATGTTCTTGCACAATATCTGGACACCGCAAAGGTAGTTTCCACAAATGTGTGTCACACTGTCTCCTCCCAATTGTGTACAAATGAGATCAAGGAAATTTGGGTGAGGTAACTCTAACAAACTTTTAAGGAAATAGAGATGGGGGATGCCCAGGCATGCTTCAGAGTAAAGTCCTGTCACAAAAATGAAACCAAGGGCACATACACGCTGAGGAACATTAGGCTGGTGTCCGACCCGTCTGCACAGCTGCTTGGCTGTGTCATTAAAACGAAACAGAAAACTAGGGAAACATCTGCTTCATAATGTCTAACGGCTGACATGTTTTCAAGTTCAACTATGACTCGTGTTTCAGTCAAACTGATAAAATAATATAAACCAGTATAAAATAAAAACAGAAAGTTCAGCTGTCCAGCAAACTGCAGCCTCACCCACAAAAATAATCACATTTTATGAAATAAAAATACTCTGGGGTGGTCCATTACAGAAATGCACCATGGTAACTGCAGTTTCTGCCAAAATATCATAGTTACTGGAGTTGTTGCTACTGTCATGAGGATTCATAAATAGATTTTGATATTTTCTGAAGGTTTTGAGATACAGAATGAATTACCCCTGTGCTATAGTCAGGGCCTAAAACATTTTACCATACCTGCCAATAGCCAGTAACTTTAGAAAATATACTAGCCATAAATATTTTTATTAACCATTAAACTGTGCATTAGCTCATTAAAGAACACGCAGAATAAATGAAGGAATCACACCTAATTGCAACTATTATTAATATTATTAATAATGATATTATTATTATTAATATATGTTATTAAATTTTAGTATCATTACTACTATTAATACTACTGTATTATTATTTAATCATAAAAAAGAAACATATCAATAAAGAAATTATCACTATACTGGTTTGAAGTAATAATAATTAATTGATGATAATTAATATGGGAGCCCATTCAGTGTCAGAATTTTTATGTCATTATGTTTTATCTCTTGTTTCATGACAGCAAGATTAGTTGAGATTAGTTTTAATTTATATATATATATATATATATATATATATATATATATATATATATATATATATATATATATATATATAACCATGATATCTTAGCAGAAACTATGGTTATCAGAGTACTTTTTTTGTAAGTGATAGAGTTGTAATTGTGAAGTCCAGGAAGTTATACAGTTACAAATTATATTTAAGATCAACAATAAGCTCCTCAAGACTGGACTATACATATTTGTGACATATGTCATAAATTATATTTTATTTCTTGTGTGTTATAAGGTTCACCGTTATATTTTTAGCAATAGCCAAAAATACATTGTATGGGTCAAAATGATCTTTTATGCCAAAAATCATTAGGATATTAAATCATTAGGATAGTAAAGATCATGTTCCATGAAGATGTTTTGTAAATTTCCTACCATAAATATATCAAAACTTCATTTTTAATTAGTAATATGCATTGCTAAGAACTTCATTTGGATAACTTTAACGGCGATTTTATATTTTTACTTGCATAGTTACTTAAATCTTATAGTTTTATTTTTATTTCTTGTATATAGATTTTTATTTGTATTCTTATCTTGGTGTTTTGTAGCTGCGGTAACAAACCTAATTTCCCTCCGGGGA
The DNA here is from genome assembly GCF_018340385.1 of Cyprinus carpio. Lineage (NCBI taxonomy): Eukaryota > Metazoa > Chordata > Actinopteri > Cypriniformes > Cyprinidae > Cyprinus > Cyprinus carpio. The sequence continues at coordinate 12,003,473 of NC_056599.1, read as the reverse complement.
TTAATAAAGTATTTCTGATCTGATCTGATCTTCTCACTATTTGGAATTTTTTTTTTTAATTTTAGATTTTAGATTTTTTGTTTGTTTTATATATGTTATATTTTATTATATAACTATACATCAAGCTTATTTATTCAGCTTTCAGATGACATATATCTCGATTTTAAAAAAACTGCCCCTTATGACTGGTTTTGAGGTCCAGGGTCACATACGTGATTGTAAAATATTAATAAATACTATAATGGTATATAAATACAAATAAAATAACACTGGTTTGTATATCTATTGTTGTCCTGTACGAGCTACACTGGGTGTCTATAAATAGGACACTGTTCACCTGGATCAGCATCACACAGAGAGCAATCTAATCTCATCTTTCTGACTCACAGGGGATGGCAACAAACATGACTCAAATTACAGTTTATTCTGTTTCATCTGAAAGAGTCTGGGCACAGTGTCAAACCGCACAAGAAAACTGAAGTTAAATGTGCTGTGGGCTCGTATAGCGGTATGAAGTATTGGAATGTTTTCTGTGATAAGCTCAATTCAGGTTTGAAGAATGGCAATAATGAGCCGTGTTGAAATCATAGCGGTCAGAGACAGTGAAAGCATGTGGTGATAAGAATCCCCATTTGTCCCTAACAAAAGACTGAAGACATGAAAGGCATGACAACTGCTGAGAATCACACCCATGTGAAAACAAAACAACCAATTTAACATTCTCCAATAGTGGTGTGGCGAATACAGTTTTGGACAGAAAGATTATAGACTCAAACACCACAATGGGTGACCTCTGGCAGTTTCTGGCTGGAGGTATGTGAGGCATTAAACCAGAAAGTGACCAGTAAACAAGGCTGTACTGTATGTGCCAGTCAGTGCTGTCTCTTTTAGCTAATGCTTACTGTAGCTCTGACTCAAACATGAAGAACCGTGTGTGCTTACAACTGCTTTCAAATTTTACATTTTCAAATTTATAGTCATACTATATGTTTCCATTAATTACAAGCCTAAACCCGATGAAAACCTCAAGACATACAAAAACATAAAATAAAATAGTCTGAGTTTGTGTCAGGGTTCCCAGTGTAGCATACTTCTAAGCTAACAAACCGATGCTTAAGCAATAAAAATACACAGCGTACACATTTTTAATAGAATTTAGGGGTCAGTGTGATTTTTTCTTTCTTTTTTAAAAAGAAGAGGTGAAATATTACAATTTAAAATAATAGTTTTGTATTTCATTACATTTTTTAGAGCGTAATTTAAATTATGTGAAAACAAAACAACATTTTTTCAGCATCATTACTCCAGTCTTCATTGTCACGTCCTTCAGAAATCATTCTAATATGATGATTTGATGCTCAAGAATTTTACTTTTTTATTATTATCAGTGTTGAAAACAGTTGTGCTGCTTAATATTTTTGTGGAATTCTTTAATGAATGGAAAGTTCAAAAGTACAGCATTTATATGAAATGCAAATATTTTGTTACATCATACATGTCTTAAATGTCTTTTAGTCAAGTAAACGCATCCTTGTGGAATAAAGCTATCAATTAAAAAATTAAACTAAATATAAAATATATATTAAACGTTAAACTGCTTTAACTGTTTATTTTTATATTTTCTTTGGAATCAAACACATTTCCACAATTTTTTTATGACTTTTCCAGTGATTTGTAATTACAGAACAAGTTTTTTTTTTTTTTTTTTTAAGATTTTGCTGATTGGACTGCATTCACAAACAGGTTTTTCATAACTAGGAATATAAATAAAATAAATAAATAATAATAATAAAAAATACTTTTCCACAACTTCTTAAGATTGTAACAATTTCTATGATTTTACATCACAATGCTGCTCAGCAAAAAAATTATACAAAAGCTGTCTTATTACCCCTAAATGGTGCATATTAGTACTATATAGCTACACATTACTACCTGAAGTGTACATATTAGTAGTTAAATAACATATAGGATTAGTAACTGGCAGCTTGTGTGCCTTATTTTCCTGTGAGTATGTACTGTAAATAGCAATGGATGGTCTTTTACATGGGAACAACTACTATTACAACTTTAACACCGAAGCTGACTGAGCGAGAGATGGTACAGTGCCACGTGAACAGGTTCCCTTGTGTGTGGGTTGTGTGTGAGAGCTCCCTCGCCAGGCCTCCTGCACTCCTCTGTACCTGAGCAGGGTTCTGGAGAGGGACTGATGCCGTCTGAAACTGTGCCGCCCTGCACGGTGACCCTTAATGGGCACAGTGTTAATCCTCTCAAAGTGCACCCTCCTGCTGCTGTGGACGGCCCGAGGGGATGGAGGGCAGGAGGAGAGGAAGAACAGGACGAGGAAAAGAAGCAGAAGAGAAAAAGATAAAAAGAAAACGTGAAGGAGAAGAACTGGAAAACAGATCAACAAGAGCCAGAGAGCAAGATTAGCAAGATGAGCAGAAGCAGAGTATTCCAGCAGGAGGGTCATTATCAGTGAACTAGTGTGCAAGAGAAAATGAGTAGCATATGAGGGAGAGACATGTGCTAGTCACACATACACACAAGGATGCACAGAAATACACAAAACAAAGCTGAAAATTGGTGTCGTCTACATAGAAACCATGTAAACAGGCCCACAAACACTAGTTCTTTTCAGATTCGGTTTATCAGCCATGAAATGGAGCCATGAAATGAGGAATTTCAAACCCTCAGGCACAGGAATCACATGCACATTCCTATTACATCTCAACTCAAAACAATCTCAGCAAACAAATCATAAAAAAGCCTGGCAACATTGGCTTGCAACCAGAAAGGTGCTACAGTGTTGACTGCAGAATCACACTCGATTCACAGATGCACGATCAAGAACAATGTATGCAGGGTCATGGGCTGCATTAATGCGCATTCATCCAATTAAAACTCCTACAACAAGATTAAGGCCATGTCCACACGTACACGAGTAAACAGAGCTTTTCCTTCTTCCATTTTTGCGCTTGCTTGTGGCGAACAGCCATACAGCGTAGAAAAAGCTGCGGTTTTAAAAATAACGGCGTTTGTGTGGACAGAGCCTAAAATGCTATGAAATGAATGCTGGTGTGGTCATTTAACTTTGTTCCAAAATGCAGTGAGCTGCATTCTAAAGAATTGGTTACATTCACCGCTGTTTGATGAATTTTCACATACGAAATCTAGTCATTTCAATAGAAATACATGTGACTGGGAATTTCTCACACACATATTTGGCAACGCGTGCAAGTCGGTCATGCAAATCGCTGAGCTGAGTAACAAAAACTTGTTTGGTTTGATTGAGCTGTGCTTTATAGTTCTCTATATTGATAATAGATAACAGACCTTTTTTGCTTGTGAAACTTTACCAAAATTTTGCTAATGTAGGAATTGTTCACCCAAAAATGAAAATTCTGTCATTAATTTCTCAACCTCATGTCGTTCCAAACCTGTGGTGGTTGTGTTGCTGTCTATGGAGGGTCAGAAAGCTCTCGGATTTCATCAAAAATATCTTAATTTGTGTTCTGAAGACAAACGGATTTGGAACGACATGAAGGTGAGTAATTAATGACAGAATTTTCATTTTTGGGTGAACTAACCCTTTAAAGTCAGAAACCATGGTTAATTTTCATAAGGGTTGTCACTCTAAAAGCATAAACATAATAGCAGACAAATATTAGGGGGAAAAAATGTTTTTTACAGACATTTTTTGTTAATATAAAATGGTTAATTTTTATAAGACAAATATTAGGGGGAAAAAATGTTTTTTACAGACATTCTGTGAAATTTAATTAATTAAATATATATTAATAAATATTATGATATTTTTCTCACTTCGTCCAGCATTAAGTGAGGTTGTCTCATTGCATTATGTGATTGACTTCTCAAAGGACACACGCAGTCTTGCTTTAAAATGTCTATTGAGACAGCTTACTAGGTTTTGGAACAGAGTTCGACCTTTGGAAAAGATGTGAATCTCAAACCTAATGGCTTTTGTAAGAGTAGATGTGAGTAGCAGCCACATCATGTAATGCTTCCCCTACCTCTTGATGGTTTGTGTGATTGAAGACTGACGCTGGAAAGCAGCTCGCCGGGGGTCAAAGAGGTCACGTGGAGGAGAGGGGAGATGAGATGTTTCCACAGGCATACTGACACTGCGATGGAAACCATGCCTCTTCACGGGCTGCAAACGAGAGACATGGACAGGCTTGGAAACCAGAGGTACACTATGCACTTAAGATGAGGTAGATAACGGTGCTTGTACCTGAACAAAAACTGGAGCTTCGTCCACGGACACCTGAGCGGTGGGAATGTCCAGTTTTAGCCATGGCGGCTTCTTGCGCTGCAGGCTGCTGGTGCTGTCGCGTCTGGGTTCAGCCATGCTGCCTGCCTCTCCCTAGACCTGCCAGCTACAGAGAGAGAGAAAACGAGATGAAGAGAGAGGTGGGTTCTCAAAAGAACTGCACAGTGTGCCAGTAAATCCCAAATTCAAACAGTTACTCTTCAAAGTTGAGGCTTTGTTGTGCTGATAAGGTTTATGACTAATGTAGGGAATGGGACACTAGACAAATATATTTTAAAATGTAATTTATTTCTGTGATGCAAAGCTGAATTTCCAGCATCATTACTTCAGTCTTCAGTGTCACATGATCCTTCAGAAATCATTCTAATATGCTGATTTACTGCTCAAGGAATATTTACTCTTATAATTAGTTAAACATTGTTGTGCTGTGTAATAAAGTGAGGAAAGTGTGGAACAGAAAGTTTGAGGAACAATATTTATTTTAATTTTAAGGCATTATTTATTTATTTGAAATGCTTCGTTGCTGAATAAAAGTATTGATTTCAAATAATAATAAAAAAAATACAACTTTTAAATGGTTGTTTAACTCCAATGACAGTTATAAATTTATAAACCCACTTTTGCATACAGACATGTTTGTTCAGTAGAAATGCAGTACACTTACTGCAGCATACTATGCACAATATATTATGCCATTCTGAACATGTCTATTTAAATGTACTTGCTAAGCCACAAGATGGCAGTCTAAAATCACCACAAGATGTCTGAGCGCCCCAAAAGCCAGTAAACCTTCCTGCTGCTGAGGAAACCATAAAATGTAAATAAATAACCGTTTTCTCATATGTCTGCATTCACTCAGCATTCTCAGATCCACTTAACTGACTAATAAACATTTGTACTGTGGGGGTGGAAAAGTTTATTGTCAATAGATTAAGCCTAAGCCAGTGGCTTTATACTACCCTCTCATTAAAAGTGCTGCTTTCTGGCAAAGCAGGAATTTTGTGAGAGGCCATCATTAGTGTGTCTTCCTGCTGCACATTCCCACACAGCCTGAGAAGAGTGTTTTCCAGATCACTGCAGCATGCGACCAGCAGCTGAAGAGCACTAAACCGACACTCTTTCTGCTTTCTTCCATTCTCTGAATACTGCTTGTCAAGATGTCAGTTCAGTGCAGCCTGCATTTCTACAGAACAGAGATCTGCTATCCAACCTGAGACTGTTTGTGCGTTTCTGGGCCGAGTTCAGGTCAGGTCTTCATGCAATCAGTTTTTTATAGCAACTTCAGGTTTGTTATTGAAGAAAAACAAATTTTTGTCTCATTTAAGTGATATGGTTTGGGCTTTATCTTAATGCCTGAGTATTTCTTCTACAGTTCAGTTGATATAAGTTACTTTGGATAAAAGCATCTGTCTAATGTGTAAATGTAAAGTGAAACATATAATTTTAATATGACTTAAGATATTATTTATTGTTTAAAATTTTATTTGAAATATTAAAATAGTTTAATATTTATAAATAATGCAGAGAATCACTCCTATTGACTGATTATTAAAAAATACAATTAAGCAAATATTAAGTGAAAATTAAACAGTGCTTTCTACAGAATTCTGTATATATATATATATATATATATATATATATATATATATATATATATATATATATATATATATATATATATATATATTAACTACACATTGTCATATACAGTAAACATCCAGCCATAAATGAGTCAGATGTTAAATCAATAACTGCTCTGATAGACTTAACAAGTAATTCATGAGTAAGACTGACTCATACAACAACTTGTCAGGTTGTGGGAGTAATAACTCATAAGAGTCAATTATACATGACTACAATGGTCCATCTGTGTTTTTGCTTTTGCAAGCATCCAGTGAAGACAAAACAATAGAAAGACAAGTTTATTGTCTTTGCATTATTTCACATATCTCATCATCTTCAATTCAGACTTCAAGCTCATAAATCAGATGAAAATTTCATTTCTTTTGCTTTGGTGCAGTTGATTCAGCAGAGGCACAGTTCCGAACACTCAATATGCTTCTGCAACCCATTTTTTATTTAAAAAGCCTCCTTCTGTCTAAGGAGTGACATAGAGGCAAAGGTAGTCATTCTGGGATATATATTCACCCCTCGGGAAGGCCTCCAGATCTGTTCTTGGTTACTCTTAACAAAACAGATTTTACACAGCACACCACTCTTTTAAGCTCTCATGATGGAGTGATGATGGAAGCTACTGTGAAAAATATAAATCACAGAAACACAGTCAAACAGAAGTTCATAAATCTCGAATCTAGCAAAACCCTAATGGAAGTTTAAACTTTAAACTCATCAAAATTGTTACTTATGAACAGCACCAGACAAGAAAGAACCCAGTGACTGCAGCTCATGGTGGAAAGTTAAACACCCTCTTTGTCCATGAGAAAGTTACTGCCCGCTGAAGAGGAATGTGGACTGATATCATCACTGGCCTTTCAGTATGTGTGCCGTGTGATGACTGGGAGATTACAGGGCAGACAGGAGCAAAGCCCCAGCTTTGAGGACACCCCTGTCGGGCCATGCCAATGGTTTTCCACCACAGGCAAGGGCTAGGTCAAAATGTAATCAGTCTCATGATTTTGTGACAACAAAAAATGACCAGAACAGTTTGCATAAATCATTTTGAGTTATGACAACTTCTAATGAAATTATGTTCAACCAACAACCAACACTAACCTGTAACACTAACAAATCCTCATTTTGAACTTCTAATTTGTGTTACGCTTACATCTTATGTCATCCGCTTGAACGCCATGAACGTGCATACAACAGTTAGGAGAAGCTGGAAATTACAATTTATAAAGTTTTAAATATGGATATGTTCTTACACAAATGTATTGATTCGCTTCAGAAGGTCTTTATTAACCCCGGAGCTGTGTGGAGCACTTTTTATGATGTATGAATGCACTTTTTTGGGCTTCAAAATCTCGACCCCCATTTTCTGCCATTATAAAGCTTGGAAGAGCCAGGACATTTTTTAATATAACTCTGATTATATTTGTGTGAAAGAAGAAAGTCTTATACAACTAGGATGGCTTGAGAGTGAGCAAATCATGGGCTAATTTTCATTTTTGGGTGAACTATCCCTATAACGCAGAAACAGTTTAAATTACACAATAATTACATAATTTAAAGTTGATGTAAAGGTTTTTAGTTTGAAACCATGCATTTATTGAAGTTGTGGTAACAGGTCACCTGAATTGTTTTAGAGTGGCAGGTAATTTCGAAAGTAGGTCCAAATAGCCAGTGCAAAGTAGATTTAAGTGAATGAAAAAAAATAGTGTTTTAAAGTAGTATTGATATTAATAAATGTTATTTTATTTTATTGTTTTATATAATATATAGCAATAAACACACACATTAAAGAATTGTAAAATGCCACACAGAGACTTTCGTAATTCACAATTTTAATGATGATGCAAATGAATATCTGTTTTGAACTTACTCAAACACTGTAAAAGGTAGTTTATTTTTTGTTTGTTTTTTAGATTATTGGAGTATATATTGCAAAAAAAATTTGAAGTCTACTTCAAAATTTCATGTTTAAATCAATGTGTTACTTGCCATTCCTTTGTAATTATTTACCAGAATTTTCTGAGTAAAAACTTTCACCGCCTGTTTTTTTGTTCAGTGTAGCTGCATGAAAACTTGCCAAGCATAGTCTATAAATTCGCAACAAATTTCTTCCATATTTTCTTCCGTATTGTAATGAACATATAACGACTTATGCAGGGTTTTGGAAGTATCCATCGGTTGTTGATTGGATTTTCAGATGTGGACACTGCAATTGATAATGGAGGCACATCTGAATGACAGTTGTGAATGAATCATTCATAAAAAGATCAATAAAATGCATTTAGAGAATAGATGGTAAATTTTAATTTCATGCCCACTTCAAAAAAAAAAAAGAACTGTCATTCTAAAACCATTGCAATCATTGCAATATTCACATTTTTTAAATTAAAGAAGTCAAAAACTTTTTGCTAATATTCCAAAAATGATTTTCTATATACTGACCAGCCCCACCACAGAAAGGAACCACCTGTCAGGTTCAATATCTGAACAGACCCATTCCAGACATCGAATCCTGACATTTAAGCATGTCAGAACCCAAATTGGCTAATTCTGAAAGGCAGTGATTATATTTGACGCAGGAGTCAGAAATGAGAAGACGCAGTTGTGCTGTGTGATAGACCGCTAGAGAGGCCTGAGGGGACACACATGAAACCTTCCCATCAGCCTTTAGCCAGAACAGACCACCGTGACTGCCTAATGTCTGTATCAGTATCCACCATCATCTCATTAATCTGGCCACTAAATCACATGACAGGCTGATTACCAACTGCATGAGAGCCATCAGCCCTGGGTCTGCACACTGCATTGTGGGAGTGTGGTAATTATCTTCTACACCCCTGTCATTTGACTCCAACCCCTGCAGCAGTGCTTCCTGAGAAGCTAATATGTAGCATGTGCCACAGCCTTGGTTTATGTTGCAGATGCCTAAGGTTAGTTTGAAAGTGCACTGATGTTACATCCTCAGCAATTAATTCCCTTCAGCTTTACTGTCACATCTTAAACATTATATATAGCACCTGTCAGTCACTGAAGCATGTTTTGGGGCGAGACTTCATGCTGGTTTCTCTAGTGCTAGGCTGTGCATGTATGGACACTTCACAAGGCTACACATGCTGGATATCCCCAGGAGAACCATGGGAAGAACAGCACAAGGCCAGCTGTGTGTTTTGCAACATTTCATAAACTGCCAGCATGTGTGTAAGATGCTGGGCAGCTGTAGTCCAATGCATAATGTAGATGTGAGGAGATATTTACAGTTAAATTATATACAGTCATATTCTATTAACACTTTTGACTAAAGCGACTCACAGTACACAGAACTCTGGAGTTCACACTCACAAAAAAAAAAAAATTGTCATCTGTTCACCTTATTGTCACTTCAAACATATGTTTGTATTGTTTGTGTAATGCAAAAAGAGTTATCGATAACACTTTATCCTTTTTAAATTTAAACAACTTCATTATTCATATTTGTATTCAGCAAGTTGGATTAAATTGATCAAAAGTGACAGTAAAGGCGTGTTGCAAAATGTTGCAAAAAATAACCTTTCTAAGGTAGTGCATGTATAAATGAACAATAACCAAGATTAATAATTGCTGTAACTGTATTTTCCATTGTTATTTCATGTTAGTTATTGCATTACCTAATGTTAACAAACATACAGTAGTGAATGTGAAGTGATTTAGCAAAATGTCCATGCTGCTCTTTTCCATTCAATAAAAGTTGATAGGGACCATTGGAATCATAAAAATGGTTCACGTGACACTTAAGTTTTTTGTATTTTGAAGCCACGCGATAGCCTTGTATGATGAACAGATCCACATTGAATCTTGAGCGAAACGTAATTTTTGAACCATCTCTTTAGGTGCCCTGGTCAAAGTCACAGTTCATGTGAGGTTTGAAAATACAACCTTACAGTCAGCAGCCCAGATCCTGACACATCCGCATCACACAAAGTTATTAATTAGGAAATTTTAGGAAGGATTTTTTAATATCCTCTACCGTCAGAGGAAACAGTTTGGCAGGTCATGGGAAGGATATCCTTGAGTACAGATACCACAGATTGAATTCGACACGTGGCTGCCATCCAAAGGATATGAGACTTCTTTAAAGGTTTTCATTCAGATTTTTGCTTCCACACAGAAAGGTAAATTGCCCCTCTCAAGAGCTTCAAAAAGATCACTTGTATCAAAGTTACGATGCAAGTGAATAGTGCCATGTTCAGATGTCAAACATACTTTTAAGGAAAGCTTGTCTGATGAAAACTTCCATTTTAAGACAACATGTACTAATGGGACAAAATCAGCGTTGTAGCATTTGCTCTTCCTGGCTGCACCACATGAGGCGTCACTAAATGTTTTTCTTTAACATCCAAGCTCTTTATGTAACCATGTAGTGGTTTATTTTGACTGTCCGATTAGATCAAGAGAAAGAAAATCTTGGCTTTCATCTTGATGTTACATTGTTCTCGATTAGCTTCCTGCCCTTGTGTTACCCCAGGCAAAAGCCTGCCACGAGCTAAAACTTCCTGTTTTAAGACATAATCCATCAGATACATTGAAACTATGGCTGGCATTTACAGAAAACAAAAGTGTTGCTTAAACTAGTGCAGGTGCAGTGTTTAAAACAGGCAATTCAAGATATAGAATATCATGTAAACAGACTGGCTGTTGAGTTTTCTCTCGCTGAGACACAACAGTCTTTTGTATACAGACTTTATTCTCCTTTTTCTGTGATTTCTATGATCTGTTCACACCACAACCGAATACAATAACTGGTTGAATGAGTGTAGTCATGCAGTAACGGATAGAGCCACTGTTAGAGCGGGTGAGGGTTTAGATGCTGTGTGTGTGTGTGTGTGTGTGTGTGTGTGTGTGTGTGTGTGTGTGTGTGTGTGTGTGTGTGTTAGGGTGGTGAGCTGTTTCCACATCTCAAGCCACTCAGGACAGACCCTCACCACCAGCAGACCAAATGGAAACTTCCTGTCTGAGTTTTTCCACCATTTGAGCCTAATATAGAACACCCTGGCAAGCGAGATACGATTGTTTTTGGAGAAATCTATCTGATTGGAGGACCTGCCACTGCCATTCGTTAGTCAGAAAAGTTAAACTTGTATAATTAGATGTTAAAATCCTTCCCCTATCCCAGTTTAATATGCAGAGTCTATGATAAGTATAACCCTATTATCAAAACGGGGTTTTCAGTTTTGTTGTAACTAATGGCAGATGCATTGTTCCAGGGTTATTGTTAAAAACAGTGACTGTATCCGAAATCACACACTATATAGTATGCAAAAAACAGTATGTGAAAAGAAAAGTCTAAAATCACAGTATTCTTAAAACAGCAGGCAAAAAAACAAACAAACCCCTTCTATTTCTGGCAAGATTTTGAAGTGTGTATCCAATGGATGCTTTATTATCCCATGAGGTCATGGGAGAGCATTTGGGGGTGAGTAAATTATCAGGAAATGTTTATTCTGAAAGTTAACTAATCCTTTGATGGACACAAATAGTAGTGCAGAAATTACAGACTTCACCTTTTAAAATGATAATTCATAAAATAATAAAATATAATAAAATAAAATAATGGGTGTGCTTCTCACATAAAGCTGTATATTTGTGTGTGTGTGTGTTTAAATTGACTGTAACATTCCACATTGATTTTCATTGTATAGAAAAGAGCAGCATGGACATTCAGCAAAGTGTCTTATTTTGTGTTTACATGAGGTTTGGAACAACATAAGGTTGAGCTGTGTGAATCTTTCATGAGAACATTCCCTCTAGAAAGCACTTCAGACTCGTGTGGAGAGGAGAGCACTGAGTTCAAGCCAACCCAATCTTATGAGAAAAACATAACTATTTTATGAGTTGATTTCATATTTATTTGTATGATGAACACTTACAATGCTTACATGAGCAAGTGTGTAGATAGACACTGTGTTGTGCGCAGGTTCTCAAGTCTTGCATGTGTTTGTGTTTATTTGGGGTAACAGGATTTGATGAAAGAGCCCTGGGCCAGAAGGAAGAGGTTTAATGAGTGGGGTAGAGAACACAGTGATGGATGACCTCATTTATTTGTGTGTTTGAAACACTGGTCACTTCCTTCCTAAAGGCTGAACATCCTGGCCTTCAGGAAGGCTTCTCTCTCTCTTTCTCTTTCTGTCTCGCTCCACACAATTTCTTGGACCCATAGTTCTCGTACACACAAGTGGCCGCTCTGCTTGCAGCATTTATAATGTGATGTCTTTATTTCTCAGTCACAGAGAGATTAAACTCTCCCTGTTGCACACATACCACAAAGCAGCCAACACTCTTATTTCCGCCCATGCCAAACTGACTCCTCCTATCCTCTCATACACTACCAGCAGTGTGCCGAGAGGATCTGCTCAGTCTCAACAAATCAGCCTGAAAGGAATTCCCCCTTTACTCCCAAACATGGAAAGACTGACAGTTGGACTTTAAAGTGTAGCATTGTGTAACTATTCTATCTAGACACTTGTCGTGATTAAAAAAGATACACATATGGGAAGTGTGCACAATCAGTGCGATCATGATTCACAAAAATCAAACAGTTGACGGTATCCATTGACTTCCAAAGTATTTTTTTTCTCCATAATATGGAGGTCAATGGATACCGTCAACTTTCTTCAAAGTTTCTTCTTTTATGAGCAACAGAAGAAAGAAACTCATTCAGGTTTGAGGTAAATGATGACAGAATTTACATTTCAGAATTTATACTTCAAGAAAAATGTACTATAGGAGTGTCCCCTTTAATAAAAGATTTCAACATTTACCACATCATGACATTTTTGATTAATAAAGGCATTTCATATTAATATTCTGACTATGTATGCATTCTGTTAAAGTGATATGTTTTTTTTCTAGAAATCCTACTTAAATTTTTGGCATATGATTATATTAATCAGACTTCTGAGTAATGTTAAGCCTTAACATTTTAAACTACCATACACTGAATAACATTTATTTTGTAATACAGTGGAAAGAGTGAAGATCTCCTCCAATATTTACTTTTAGAAGAAACATTATATTTCATGGTGAAGCGTGTCATTTCTGCATCACTAGAATTACCAAAAAACAAACAAACAAATAAATAAATAAAATAAATCAATAAAAATACATCAAAAGGGTATACAGAATGTGCTGTTTTGCAGTTTGACTGACCAAACAGAAAATGTTCAGCCAATGCTGTGTGTCAGGCTGGATGGATGAGGTCTCTGGATGGAATATGAGAAAGCAGATTTACAAAATCTGCAAAAATACAAACATTATTAGTAGTTATTTATCAAATAAAACAGCTGAGAACTCCATTATCTCCAGCGCTACACAAGAGCAACCTCAGAGCAATATGATATTTCTCTAGGTGTGTGTTCTGTGTGTAACTATAGCTCATCTTCAGTCTGTCTATCAGTGCATAAAGTGCAGATTCAGTCTTTTTAAAAATCTTTTTATAGCGCACCTATTATGAAGCTGACAACAGCAAGGGAACTGTTTCTGCTCGTGTTTCATCTTCTTATGAAGGACAAGCCGGTATGACAATTAACCATACTTCAGCAGAAATAAGAAATAAGTTCTAAAAATGGCCTTCCTTACCTTAAAAATTCAGTGCTCATGTGCGAAATGCTGTAAAAGACACGAGCACAACGGTCATACACGTCTGTCTAGTGCATGTTTACATACAAAAACAATAGAAAAGTAGCGCACTGGAATGAAAAATGTGTTCTGTTTGAACAGCCCCTTAGTATGCCCCAAATCATAGTATGTTAAAGGGGTCATCAGATGCTCTTTTTCCACAAGTTGATATGATTCTTTAGGGTCTTAATGAAAAGTCTATAACACACTTTGGTTAAAATTTCTCAATGGTAGCGTAAAACAACACCCTTTTCACCCTGCCAAAAACAGCTCTTTTCAGAGCAAGCCGTTTTCTTGCATGCCGCTTTAAATGTTAATGAGCTCTGCTGACTCCGCCCCTCACTTCAGAGCCGCTCTCTCAGAGACGTGAAACTTGCTAACCTTATTAGTGTAAATCCTGTAGCCTTATGGTGTAAATTCGAAGTACCCACTATAATGGCTAGATAATATGACATGCTGATAATACTTAAGAGTTAGGGGGATGTTCAAATCCCTAACCGCAACTATGAGCAATAGTAATTGTTATGCGAGCACTAATAATATCATGACCATCCAATAGCAATCCTACGATAAGCTGCTGGATAAAATCAAGACCCACCCTACATTATTTCCAGCTGTGCAATCTCACGCACATTACCCAAGTTAAATGCATTCTGTGTCATGTTGTCTTTAAAGGAGATGGGGGAGGGTCGATGGTCTGCGCGGTAGGCCTTACATTCAGCATTCCTTTGCATCAGACGGAAATACTTCACATAGTCGCCCATCAGACCCCATACTCCCGAGCTGCTCGAGACCATTACATTCCTGAGTGCAGAACGACATTGTGAGATGTGACAGTCTGTCACCCCGAACCATTTCATCTGACATTAAAAAACAAACATGCACACACACACACACACACACACACACACACACACACACACACACACACACACACACAGGAATACCCTTTGCAGATGACTCTCTGATCATGTATCAGGGCAGCGGTGGCCAGGACCGGCACTGTCTCAGTAGTGGGCGGCGCTTCTGCCACTGCCTATGTTTGCTCAGCATGCCTCAAAAGCACACTAGGGTCTTTGCAGGGGAAAGTAAACACTTCAAAGTGACCCATTACAATCTATGAAGTGAGTACACAATGAGTGTTTTGTTTATAGTGACAGTTTCAACTGAAATAGAACATTCCTGATGTTCCACATCTGTATGCCTTTAATTCTTCCAAGTAACACAAATGATATCTACTCTTTTCCAAAAAAAACATGCTTTTTAATGCAGCTAGTCCCTATGGAGATGAAGCCTTTAAGCTTCTAAAAAGATGCAAAAGTACCATAAAAATTATATAAAAGCTGTCCATATGAATGCACTATTATATGTAGGCAATGCAATAGCTTGTGAGGAACAGACTTATGTCATAGTTATTAACAGAGTTATTCAATGAAAAATGTCCTCTTCAGTATGCTGTTAGCTGCTGTGACTGAATCATTGGATGAATAAAACCAGCCGAACTGATTTAAGGAATAACTTTTATCCGTTGAATTTGACCAGCTGATTTCCTGAGACTCAAAAGAACAATTCAGTTAAAGGAACAGTTTACCCAAAAATGAAAATCTGGCACCCTCAGGCCATCCAAGATGTAGATGCTTTTGTTTCTTTCACCAAAATTATTATTATTTTTTTTAAATTTAGCATTACATCACTGACACATCAATGGATCCTGTGCAGTGAATGTGTGCCATCAGAATGAGAGTCCAAACAGCTGTTAAAAACATCACAATAATCCACAAGTAATCCAGTCCATCTATTAATGTCTTGAAGTGCAAAGATGCATGTTGGTAAAACAACAAATCCATCAAGGCGGTTCAAGTTTAAAGAGCTGCTTCTGGCCAAAATATGTGTCTATAATTCATAATAATGTATCTCCTGTATTTTTCTCATTCTGTCGGCACCCACTGACTTCCACGGAAAAGAAAGTCATACAGGCTTAAAGGAACATGACTGAGAGTAATTAATGATAGAAACTTAATTTTTGGATGAATTATCCCTTTAGCCTTCTTCAAACTGATACCAGAGTGCACTTTAAAAGGGAATATAAACTAAAACACTGAATACCAGGCAGTCGATCCAACGCATAATCATCTGGATTCAAAAACCCACATTCTCCCTCTATATCTCACGGTCCGCTGCAGCGCTGTCTCTGGCTGCATGAAGCCGTGTGGAGGACTGATTTAATTATCACAAGCAAATTACTCAGTATCATCAGCTGTTTCTCACTATGATCCAGAGGCCGAGGAATCCAGCTCTGAGTCACTGCTGAAACAACCTCCCCTGGTTTTGTAAGACGTGAGGCCTCACGCACCATATTGTTCACTGACCTTTAGCTGCTCACAGTATTGTGCAGACTTACAGTTCTCAACACTCCCTTCCAGAAATAGCCTCATATATATTTAACAATCACTCAGGGGCCTTAAACTGCAGTAACAGGCATGACTCCCTACATAAGTGCCACTCAACACTTCATGCTGCTCAGCTACACCTCAAAACCACATATAAATGTCACAACACTTTAGTATTTCACATAAAAGACTCCAGTGAACCATTGGAAGTTGCATAAATTTACAAATTAACTTTCTAATTTAAACATGACAGGTTTAGGAAAGAACGACCCTCATGTTTTTCCAACCTGAACTTGAAATGTCTTTGGGTTTTTTTTTTTTTGTTTTTTTTTGCTCCAATGTTTTTGGCTCCCAATGTTCTTGAAAATATCTTCTTTTATGTTCCACGGAGGAAAGAAAGTCTTGCAGGTTTGGATTGGACATAAGGGAGAGTAAACAAAGACAGACTTTTCCTTTTATTGGTGGACGATCCCTTTAACTGTGGTTAAAGGTTTTGGTTTTTATGTAGTTGGTCTGAAAGTACTGCAGGGCCAAATAATCAGAATTGATCAATTATTTAGAAATGCAACATCCTTGAATAATTCACCACCATTTTTTCTTTTTGGAGCATCTATAAACAAGTCTCTCTGGTGCCAAAACTACATGAGCAGAGAGTGGTCAGAGAGTCCGAGAAACAGTTTTCTCTTGAAACCTGCAAGACAACTCTTCACTCCGGTGGAAAAACAAGATCTTGTCTGGATCACTGCAAGTGCAAGAGCTGTCAACCAAAGAAAAGTGCAGATAAACATTTATATCCATTCATCTTGCAGACATTTTTATCCAGTGTGTCTGAAGAAAATCACAAGCTGTTTATTTATTAACATACACAAACAAAAGTAGAAGTTAAATGAAGAAATACAGAGGAAGAGAACAATATATATCCTTTATTAACAATAGGAGTTATTACAAGAAGTGCCTCTGCTTGTGGTCATGAGTGTTCGCAGAAGAGGTGTGTCTTCAGCTATTTCTTTAAAGTTGTGATCGCCAAAGCAGATCATAAGACAGAAAACCACAAGTGGAATTTTTTTATTTATTTATTTTTTCCTGATTTGATGTGTTACATTACAAATGATATTATAAGCATCACAATTTGAGTTAAAAGTTGAATGTCAGTATTTGATCTTTTTTCTGCTGAGCTGATCATGTTTTTGAAAATGATCCAAAGAGCATTTTGATTTATTTTTAATAATGATTCATAATTAAAAATAATTACCTAACTATTTGATTAATGACTCTTTTTTAACTTCAGTATTGCATCAGACTTTGGACCTCACTATATATTTAAATAAAAAGCATATTCATATCAAATGACAAACTATGTATACAGTACATTTCTATTTTACTGACTTTATGATCCTCAAAAATTCATTGCAAACTTACAGTATGTATGTAAATACAGAGAGGTGATTCAAGGTGGATATTTCAAAAGCGTCAGCTTCTATTTTTGTGTCTACACTATGTTGTTTTACTATAGAGTGGGTGTACTTGACTACAGACAGTCTGAAGCGTGTATATGAGCTCCACCATGAGTTCCTGTGCTCCCTACAGCAGCCTGTTCCATGTGTCTGGAGAAAATAGAATAGAGCAGGAGGCTTCTATTCTAGTGAGACCAAAATCACATGACACCCAGTTACAATATGCAGTCTGATACACCGTACTAGTGTTTTTACACATTTGTGGAGGACATTGTGGTTAAAGGAATCGGTTTCTCCAAAATTAAAATGTGCTGAAAATATACTCCAAGATGTGGAAAGTTAGTTTCTTCATTAGAAAAGATCTGGAGAAATCTGGAGTCCAAACAGCTGATAAAACATCACAATAATCCATAAGTAATCGACACAACTCTAATCCATCAATTAATGGCTTGTCAAGCGGAAGGTAGCAGGTTTGTAAGAAATAAATCCATTTAGGCGTTTAACTTCAATGTAATTCAATAATATTTCAACTATGCATTTGAAAATTTACATAGTATTTTAGCTACAGTATGTATGGTAAAATTCATAAATCCATTTACTAAAGTGAAAACGTCCATCCCCTGTCCTCCTGTCACATCAAAATCTACCAACATGTTTGTTTAGACCTGTTTTGGAATGTTTTCGCTTGTAAATAATTTTTGATCTGTGTGTATTTCTCTCCTGATTCGGACGAGATGACATTTTCACTGGAAAAAAAAGCAGTATTATGAATAGCAATAGAGGACTGGTATTGTAGCCAGAAGCAACAGTGATTTGTTTCTTATAAACAAGCAGCTTTTCACTTCACACGACGTTAACTGATGGACTGGAGTCGTGTGGATTATTAGTGTATTATTGTGATGTTTCTATCAGCTGTTTGGACTCTCAATCTGACGGCACCCATTCACTGCAGAGGATCCATTGGTGAGCAAGTGACGTAATGCTAAATTTCTCCAAATCGGTTCTGATGAGGAAACTAACTCATCTTCATCTTGGATGACCTGAGGATGCGTGGATCGTCAGCAAATGTTCATTTCTGGGTGAATCTTTCCTTTAAACTGATTGCTGGTTACAAATGAATTGTTAAAATATTTTTTACACCAGCATAAACAGTACAGCGATTTTATGTCATGCAGGACATTGAATATGTGCGCTGCTCTGATATGAAAGTACACAGACCAACAAAAGCAGTGTAATTTAATTTCCATATAGCCAATACTAACTAGAGTGGACATACAGAGAAGAAAAACAGTGAGAAAAGATCTCATTCAAATGACCGTAACTGAAGAACATGTGTTTTGCATTCACAAGCAGGTGAGAGCAACATTTCTCAATCACAGCAGTGCGCTTTTACTTGAAAGGGGTCACATTCTGAGTAACCAAATTTCCTTGATATTTTACAATAAAAGAGCTTGATGTATCATGAAAATATACTACAACTGTCAAAACTTCCTCCTCAGTCCAAAAAGAAGATCTATTGATACTAAGCTGCAAAAATTACTCATAAACTTAAGCAACTCGAAATGTCACAAAGATTAATGCATTAAAGATTAATTCATGCATTTATGCATTTCAAGTGACGCCCACCAGAAATCCAATGTCACTAAATCAAAACTATTTTCATTATGACTAAAAGTGGTGGGTGCAAACAAATTCATGTCATTCGTTAAGCTCCCCTAAACGCTGTGGTTTATTAAAAGCGTAAACAACATATGAATGGTTTACAGCTGTGTTTGCATATTAAATTGGGATAGAAGAAAAATGTTTTAATGGAAAAATACACACTTCAACATTAAATGCACACAAACAGACTGAACAACAACAATGAATCAACGCAGAATGTTTCTGCAACCCTATGAACGTGAAGGCAACTCCCACCACAGATGTCAAAAGAATCAATAGTGTCAGCATTTCAGTTTGTGGCAGCATTTCTGACAGGACATTTGACCTCTTTTCATTCCATCTGACTCTTGCTGTGCTGAGTTTCCTCTCAGGAGAGCAGCTTTACAAACAGAGAAACAACCCGTATTTTAAGCAGCTCCCTGACAGAGAGGCTCCAAGCTGCATCTCCAACCTGCTAAACAAGTGACCGATTGTCTTCTGGAGGTCAGACATTTTCCTGTTAAGCGAGCTAAGAGCGGACTCAGTCACAGCGTGCACAAAAACATGTGATCCCCATCTAAATAGTTTCCAGCATGATATCAGCCTGAATCAGGCCATAGAAGCTCTTATTGTGCTCTTGGCATGAGCCTGATGAGCATCAAGCAGAACAGAAGATCAGCAGATGGGCCTATCATTGCGAGGAAAGAAAAACTTTTTGGAAAGGTTCATCCAAAAATTGCATTTGTCGTCATCTGTAATGCTAATCACGTCTTTTTTAAATATAACTACACTACAAGGTGCTAACAAAAAGTAGCTCACTACACTGAATCGATATGAAATGTCTGTAAAAATACAGTCCGATGTACTGTGTTAATATTAAGGAATTTTCTGTGCTGAATTTTCAAATGTGATTTACACATTGCATTACATTTTTTTTTAGGGTTAAAAAGAAATATCTGTATACATAACAGAAAAGGTAATGTTTCTATGTCATATTCATGTGTTTTTCTATTTATATTTTTAGAGGGTGATATAAAACTAATATGTGACTATCAGGTATATTTCTTAGATAATACATCAGATAATATAATTAATTTTTTAACTGAATACAGATAAAAAAAAAAAAAGTAGGACTCTACCAATATATATGTATTGAAGACACTATGATGAAATCTAGCATTTTATATTATATTATATAAATCCATCCACTATATTAAAAACAAACATGTTACATTTTTCTGAGCTTATATCATTGTGCTAAAAATAAACAAAGAAGACTCTGGACTATATTAGCCTCTGAACTTCAGAGTTCATCTTATCTGCCTCCAAAAAGACAACAAACCCAACAATAGTCCTCAAAGGACAGCAAAGATTCCATCACATCACATCCGCCTCGAGTGAGGCAAAGGTCAGAGGTCAGAGTTCTGCTTATATTAGGAGCCAGGGAAGGAAGTGCAGAGCAGAAGAGCTGATGAGATTCAAATGGAAGAAGGAAACGCACTCATGTCTGGGACTCTTCTCTGCTTCCATTAGCCACATTAACAGGAAAAACACGAGTCATATTTGATATATCACTGATAAGGCTGTGACGCTGTTTGTATGTGATTAACCAGCCACAGTGGCACCTGTCTATACATAGCACACAAAATAAGTTTCGTTATCAGTAATACAAGCAATGTGTCATGTTTAGCACCACTGACACTCTGTAAACATGAAGGAAAACACCTTTACATCACGTCCTGCCATCATCACAACTTTTTCACACTCACAAAAACTAAAACTGAATTAAAATTAACACTGAAATAAAAAATGTGTGAAACCTAGTAGTAGCTAATATATTTAGGTTTATTATTTTTTAAAATAAATGCAAATATATGAATGTAAAAAAAAAAATTACTAAAAATCAAACTAAATTAAAATAAAAACGGAAAATTTGAAACAAAAAATAAAAAATAAAAAATAAATACTAAAACAACACTGTGTTAAAAATGGAAAACTTCGTCTGAAATATCTGGTTGAACAGGATGCAGTCAGGTTTAAACAGCACACAGAGATGGCTGTGTTTGGTGTGATCATCAGAGGGTGTTAGCCCAGTGCCCTGTCGAAGCAAGTTTAAAAAAATCATAAAGGGAAGTGTTAGGGTTGGGTATGACTTTGTCCTCACGCCCTCACATGAATTCAGTGTAGCAGCACTCAACTCAGCGGCAAATACCACATCTGCCCAGTACTTCACTCTATAAAAACTTTGTGCACGTCTTTACATAAACTACTGTTGGGAAACATTTGCTAATGGAGACACACGGTTATTTTTGTGTATTTTTCTGACATGTTTGCACATCTGGTCTTGCTCGAATCCCTTCCCCCCCCGATGACAGAGATCATGGGAAAGGAAGTGATCTTATCACACAAGGCCCGTCCCTTTCATGTGCATGTTGCAAATGCAAACAGTGATAAGTGTGTATGACTCCTGCGCAGGTGAAGCTCGTTATCATGAAAATGAAACTCTGGGAAGTAGGCAGCAGGGCTTGAAGGTGCAGATCTGGTTCTTGTGGTTTAGAAAGACGGTCTAACCCGGGGCACAAGAATGTGGGCTGATGACACAGTTTCACTGTCTACCACAGTGACAGTTGAAAGGAATATTTCTCACTCCTCATGTCGTTACAAACCCACATGACTTTCTTTCCTCAGAACACAAAAAGAGAATTTCTGAAGAATATTCTGAGCTCTTATGATGAATGTGGTAGAAAATAAAAAGAAAGCACAATTTTTAGTATTCTGAAAACAGCACCTCATAACTCATGCACTATATTCCAAGTGCTCTGAAGCCATAAGATGACAAAATTTAAAATCCTCACAGACTTGAATCACATGATCCAGTAAACAAAAACAGTTTAAATGATTTATTCAGCAAACCAGTCCTGGCTAACCACCTACTGAACCTAAACCTAACTCTAACCCATCTGCTAAATAATAAAAAAAAGTTGAAAAATTCACCAAACAGTTGCTAGTATCCATAGAATTTCACAGTATTTTTTTCCATACTATTTAAGACAATGGATACCAGCAACTGTTTGGTAACCAACATTCTTCAAAATATCTTCTTTTATGATCCACAGAAGAAAGAAACTGATTTGGAACAAATTGAGGGTGAGGAAATGATGACAACATTTTTATTTTTGGGTGAACCATCGATTTAAGCAGTATATCACATAACAATGTTTGTTAACGATAATGGAGTTTATTATAAAGCATTAAAGTGCGTTCAAGTGAAAATATTATTGAAAATTAAAATGTAGGGTGGGGACCTGGATGGAAGCAGATCAGAATGAGAAATTGCAGTGGATTGTAAGAAAGAGTCAGAGTTTATGCACACAAAACATCTGTTGTATAAAAGAGAAATTATTTTTAACAAAATTACTAGGTAAAAATTTCATAATAAAACATGCATGAATACATTTTTCACAATAAGATCAAAACATGCATTTAGAAAATAGATGTTAAAGTCATTCCGACTAACAATATTCCTCAAACTGCACATAAACTGCCTCAAATGGTGAAGGCTTTGCAAATGAATATTCATATTCTGATGTCTAAACGGCAGTGTGTATCAGCCATAAGTTACCTGACTGGACTTTTCCGGAAGGTTTCCAACCAACAATTAAATTTTGCATCGAGGCATACACAAAGGAAGTGTTTTTATGATTGCAACCGAACAGAATGCAGGAGTCTTTTTAAAGAGCCATTTTAAAAATGACACACTCATGGAGTGAGATGCTAAAAAAAAAAAATGACACACTCGCACCACTGCACCCAAATAATTTCCACATTTGCACATTTCGAATGCGATTGAAAGGCTCGCACTGAGTGCTCTAAGTGTGTGATTTTCTTGAGCAACAGACCATAACAATTTCTTGTAGAATACTACAGGAGCTACGCGGCCCCCATTAAGCCGGTGATCTCTGTTATAGTCATAGAGTTTTGCTAGCTGTTGGCAGCTTGGCAAGGCTGTACATTTTCAATCTTCACAGTCGAGAGGTCTAAGCAAGCGGCCACTTTCATTCACACGTCAGAATCATTTCTGCCACTTTTGTGAGCGCTCACGCTGGAGAGCTGGGAGTGACCTTGAGCGCTGTTGACAACACGCAATTACTGCACAGGGTTGGGAGAGAAAGAAGGAAAAAGAAAACAACAGGAGGAGAGCAGCAGGCCTCTTACAAACAGGGAAAAACAACAATTCCAAGCAGGCAGGCTTAGTTTCCTTCCTTCAGACATTGCACACACACCAGAGCAGGAGCATGTGTGAGCGTGACATACTTGCTTACCATGGCTGTGGACAGACAAGACCAGAACAGAATGAAAGTGCTCTCGTCAGCGCTCCACATGGCTGTGATGAGTCTGCAGTTGTGCGTGCCACGCTTGTGCAAGAGTGTGTGTGCAAATCTGGGCTGCATCCCAGAGCAGCGATCTAACAGCTTCTATTATTGCTTTGTTTTTATCATGATGCTCGCAGTCAACATGGCAAGCGCTCGTTTGTTCTCTGTTTCCTGTTTAGTCTCCCAAATGAAGAGGCCTCATGTGGTACATGCTTTTTTTCTGGGCTTGATCTAACTCCTGCATATTTAAAAGAGTTGACATAATTTGGCAGGCACACAACCATGCCAAGTTATGACTAATGGAAGGGAGAGTTGGCTGGATGGCATCCACATAGTTTCATGCTAGGTATGCTGCACGCCCAGAACGACACATCTGGTGACACAATGTTCAATAGAACACGGTTTTTCAGGTAGAATCAATGGTAAAATCATTTATAAAGCCCTT
The DNA here is from genome assembly GCF_018340385.1 of Cyprinus carpio. Lineage (NCBI taxonomy): Eukaryota > Metazoa > Chordata > Actinopteri > Cypriniformes > Cyprinidae > Cyprinus > Cyprinus carpio. The sequence goes on along the minus strand of NC_056599.1, from coordinate 11,979,594 downwards.
TTCAAACCATGGAAGCTTGTGCATTGCGTTCACACTGACCTTACGCAAATCTTCTTGTCAGTTATTATTAGTCATCATCATGTATCCACCTACTCCCAAAAGGCCATCGAAGGCCAAGTCACACAGCAGCACAAAACACACCCTCGGTTTTCGGTTTAAAGTCTAGACTAGTTTGATTCTGTCCAGACTGCACATGACTTCAAGTAGACAAACAGGGTGGGCAGCCTACTCAGACTCATGCCACACTGTATGCTAAAGATAGAGACAGGCGAGCTGACAGACCTATTTAAAAGTGGCCCTTCATCCTCACTGCAATAATATTAGCACATAGGCATAACTACAAATGAGACAAAACAACAGCCATGGACTCAATATAAACTGCTGCCTGCTGGATAATGCAGTCAGTGGTGATTTTCACTGTATTTTGATGTCTAAAATAGCCACTTTTACATTGCAAAGGAAGCAAAACTAAATCCATAAAATTTATGTGCAGACAGTGGTGGGGAGGGAATTTCGTGAGCTGTTTGAAAAGAGTTACCTGCTAGGGCATGATAAGCTGTGTTTAAGTCCTTCTGGGAAGTTGCTACTTACAAAATACAATATGATGTGGTATGGATCAGGGTTAGGCAAATTGACTTTTTCATTTACTGTATATCTTCCTCTCATTTTGCTCAATAAACAGTTTGTTTCCACAATGATTCTTTAATTGAAAAACCCCAAACTTGCAATACCTGAGCTTAAAGTCGCATGAAATGAAAATTCGCCATGGCTATTTTGTAAATGCATGTTATAGATCTTCTTATGAGCGATTCATTGATGAACATGTTTCCTTTTAAAAAAATTATTTTGATCTCTTAATGTTTCATCAAAATGTCACCATTAACTAAATCGTCTGGTGAAAATGACAGACTTCTCTCTGGTGTCGTACGCAGGACGTCTCCAGTCATTTAGTCTGTTAAAACCCTGCCCTACCACAATCAACTTCAAGCTTGCATTCATTCTGAGTGCAACACAAAATCCAATCAATTTCCAATGGCTAAAAGGAGGTCTTCACCCTATTTTTTTCTTTTCTTCAATAATGTACATCACAAAATGGTTAAAAAGATTTTTCTCTACTTTCGTTTCATTGTGACTTTAAAAAAAAGTATTCTTATTGTTAATTGCATTCATGTGTGCTCAACCTGTAAATAAAACCATTTCGACATTACTTCAGTGCACCATTAGAACTGGTGAAATCCCCTAAAACTGCATACACTGTATGATGAGATTTTTCCTTTGTTTATTTACTTTGCATCTAAATTTGGCTTCGCTATCAAGCCCACAAGTTGACTGGCCCACCATGAAGCTCCCATATGGCCACGCCATCCATCAGCCTGATGTTCTCTACAGGCCTCTAAAGTGAAGAGATCATGAGAACAAAGCAACAAGTTTAGGAAGACACGTGCTTCATATGAAAAACACACAGTAACACTCAATGGAAAAGTGTATTATACAAGCAAATAATAGATAGAAGCAGCTGTGTAAAAGAAAAACAGCTTTTAAGAGAATGATTTGTAATCTCATTGGAGGGAAAACCTCAATGCAAGATGCTACTGATCAAAGCTCTTCCTGAGGAAACACCCACAGCATTACCAAAGCTCTCAAAAAATTACACGCTCACACATTGTTTCACACCACCAGCACCCTCATATTCAGAAACTCTTTTTGCTCATTAAAGCCACGTCGATGAGTCTAAGAAGCCGTAGTTACTCAATTATGCCTGTAACGGTGCACAGGACAGGACTGACAGCAGCCTTCAAAGTGTCTCTACTGAATCTCACTGATCTAAAGAGCTACAAGTTCCGACGTCATAGCAGCATTACGTCATAGTTACAGGAATAATGTTCAACAGCATGCCACAATCTGCCAGATCAAGCCATATCAAACAATACCTGACATTGACAAGACACACAAAAGTTAGGCTACTTTTTCAAAGTAAATGATTTATGCTCCAAAACATATGCAAAGTATATGTAAAAGAACACAACATGTTTCCACCCAGCAAATGCATTTGACTATGATTCAAAGGTTTTTTTTTGCCTTTAAAAGTACATAAAAAATGTGCTAATCTATACAACAAAGGTGTGAAACACAGCTGCGCTTTGTGCCTAATAGTGCCTTTATAAATACAGCACAGCCTCTACATGCCTTACTGTTTATCCATGTTACAATGCTCCATGAATTTATGATTGTTTATTCACAGAATGACTATAGTTATCTGTGTTTACCTTCTGTGCTGCCACATTTATAACAAACTACCAGGTATTTTTTAGATAACATTAATATTAGTAGTTCGTGCCTGATTAAATTTGAGGAAATGCTGCCAATGAAAATGCTGAGTTCATCGTTACTTTGAAGACAAGCTAAACAAGTCAGTGAAATCAGCAACTAAAATGAAACCACATGAGGTCATGCAACTATTAATACATCCTCTGGCGCAGAGTTGCAATTTTGATTTATTAAAAAAGGTAGGCCTAAATTAACTTATTCCAGAACCAGAACCCAAATAGGGACTGTATGTTTCTAAAAGAACATCCCAAAAAATTAAATGTGAGTTATTAATATGTAAAATTAAGTGCACAAAGTGATGAGTTTTCTCTTTTTTAACTTAACAAGCTACATTGAAGACATTTTTATTGTAGGTATGCCTTTTGTGTTTTTTTTCCCCTCAGTCCACTACTAAAAAGGGAGGTGTGCTTGTAGGCCGCCCCAAGAGCTCTGACACACTTTGAATACTGCTTCTTTGAAAACATGAAACTTGACGCATTAGAGCTGTGGGGAAAACGTCTAATCCGTTTTAAGCTACTTTAAGTGACAACCAAGTCTTTTCTTTCAAAAGCTGTCAAACAAGTCAGTTAACATGTCTTTTTTGTAAGCGATACTGTTACTTTGAATTTTTTTTTCAATGTAATGTGTCCATTTTACACAAAACAGGAAGAACTGGGTTATATAACACGGCAGCTTTAATTAAATATCAGCACACTCCATTCCCTTCAAACCTTACTCGTTGTTGTTTTGCCACCCCTGTTACAGTAAACCACAAGACCATCGGTGTACTACAGAAATGGTTAATGGTTCGCTAGGTTTCTTGTGTGTGTGGTGACAAAGGATGGCCTTGGTAACTTCACAACTCGTGCTAAATCTACAGGACGCTATTCAGACCTCAGATGAGCCCTTTCTGACTCACAAGGAACTGTTATAAAAAAATCTTATCTTAGTCTTGTCCATAGAGCTTAAACGGATGCATGTTCATCTTACAAAAAAAAAAGAGTCACACCGTTGAGTTTGATGGCCAGACTGCAATAAATCCATATTAGCAGATAGTGAATAAATTGCTGGAGGTCACCAAGCTCTATGCATTTTATTATGTTTGCATCACTGCTTTCCCAATAAATGGTTAACTCTCATTAGCTATGTTTACATGCAACCAAATAACCAATAACTAATTGGACTCATGGCTCAGAATGAATAGCCTTTATGAAAACACTGCAACTGCAATTTGAATGAGCCCAATCCCACATTAAATTTTGATTGGATTGGAAGGGGTGATGTAGATCAATCAATAGGAAAAAATAAGCACTTGAATCCTTTTTCTCAGTTGTATTAAAAAATACGTGATGCATATGTTTCCACATGTTTTACCTCTAACAAATGCCTTCGGCATGACCAGTGTCTGAAGTAGGGCTGGGCGATATAGCTAAAAAATTTATTAATGATATATTGTTTCATATCATTTGGTATCGATAATTATTGACATTTTTAGAACCTTTTTGAAAACAAAAAGCAATTGATTTTGAGCCTGTCCCTGTCGCTTCCTTGGTCAGTTGTCTCTATGTTGGGACCCTATTGTTCCCTGTTGAAATGTGTGATACCCTTTTAAGCTGGATCTGATGTACCGGACATGGCCGTGCTCCCCTCACTGAGGGAAGGTGTTTTTATGAGCTCGCCAGTCCTGGGCAGATTATGGCTTCTCTCTACTTAAGAGATTGGTACTTTGCCCCTGGGCTATTTATTGCTTTGGTTGAGCTGGGTTCCTCTCTCTTTGCCAAGGGTTGAGCCCTCCGCTCTTTGAACTCCATGATAACGACATCAGGTAATTTGGCCGCCTGCTGCCTCCCTGATTATTTGCCCCTATTTGGTCGAGCCTAGTCGTGCTCCCCTCACCTCGGAGGGTTACCTTTAGGCATGCCGCTCCCGATTGAGCGCCTGAGGCCTCCTCTCATCAGGTCCTCCTCTCTTGGAGCCCCATTGAGCAGCAGCCTCAGGTTGTTAGGCCTCTCTCTGCCTCCCTGTTAGGCTGCTCTCTTTATTGATTGAGCTTCCCTCAACATAGAGGGTTACCTTTGAGCACATGCTCCCAATTGAGCGTCTGAGGTCTCCTCCCATCGGGCCCTCCGCTCCATGGAGCTCCATTGAGCAGCTATTAGGCCCTTTCTGGCTCCCTGAATAGACTGCTCTTGGTGAGCCTAGCAGTGCTCCCCTCGTTCTTGAGGGTCATCTTTAAGCATGCTACTCCCAATTGAGCGTCTGAGTGTCTCTCTCACTGATGGGAATCAGGCACTCCGCTTTCTAGAGCTCTGTACAGCAACCACGTCAGGTAGCTAGGATACCTTCTGCCTCCATGGAGGGCTGCTCTTATGGTTGAAACTTAACGGAGCTCCCCTCTCAGCTGGTGAGTCTGCTGCTTTTAGAGTTCAGTCTAAAATCCATTTTTATGATAAGTGCAAATGCTAGTTCTCTGTGCACTTCTCTAAAATCCATATTCATGGTAGGTGTGCACGATAAGCCTCTTGCGCATCTTTTCTAAAATCCTTCATGGTAAGGGTGACGCGATGCTGGCCTCGTCCCCTTTCTCTGAGTTGGCTCAGGCCCTGGACTCCTTACCTGGGCCCCATTCTACTAACGTATCCTTGACGATACCTATATGGTTGAGCTTGGTAGTGCTCCCCTCATTCCTGAGGGTTTTTTATGAGCATGCCGCTCCTGCCTGAGAGCCTGTGTTGCCCTCTCTTTTGAGTATCGAGGCCCTGTAATATAGCCTTATTAGGTTGTTAGGCCATTTCTGCCTTCCTATTAGGCTTGTCCTATGGTTGGCGTGGTGGTGCTCCCCTTTCACTGAAGGGTGCCTGTGAGTACGTTGTTCCCAATTCAAAAACTCTCCCCAAGAAATTGAAGTGTGCATGATTATCTAGAACTCTGCTCTCGTGACTGTTTTATTCGGGTCGGCGAGGCTCTCCTCGGCTAGAGGGTTCTTCTATATGACACACTACCCTCAGGTCCACAGGCACTAAGCTGAGTACCCTGCTACTCATTCACATCCAGTCCCTGGCCTGCCATGGCTTTGTGACCTTTTAGTAACAGAATTTCTAAAATCCATATTTATGATAAGTGCACACGCTAGTTCTCTGTGCACTTTTCTAAAATCCATATTCATTGTAGGTGTGCACGCTAAGCCTTTTGTGCACCTTTTTAAAAACTTTATGGTAAGGGTGATGCGATGTTAGCCTTGTCCCCTTTCTCTGAGTTGGCTCAGGCCCCGGTTTTTACCTTGGGCCCCACTCTTCGTGTGTATCCTTTTTGATACATTTTAGGCAGGGTGTTGCTACTAAGTTCCCAGAGTATCCTGTGATCCTCGGGCAGCTTGTTTTAAGAGCAAAAGGTTGCACCCTGGGTGACAGGCCAAGATATTGGTTTATGTCAGCCCTGATACTCGGCCGTATCCCCTTAAAGGAATGCTTTTATTCCGATTCCAAGCCTTGAGCTTTGCCCTGGGCTCAGGCTTCCTCAAGCCAGCCCCTTACTGGTAAGGCCTGTGGCCATAGGGAATGATGTCACTGACAGCCGTCAAAGCATCCTAGGGACAACTCCCTTGACTTGGTTGAAGTTGGTGCTAAGTGCTCACCATAGTATTGGCATGCACTCCCCTCAGCATGGCAGTGTGGGTATACTGTTCCCCAAAGCGACCCCTAGAGGATGCTGTTGAAGTTCCCTCGGAAAGGAACGTCTCAGGTTACGTATGTAACCGTGGTTTCCTGATAATGAAAACACTGCATTCTCTAGTTTCCTCACCATGCTTTGAACGTAAGCATAGACTGTAAAAAAGATGGACGACGCACCTTCATTCACTTCCATTGAAGAAAAGTGAAGCCTCTATTGTCCCAATAGGGTGCAATATTGTGCTGATTTGGGACCAGAGTCTGCAGAGTAGCGAACTCTGGAACAGAGTCTGCGCAGTAGAGAGCGAAGTGGAGCCGTGTTCCGCCCACACTTCCACAATCAATCGCAAACACGCCCCTGACCAGCCTGACTGGTCCAATTTTTGTCTGCTGATTTTTCGAGGCTTGTGTTAAAAATAAGGTAAATACAACTCCAGTCTATTCCTGAAGATCAAGAAAAAGTTTGTTGGTGCCTCAGTTCACTCAGAGAAGCTGTCAGTCTCAGCTGTCAATCATGATGTCACAGTCCAGTTTTTATAGCATCACATAACTAACTAAAACCAAACTTATTTTAAAAACGAACACCCTAATGTATATCAGCGTGATAAAATCTACATCAAATGACATAAACCATGTTTGAAAACAAAATTTTTAAAGTGAAATTTAATTATTTAGTTTGTCTCACATCCCATTAGATTACATGGAGAGGGCGGGGTTTATTACCTATACTGGAACCAGCCGTCTGGGGGCGATCGAAACGCAATGGCTTCACTTTTGGGGACTAGTGCGGCACACTTGGACTTAAGCTTCAGGTAAAGAAGCGGATGATGTGTTCTCCCGGCGTCCTTTTATACTCGTGCCGGTAATGACATCATAGGCTGTCGCCGGCCAATGTCATTGTCATGTTTAGATGTATACTTTAGACATCGGTCACACCAAAAGCGTTCCCCAAAATGACCTCTAGAGCAGTGCTTCCCAAACCTGTTCTGGAGGACCCCCTGCCCTGCACCTTTTGTATATCTCCCTAATCAGACACATCCAATTTAGTTCTTGCAGTCTCTACTAACAAGCTGATGGGTGGAATCAGGTGTGTTAGATAAGGGAGACATACAAAAGGTGCAGGGCAGGGGGTCCTCCAGGACAGGTTTGGGAAGCACTGCTCTAGAGTACACAGTGTCTCGTTCCCTTCTCAGTAACCCGAGACGTTTTTTACAGCTACAGTTTTTTTTACTAACTGAATATTTACTAAATATTTGCTAAAGATGCTCTTCTGACATATTCAGTATGTCAGATTTATTTCTTTTTAGATCTGTCGTTAGGGCAAAGATTACAATTGTACTTAAGGTAGCTTCGGCGACATTATTGAACTGGATTTCTCCAGTTCCAAATGTGGTGACTGTACATTGCACACAAAAGTTTTGTTTGGAAAATACATAATGCACATATATGAGAATAGGATTGTCTTTTAGATTGATGAAAAGTACCTACTGAAAATCTTCAGGTTAACTGGTCATGCTGATGTCAGTGTGAAATTGTCCCTTCGAAACACTCCAGTCTTCCACTGAACAGATAAAACAGGTTGATCATACCACTGGTTGAGCCAATGTTGTTATATCCAAAACAGTCGGGCCATTACAACAACCAGACTGCAATTTGGCATCAAAGAAATTACCCACTTTAATAAACAGTTTCTCTGCCAGAAATGTATTTTAAATTGGGAAGCTTGATAGAAAGCAAAACCACATGTAATGAAAGCGATCCACTCTTGGCAAGACAGGCGGACAGTCAGACAGACACACACTGCCGTGTGACTCATACACACATGATCACGCTTCTCCATTACTTACAGCCACCTGCGGCATCAACCTAGTCCAGCACTATCCTCCCTTTGTCCCTTCCACTACTGTGCCGACCTAGAGCCCAGTTGGAGCGCACCTGCGACACACAATGACGACAGTCGATCGAGACCCTGCTTAATCTGGCTTGTTACATCACCATGAATGATGATCCCCTGAATGAGATAATGTTTCGAAAGCATTGCGGGACGCGGCAATGGGCCAGGGATGCCTCATGCAACTGCATTCAGCACAAACTTCAGAACAGAAGTTCTCACTCTCCAAATAAAATAATTGGCTGTATTCTTGACTGTCCCTTGTGTATATGCATGCAAAACATCACCGATTATGTTTCACGGGGTACTGATTTAGATGCAGGCCAGTAAGTGCCTCTTCAAAACACATAAGCCTGGCCTGAAGCGACACTAAAAGGCTAACACGTAGGCTGTTTTTTAAAAAAATACCTGAAAAATGGCATAGAGATGCATCTCAGTTTATACTGCAGTCATTAAATATTCACTTAGCTGTGTCAATGGCTTCCCTGAAACTGGTTTAGATCATTACATATGACATTATGGTGCCTCGAAAGCCTGTCTGAAACAAATTTATGAAAATGGCATCTGTCCATTTGTGCCAGAAACGAGTCGACTGCTTTGTACTATACATTTGTCCATGTCTACAGTCACTGCATACTTGTTAAAATAAATAAGTATATGTTGAAGTGTCTTCTTTGCTTATGTATTCGTGTCCTGTTGTCCTTCATATCATCTAAAAAGGCTGTTTCCAAAAATTATGGCATTCTGTTTGTGCCAAAAAAGTTTTGACTTTTCTTTTCTTTAAGTTTTAGTGTGAACACACTACTCAGCTTAACAGTGCATAAGTATGCAGATTGAGATTCACCTATAGATAAATGTAATAAAATAAAGCATTCAATATTTCAATATTTGTGGGGCACAAATGAAACCTGTGTATTCAGTTAAGCTACATTCACACATTCAGTGTTTGGAAATGACAATCACATTTATTTACAGATGTTACTTTTAAATTGTCCTGTTCATACTATACAGTACATGTGCGCTTCAAATACAACTGTAAAGGTCCAGAAACTTAGCAGGGAAATCTGTAAAATAGTCCATGTGAAATCAGGTGTACTTTTTGTGCGCAAAGAAATCAAAAATAACAACTTTATTCAACAACTCTTCTCCTCCTCATCCGGTCTCATGCAATGCGCTGCCATTATGAAGAGAGTTATCACGACACATGCGCCTGCTGTGTGTAACGTAAGCAGTGGCACCATGCACATGCGTTGTTTACATGATGTGGAAGCAAGCGCATGCGTTGTGTTACTGTCTCCATAATGGCAGCGCACCACAGCAGATGAGATGAGGAGGAGAAGAATTGTTGAATAAAGTCATTATTATTGTTTTCTTTGGGCACAAAAAGTATTCTTGTAGCTTCGTAAAATTATGGTTGAACCCCTGATGTCACATGGACTATTTTACTGATGTCCTTACTATGTTTCTGGACCTAGGAACATTACAGTTATGTTGCTGTCTACTTAGGGTCAGAGAGCGCTCAGATTTGATCAAAAATATCTTAATTTGTGCTCCGAAGATGAACGAAGTTCTTAAGCCCAAAATCCACTGCACGATTTTAGCAATCCTAAGATCATTGCATGTCACACTGTGTGACAGGGACCTAATAAACATCACATTTTCATTGGTTGGTCAGTAAACGTGGATCGTAGCAGCAAACACACTGTGCGATGATCATGCTGTATCGTGGGCTATCTTTAGTTGCAAGACCGTGACAATGGCCGTCTTTGAACCTCTCTCGCTGTACGACACAGGACCAACGATTAGGAGCCATGATCACAGAAATCAACACAATTGATTCACGATGCCAATCTTTCGTCTGGTACAGCCAAAAATCATGCAGTGTTTAGGGCTTTACAGATTTGGAACGAAATGAGGGTGAGTAATTAATGACAGAATTTTAATTTTTGGGTGAACTATCCCTTTAAGTCAAGGATCTTTTTCTAGAGATAAGCTAAATTAAGCCTGTAACCACCTTCACAGCAAAAAATATATATAATGCGTGAGTTAATCTATTAAATAATAATTAACAGCGCTTTTTAACTTTGTAGTAATTAACGGAGTAGCAGCGTTTTATTAAATTATTATTTTCGAATAATTAATTGTTATTTGCACTCAAAGTAGTAGACTATTGCTTTACTAGAACCCCACATGACAAAGCACACACACACGAGAAATGTGTTCAGAGCAGCCTGGAAGGCCTTTTGGTTTTTGACCACAATGCATATCTGAAACGCAGGTAATCAAAAATGATCTGACGATAATCACTAGCTGGAGGTGGGTCATCGATAAGCGTTTAACTGACGTCATCACATTACCGAGGACGGTGTTGGAAATAAGTGAATTGCTATTACTGAAGTATGCATGGAAACCACATAAACGCTATGTAACGCTCTCTATGGATATTTGGGTCCGAACCATTTCCCCTCTGACAACAAATGTAGCGTTTGACAGTCATATCAGCCCTGCAAAAGCAGTAAGAGGTTAGTAATATAACTGGATACAGCGTTGAAGCATATATCAAGTAAACTGGACCGCATAGGCTATATGTAGGCAGAAGTCGTAAACACGGAACAGCACACGCCAACGTCTTGTGATTAAAAAACACTCCTCTAACGTCAACTTTAAGTTAGGGTTTTTAAGCATTACACACCCTTTAAACCATTCACAGTTGAAATACACCAACATATTGCAATGATACGGTCAGAAACGTGTATATATTCTTTAAAACTGTACGATGCGTTATCATAACACATTGATGCATCGATTTGAGCTCACGACTCACCGGCGTATATTAACCTACACAGCAAAAACAGAAAATTAAACCTACCCTTATTCGATTCAGGAAAAATGTTAACAGCGGAAACGCCAGATCCCTGTAATATATCAATGGTGTATAGCCTGTATTTATTTCATTTTGTCCAACGTGCGCAAAAGAATAAACAGCTGCAGATGTTAAAGTCTCTCAGTCTTGAGGCTGTCGGTGATAAAAATCCAATGTTAAGACATTGTAGAGCAGCTGATATGATTGTTCCCAGGCAGCAGCGAGTACATTCCCACGCACGCGCGCGCGACACACGAAGAGCAGCGATCGGCTCGGGTAAGTTTAGTTTTGGTCTGCCGGTAATTCAGTTTCATAGACCTGGAGCCCCGCCTGCGTCGACAGAGACTCGTACACACACACTGGGAGGAGCACAGACTCGTACAGTGAGTGTGTGTGTGTGTGTACAGCCATGACTAAGCAGGGAAGTCTTCAGCAGGGTCTGTTGAAGACATACAGTTTGTGTTATGAATTCCTCTCAGCTGTTATTACAGTCGTGAGATATTGTTGGGGACTAGTTGTTTAGTTACTGTATGGGTTTAATATCAACAGACAGCCTGCTGTGTTGACTGCACTCATTTAGATGAGATGTGCATGAGCGCATGATCAGAAGTTCAGACCTCATGACATTATCAGTATGCTTTCTTTCTTTCTTTCTTTCTTTCTTTCTTTCTTTCTTTCTTTCTTTCTTTCTTTCTTTCTTTCTTTTATTAAACCATACTAGGTAATAGGCTACAATTTAAGCAATTTTTCATTATATAAACTGTAAAATTAAAAAGCATGCTTTATGTGTAAGCCTAAAGTTAAAAAATATGCTTCATGTGGTAACATTAATTGCCTGATTTTAGTAAAAAATATTGTACAAGAGTTAAATCCGGTACCCCAGCATTGCAGGAGTCCTAATCCAATAGCACTGGGCCTTTTCTATTTTTGTATCATGATGCCTCTCTATGTTTGTTCCAGACTGACTGTCAGTACTATGTATATTAATTGTTTAATTTTTAGTGACTTTTTTTCTGCTAGTTCCATTGTTACACCAGTAAGGCCTTGTTTAAACCTGGTATTAAGTGTGAACGCTCTTGTAGTTTAGACACTCATGGTCAAATGCAATCAAACAGCCACAAAAGACCGCCTCCTATCTGCCTACTGATCTTATTCGAAAACCATATCTAGTGCACTCATTCATTTCCGTAATGCACCACAACACTGAGTGTATCGCTGCATCTGAATATGCCTTCTTCAATACTGTACAGTATGTGAAAACAGTATGCCAGATAAGTAGTAAGTCCAAATTCATAATATTAAAAAAACAGTAGGTGAAATGTACCAGAATGACTTACTACCTCCGCCAAGATACTAGACTGTGCATTTGATGGACATTTTATTATCATATTAAGCCAGGGGTGAAGAGTTTTGAATAGCAGTGAAGCAATGCAGTTGACATAGGTCTAAACTGAACTGGTAGGTCACATGACAATGACAATAGTACACCTAAATTTCATTCATACTGCCCCATTTATGTTATATAAAACATAGTTTCAAACCAAATGTAGTACCTGTACAATATGTGTTTTGTCATTTGAAATTGTGTATGTGACAAAATGATTTTTGCAGCAGCACCACATCAATGTCTTAATTCACGCACTCATTTTCATCCATTCCTTACTCATGTAGTGACTTACAGTATATAACATCCCCTGTAATAGGGGATAAGGGTGTTGGGGGTATTTCAGACATAGATTTTTTTTTTCTTTATGATTCATTTTGTAACACCATTAGTCTGTTACTCTTTATGGTTAATAACGTTTTCAAAGACACTGTGAAGAGGGAGTAATTGAAAATTTGCATACTGCCAGTGTTGGGAAGGTTACTTTGGAAATGTGATAGGTTACAGATTACAAGTTACCCTATTAAAAATGTAATCATAACTAGTGTAATTATTTCAGTTACTTTGTTAAAATAATGTAACTGAGTACATTTAATTACTTTTTTTTTTACATTTCTAATGTTTTCAACTGTTAATCATTTTCAAACATGTAACCCAGGTAGGGGTAACCTTACAGTAACTTTCAACACTCATTACTGTCAGACTTCTCAAAATCCTTGAAGTAAGATTATAATAATTTAATTTTAAAGCACAGCCACTACAAAATCACTTACTTTGAGATCATTCTAATGTTAAATACAGATTTAAACCATAACAAGAAATATTTCAATAGCCATTATACCATTTTTAAAATCAGATCTTTGCATAGTTATGACAGGAAACATTGGCATCTAACAATGGCTTGAAAAAAAAAACAAAAAAAAACAACAGGTAATCTAAAAAAATTAAGCATATACAAAAACCCGAATTGGAAATAAAACAGTTATCAAATAAGCATGTGTCCTACGTGCTTATTTGATAACGGTTTTATTTCCTATTTGGGTTTTTGTATATGCTTTATTCTGTGTACTAAACTCCTGAAACATTGGTGCCTCATATATTAGAGCAGTCAATGCAATTTATGAAAGACATCAATTAAATCTGTATGTGGGTGTATGTGAAAAAAATTCAAATGTAACCCCCTGTGAAATCATTAACATTTTCAAAACTGTGATTTAATTGCATTTTTTCTCTGTAACTGTAACTGATTACAATTACATTTATTTTGCAATTCAATTACATAATTTAGTTACATGTAACTAGTTACTTCTCAACACTGTGTACTGATTCATGTACATTTTTTAAACTTACATATAATATTCCAAAATAGCCCTTTTTCCCCTAAGACAGGCCAGTACTGTTTCTTTCAGGCGCCCATCCAGACTCATTTACAAGTCTAATACATTGTTTCTGCAGTGTATTGGCATGTTACACACCTCATTTCACTGGGAGTTTTTCACAAAGTACTTACAGCACTGTGAAAGTAAATGTAACAACATGCTTTGACAGCCCTAACTACCGACTATGAAAGTCACTCAGAAATATAAAATTGGATAAGGGTATATTTTGAAAAAGTATGGGCTGGATTTAAAGAGATTTATAGATATGAAACTACATGCACTATGGCCACACACTATCTTCACTGAATGTTTTAGTAAATGATTAATCAGGGGAGCATTACTGAAATATGCATACTCACCCTAGTTACCTTAAATTTGTCAAAAATGCAAGTATTGAAACACAAAAGTCCATAATTAAGTTGCCTTGCTGTGTCCATTTGGAAGAGGTCCATTCTGATGAAAGTTCCATCTCAGTTCTTAAACAGAAAAATGAGGCAGAGATGGCATTAATTCTGGACAGCAGGTTCCTCCTCAAGTACAGAGTTCAAACTCAAGACAAAGAGACTGTATTGACATGCATAGCATTCCATTTTCTCATTCGACATTGTTCAGATTCTTCCCGTATTTGCCTTCGGGGACTTTCCAGGGTGGCTGTAAGGCTTGTGTGTTCAGTTATTCACTTGACCTGATTGTCTGTCCACATAAAATCAAGAAGAATATGATTGTAAAGGACATTTCACATATGTATCTTGATATGATCAGTGCCTACTTCAACATTGTTTTGGTCCAGTTGCTTAGGGTCCAGTTCATTAATAATACTGTACATGACTGATTTTTATCAATTTATACAGAAAACATAAAAAAAAACATTTTTGAAGTATATAATACCAAAGTACAACAGTAGGCCTAAATAATGGTAAGCTATTAGTTGCTTTCTTTATGGTGTATAACTGGAAAGGTTTACTTGCTGAAAGGCTCTGGATTCAAACGGTGATGACAAGTGCAGGATCCAGGTAGGTTTCTCAGGATATTGCAGTTTGGCATGAGCTTCTATTCTGCTCCTGGACGAAGAAGATGCTCTCATGATGACTTTGTCATTTTTCTGCCAGACTGCGCCTTTATTCTAGACCACAGGGAATATGCCAGATATCAGCAAGTCCATCAACAAATACTAAACCTCAGATGAACTTAAAACAGGTTTGGGTTTTAGAGGCAAACCAGTCAATGTGACAAGCAAGTTAATGCGGTGTGGCTTTGTTACCACAAAGGGCAACCTTTCTTGTGCTGCCAGTGGATGACTGATCATACTCTACTACATTACATGCAGTTACGTTCATAGTGGAAGGTTGGTTTCAGAGTCATGTGACCGGCAGTGTGTGGCCAGACAGTATAATAGAGAGTATGTTGACCTTTACCCAAAGCCCAAAGAGAGTGTGAGAAAAGTGTGTCACCTGCAAAAGAGAATAATGCTATCATACTAGTGACCTTGTTATGTTTAGACTGCCAATGCTTTTGGATGCCATGACCACATCGCCACGGTGTGGAAGTAGGCTACATTTATAGAAATAGTTTAACCCAATATTAAATCATTTTCTCACCCTCATTTTATTCGAAATCTCCATTATATTTTTCTTCTAAGGCACAAAAATTAGACATTTTGAAAATCTTTAAATGACTTTCAAATGTCATTTGCGCTTGTGTGCATTCAAACATGGTCTTCAAGACTCATTATTCTAGGCTTTATACAAAGTCAAATGTTTTTGGTCTTGTTCACAAATTAGATTTTAAAAGATCTTTCACAAAAGGAGAAAGACTTTGAACTGAAATTATTTTTCTCACACAAATCTATGATTTGGCTTTAGATGACTTGAATATACATTTTTTTTCTCTTTTGAACTTGGTAGTATAAATCACTTTCCTTTTTTGAATGGAAAAGCGCTACTTGGACATTCAGCTAAAAATCTCCTTTTGTGTTTTTGAGTGAATGATGACAGAGTTTTCTTTTTCGGACTAAACTACATCTTGCTGAACAAAAATAACAGAGACAAAACCTGAATACATGAGCCCACAACACTCATTGTAGGAGGCCCATGGGGAACATCTGATTGCTCTACCATGGGCCAGTAGTAACGAATAGATTCTGAAATACTCCTATGGGTCACAGAAGAGGCAGAGGGAAGGCTGAGTGAAGCTGGGAGGGCACTCAAGCTCTGCTGAAACCCCATCAATCAGTCCCAGATAAAAGACCTGAGCGCAAGACCTGTGTTCAACAGAGAAACAGAGAGTCAGATGAGCCATAAAGGATTTCCTCTGGTGTTAACCATCCAGAAAATTGCAGGAGCAAATCTCAGTTCTGAAGTGTTCAAAAAGGTTACGGTGGGTCCTGGGTTACCGAGGGCAGAAAGAAAGGAGATATGGAAAGGGACAACTCGATATTCTTCAGACATCCACACAATACTTCAGGGATTGAAAAAAGGGCAGATGTGTTTGACAAAAGCAGACTGGCAGTTTCTGGCAGACTTTTTTATTAGCAGACCACAAAATAAAAATGACAAAACATGAACTCCTTTTTCTCATGTTATCTTTCTGTTGTGCCAAGCACAAAATAAAAATCAATTATTAGTCTCGATTTAATCAACATAATTAAGACTGAAAATCTTGACTTCAGAAAAATCACTTTCAGAACTCTGGCTCATTATCAAAAATGTTTACATTTTGACAGTCTGTTGTCACTTTGCATGCTAATTCTGGTATTACATTGACTAGGCAAACAATCTTGACAATCTGTATCTGGTCCCTGTAAGTGTAAGAAGAAAAAATAATAAGTTGTTTATTTCAGGATTCTGGGAGTCTGGCTTTTCTTCATGTGCCAGACAGCCCTGCAGTCCCTCAGAAACTCTGCTGATGCAACAGCCTCTGGTCCACTTCAGTCACGTTACTTCCCTCACACCACTGGCATGAAACCATGTCATTATGGTAAAGCTGCAATCAAACACAATAACAGCCGTTTACATTCCACAGTCATCGTTTTGTCTAACCAAACCTCATAATCCACATTTTTTGAATATGAAATAATCATGAATGTTATGTCCAGCATATGTGTATTTTGTATCTGTAGAACAAGCAAATAAAATGGATAGCTCACCCCAAAATGAAAATTACGTCTATTTATTCACCTTATTTATTCAGTGAAAACCAATATATTTTAAACGTTTTTTACCCATGGAGCCCAAAACATTCCCCCATGGACCACTGAACTTCACTGTACTATGGACAAAATCACAGAGACATTATTTGTTTCCAAAAATATCTATGCAAAAGAAAAATTTACACAGGATTTGGACACTATGAGTATATAATGACATTAGCCTCATCTTAGCCTCTTGGTATAAAAAACCCGCACATACGTTGCACTGTGCTATTTGAACAAAAGGTTAAAGACGGAGGTGGGGGAAATGTGCCAGTTAAACAGACCTCCTCTTTCTTCAGTGAGATAAGAAGAGCATCAGTAAAATCCAGACTGCTCTGTCTTCCGGCTTAATTGCAGATGTCTAATGGCAGAGCTTCAGACTGTGATCAAGGAAGCTGTTATCAGAAGCATAACACAGCATGGCCAGAAAGAGAGGCCTTTTTTGTGTCAAGGCACATTCTGTGGTCAATCAATACTGTGTGTAAATAATCTTCTACAGCAGCATGTTAGAAGAGTCCAGGAGTAGAAAAATAATTTTGTTCAGCCCAGAAATAAAACAATCTGTCAGTATTTACTCATCTTTATCATGTTCCAACCCACATGATGTAAATTTTATGAAGAGCATAAGAACACTATAAAAGTAGTCCGTATCTCAAAAATAAAGTTTTTTTTTTTTTTTTTTTTTTTTTTTTTTTTGCTGTGATTACAGGGAAAACGGATTTTGGTATAGTTATTGTTATTGTTCTCTCTATAGTTATTGTTCTTAGTGTAAACAGGCCTTTTTTTGAAATGTACAGAAGAATGAGGTTTCACTTTGCATTTAAAAATTATCACCACAGTGATATTAAAAATTCCACATGAGGAAATAATAACAGAATTTACATTTCTGAATGAATGGTGAACTGTTTAAAGATTTAGAACAGACATCATAAGATAAGGAAAGCCGTTTTTCTCCTTTCTGGTCATGTTCACCTCATATTTCTGCACATAATGTTTGACCCCACATTCTTGAAATAGCTTTTATCCCCTTTCCATTAGGAGCACCCCGCAGATGAATGAATAAGCATGAGTGTATCTGCCAGCTGTTTGGCTTTCAGAGCGCGACCACATGAGCTGCGAAACCCACCATCAAGACCTCCCACCTCCCTACCGCAGAGTCCCCCGCCCAACACCTGACACCTTCCCACACAACACCGCCAGGGTTCCTTTAAACATTAATGAGATTTAAATTACGACAGGTTTAATTAAAGAAATTGAGTTTGACTGGAGAGAGATATTTCCCTGGAGGGACCTTTCATCCCTCTTCCTTAACTGGCTTTCAGTGAAGAGCATTTGCCAAGTACAGTTATCCCACAATGCCAGGTGGTGAGAGTGAGAAAGAATAAACACTATCTTTTGGCACGATGACCTGGAACAAAGCGGTAATATTATGGCAGTGTACACTATCAATACAGATCTTAATTCTGTCTACTTTTTATTACAGCTTAAAAAAATGTGTACAGCAGCAATAAAGAGGCTGGGAGCATAATTGAAGAAACCTGGAAGAAAACACAGAGGCTGTGGAAGATTTCATGCTGTGTTCTAATCTTGAAAGCCACAGAAATTTCACACCTACTCCATCAATGTGGAGAGCAGATTCTTTATCAGTCAGTATGAACCTTATAAAGGAAAGCATTTGTAAACCACACCAGGCTCTTATAAAGGTGAAGTGTACAATTTTTGTGTCACAAGTACCTCTAAATGGATTTGCAAAAAGTAATGATTTTTCCAAACAGGTTTCCCAAAAGCTTCTAAATTATATTTAGTTTCTCTATATAGTATTTGTATTCAGTGTTTGAAATAATAGGAATAATACTCTACCTTGCCCAAAAGTTTGCCGTTTGGATTAAAAAAATTAAATACTTAAAATTTTAGGATTTATTAATTTTTGCAGTGATTAATATGTTTCTGGAAAGTTGTATGTTTTGAAACAATCCATTTAACTCTAACTGAAGAGAGACAGAAGGAGAGGGAACACTGTATGAAGGAAAAGTGCCAAATAAACTATGGAGGCTCTGATTAGTAACGCCTGGATCCACATGTCAGCTGACAAAGATATCAAGTTAAATTTAGCAGAGGTTCTGTGAGGCAAACAGAGTATGCCAGAGAAAACAACACTCCCACCGTCTCCATTATCCGACCTCATATTTCAGTCAGAATTCGTTTGAACTTATTTAGCTGGAGGCTGGAGTAGCTTTCCTACACTGCTTAACGTTAAAAACCATTTACATTTGACAAAAAAAGGAAGAGGTTTGCCCAAAGGAAATAACTTCTGCTGGATGCACATATCTTCCTTTATAAGCAGGATGTCAAGTGTTTGGTTTCACTGAGGCTCATGCAGAAGCTTTTTTTCACTCTCATCCATTTATTTTCGCTTTATTAATTGCAGCTCACAAGACATTTGTATATTCCCTGTCCACTGTCAGTAGTAAATGTTTTTCCTTAATGGCATAAAAATGTCAATTCTGTCATCATTTACTCATCCTCGTGCCATTCCAAACATGTATGACTTTCTTTCTTCCACTGAATAATAAAAGAGAATGACTTTCAGTGCAGTTAGTCCCTATGGGGACAAAGGCTTTCAAACTTTAAACAGGCACAAAAGTACCTTAAAAGTACAAAGGTCCATATGACTCATGTGCTAGTCATTTGATAGCTTTCTATGATTAAAAAGACCAAAAAATTTTATTCACCAATAATCTTCCCCTCCAGTGAGCTGTTAACCAAGTCAGTGAGATGAACTTGAGAAACAGATCAGTCTGATTTGTGAATGAATCATTTACTTCAGTTTTGTGAACTAACAAATTCATTGAAAAGTTCTGACTCAAAAGAACAATTCATTAATGAATCAGACATTTCGACTTTGGTCATGAAAGATTTAAGCAGAGGTTAAATTTGCTTGAATTTCTCGTGTTTTATTTCACAGAGATAATAGTTTTGGGTGACCTACATCTTGGCCGGCTGCAGGATGGCACACAGAACAATGAGGCAGATATGGATCCAAGCCATGCATGATTTAGAAGTAACACTTAAAATTACTTCCCGCTGTCCTCCTGTGAACACTGTGCTGTACAGGTGCTGCTGTGAAACTGGAGAGGGGAACAATCTCCCTGTTTAAATATTTACTAGGAAAATCTGCATATAATTACCACACGAATGTCACGTAAACAGACACCTGCAAGTTCAAGTTTTCCTTTCCTAATAATATACACAAAGAAATTAAAAATTATCTAGTGCTGAACAGCTTCTTTCCTTATTAAACTATTCATCAAAGTTTGGTAGACCCTATTTTTAATTACATAAAATTTACCAAATCAGTTTTATTACATAAACTTACTTAGACTCGCCTACTAGAATGTTTCTTTAAAATAGTAATCAATTACACTACCAATCAAAATTTTGGGGTGTAATAATCAATGAAAGTAGGCTACTTATTTTATTGCTAATATTTTTCTTTATCAAGGATGCATGTGCATTCTAACAGTCAGTTTATAAAGATATTCAGCTGAAGATTCACTTCCCATATTTGTTGGTAGGGCATTTCCAACTTATCATATAAACTACCACATTTATTCTTGTGGTTTAAAGCTGAATTTTCAGCATGATTGCTGCAGTCTTCATGGTCACATAATCCTTCAGAAATCATTCTAATATGCTAATTTGCTGCTAAAGAAAACATTCTTATCATCAATGTTGAAAATAGTTCTTTCAATTAATAAGTAAATAGAGTAAAACTAAAAGAATTTTGAATAGTGCATGTGCTAACTGAACTTTGATTGGTCCTGTACTTTTGGCATACCTGTATACTGTATTTAACAATTTATAGATGCCTGTACAGTCCTGACAATGGCAAAGCCACTCTTATTCAAAGTTTCAACAGAAAAACCAAAACCTACAACCCATGCTTACCTAAACCGTCAGTGCTAAAGTTTTACAGCCTTGCGAGTGCTGGTATTTCCTTCAGGAAATGCAAATCTGATTTTCCCTGCAGTGCTGCTATAAAAACCCTTTACTGTTCTAGGATAGTATTATCTTGCAAATAAATCGCACTGCTTCAGTTCGTCCTGAAAATAAATGGACAAGTGGATGGACTCCACTTGAAATGCTATCCATTCAATAAATATCTTTTTCTGCACATTTAATCTGCACATACTGGATTTCCTTCTGTTTGTGCAGGTCAGGAGCAGCAGTGCACTCTAGTTTAGAGGAAACAATGAAACTCAAGTCTATTTAGAGCAGTGTAAAAAGACAGAAAAATAAGTATTTTACCTGCTTCTTAAAGTGACAGCTCAGTGTGGAGGGGCTGATGACTCATACTGCAGTAATGAGCAGCGAGTTTCATTGAAGCGTGACAGTGTAGAGCATCCATCTGCGTGTCACAGGCATGTCCTGCTGTCGTCGCTGAAGAGCTCGGGCTGAGCTGTCCGTGCCAGTCTTCTCATCACTTGGTGATGATGGAAGTCTTTGCCAGATCACCTCATGACATGTACACGAGACCAAAGCCAAAGCATCCCAACAATGGGTTCAGCCAAAGCACTGAATACATGACAACCATCATTAAAGCATCTCTGTCAGGCCACTTTGTATCTCTGGCCCCCGCTTTGGCTCATCAGACAGACATGATCATGATGCCAACTGGCCCTCGGAGCACATACGCTCTGATCAGCAGACAACAAGCATCCCAGTGCAACCCTTTAGCACATACTGAGATACTGTTACACATATGCTCGTCATTGTTCTCTAAATAGATGTGCAATATGCTACATCATAACTTTTGGCATCAATGAAACTCTCTTGAAAAGCTATGCATCATTCTCACATTCAATGGCGTTCGAAAGTTTGGGGTCAGTCAGGTTGTTGTTGTTGTTGTTTTAAGAATTGAATACTTCTATTCAGAAAGGATAGTTGATCAAAACAATTTAGTAATAATTCTTAAAAATTAAATTCGGTTACACTTTATTTTAAGGTGTCCTTGTTACAGTGTAATTAATACATTTAAGTACCGAGTAATATTATTAAACTACATGTACTTACTATATGGTTAGGAGTAGGATTAGGGTTTGTCTTAGGGTTACTTGCATGTAATTATGCGTAATTTATTGTTATTATAATAGTAAGTACATGTAACGTGTAACAAGGACACCTTAAAATAAAGTGTTACCATAAGTGCTTTTGAACATTTAAAAATACAGTCAAAACTGTTTAAAATAATTGGTTTGTTTGCCTTTGTTTTATTAAAATACTGTATATAATACATTTTTCCGAGATAGTAATTTCTTTCATTTTTAGAATCAGATTTACTAGTAAATTAAACGTGAAATGTGTTAAATTATTCAATTCGTGTAGATATTCAACACAAAAGTTTTATTAGTAAACTCTAAACTGTAACATATTCATTCTAATGTGGTGATTTGCTGCTTGAGAAATTTTTTATTATTAGCACAGTTGCAAATAATGGCACTGCTTAATGGAGTGTGGAAAGGCAATACAGTGTCTTTTTTCAATTGCCTTAAGTATACTTGCTTTTATTACCAGTCACAAGAAAAACGCTCTTTTAGAAACTCATCAGTCGTCTATTGCTTTGTTGAAAGAACTGTTGTCTTGAAAGAAGAAAGCAAAGTGGATTTAAGCAGCACAAACTGTGTGGATGGTCCAGATTCACAGCAAGATGATTCGTTTTTAAGATCACACAGGTGATCAGAGACCATGGGCATCTTTCATCTGGTGTTTTAGAAAAGTCTCTTTAAGGTCTATCTTTTAACGTCATCTCTTTAAGTTATAACTTTGACTTTAATTGCTTGCCGTCTTTAGTGTCTTAAGGATTGTTCCGCAGGTGCAATAACTGCTTATGGTTTGTTTAACAAGCATGAAAAACATGTTTTTTTTTTTACAGAATTATTTTTAAAATACAGTATCCGGGAAAAGAGACGTTTCTTTTTTGCTCTGAGTTTATATGGGAAGTGAAAAGTTGCCTACATGATGACACTGACTGCTAGAATGCACGGATGAATGCATGCTTGGTGAAGAAAAATGTCAACACTAAAATAAATACTATTCAAAAACATAAACATGTCACTGACTCCTAACTGAGCTAAAAACATTATGCAGATTCATTATAAAGACGACTGTAGTGCAAATCACAATCCTGTATGAGATCCTGGAGGTGCAGCTTCTGGCAGATTGCCACAGCACCATGAAAATGAGCCATGAGCGTATTTCACCTTGGAATGTTTATAGCATTCTTGAATTACTTAAACATATTGATTTACACACTGGCAGCTAACAGTATGCCGCTTTCTATTTCTGCCACCATTACGCATCAGAGCAGCAATATGTGAGCATGCTGATCTCAGTGGCTTCCAGACCTGTGACCTGCTGGGAGACTTACCTAACCATACAAGCAGGCAACCCTAGTGCATATACACACTCAAACACATACATCAGCCTTAAGTGCAGGTTGTGACCACTAATGAGACTCTGATGAATTGACTTTGGATACCACATCAAGCAAGGAGGTTCTTCTGCTTATGCAATGGTCACACTGTCAGCACTGACAAGTTAAAGCTGTCATTTATGTTTTCGCAGCGCTAAATTTGACTGGAAGGCTCTCTGAAATGATGACTGTATACATTAGGAATAGTTCACTCAAAAATTTAAATTTACTCACCCTTAGGCCATCCAAGATGTAGATGATTTTGTTTCTTCATCAGAACAGATTTGGGGAAATTTAGCATCACGTCACTTGCTCAGCAGTGAATCAAATGCAGTGAATGGGTGCCGTCAGAATGAGAGTCTAAACATCTGAAAAAAAACATCACAAAAATCCACTCATAATTTAAGTAATCCACAAGCTGCGTGCTTGTAATAAACAAATCCATAAACTTTTCAGCTAAAATAAAGGTTCTCTATTTATAACTTCTTTTTCCAGTGAAAACACAACATTGTCTGAATCAGGAGAGAAATATGCACAGATCAAGAATCAATTACAAGTGGGGGAAAACGTCCAAAATTGTTCTAAACAAATATGTCATGGGATATTTCAATAGAGGAAGCGTTGTTATGGATTATGGAATCATATTTTGGCCAGAAACAATAGTTTAACGTTAAAACTTCTTAAGGATGGATTTATTTCTTACAAACACACTCAATGATGGACTGGAGTGGCGTGGCTTACTTTTGGATTATTGTGATGTTTTTATCAGCTGTTTGGATTTTGACGGCACCCATTCACTGCTGAGCAAGTCATGTAATTCTAAATTTCCCCAAATCTGTTCTGATGAAGAAACAATCTCATCTACATCTTGGATGGCCTGAGGGTGAGTACATTTTCAGCTAATTTAAATTTTTGGGTGAACCGTTCCTTTAAAATATTTGTCTTGTTTGCACTATTCAGGGTTAAAGTTCTTGAAAAATCCTAAAGCCAGAATTTGAGCAGTAGTAGTGATACTTAGCAAATACCACTTACCATAATGTAACCTCTCTGCACTCTACTCTGCTTTACCTAAGCACAGTAACATATTGCAAGCACTTCAAAGACTTTGGAGAGGCTTCAGAGGAGTCAGATGGGAGGCCTGGGACAGGCTTTTGTCCATCCTGTCGTCTGTTCTTCAGTCTCACCGAACTTTACAGCTAGTGGTTGAGTCCTCTGGGAGCATCCACAGGCGAGCAGCCAGGTGTTCAGGAGTCGGCCTGCTGCGACCGATGACAGAAATGCTGGGACCGTGGAGATTGGCTCAGTTATGCCTGAATCTGTTAGTCCCATTAAAGCCACTGCATGTCACGCTGTCCCCTTAAAGTCATGCCAACTCTCAACATTTGCTTGTGTAACCTTTTAGAAAAATTTGTTGTAAGTATTTGAGATTTCAGCCACAAAAAGCAACAGAAATAATGCAGTCAAATTTTATGCAAGTAAGAAATGCTCCTGGATTGTTGCTGGAACATTCCTATAAAAAATAAAAAAATCATAGCGCAAATCACGGTTTCCCTAAAAACCAGAGGCAAAAGGTTGATTGATAATAATGTTATTCAAGCCACACTGCCTAACCTTACATCTAACCTTAAACCAAACCCTAAAATCTGATCGGCTGATATCCCCATGTGGTTCTCCATGAGACGTTTCTGAGCATTTCTTCACCACAAACACTCACTCCCTCTGAGATCACACGAATCTCAGGCATTCTTGAGGAACGGGGAGTATGAAAGGTATTTTTAAAGAATGAGTATACTAAACCACAACTATTTTATAATAATATTCCAGTTATAAAATCAGTTTATTGTTATTTTTACTTCGAGATCATCATACACACTACTGACAGTGGAAATAACTCTTGTAGTAGTAGTATGTAATATCAGTGTAATATGTAGGAACATCTCAGGGACACAAAGCAATTCTGTTTTATATTTTTCTTTCCAAAAATACACAATACAGCAGCAGCAGCAGCCTCTGCTGTTTCTATTTCTCTGGAAAATGTCAGCGTTTATGGCAAGTTTGTTGATAGTTAACTTTAATTGTAAAACACAACTGGTCATGTGATCTCAACATGGCAGCCCCGTAAACACTTTTTCTGAAAAGCACGTAAAGAACGTCTGTTTTAATTAATGATCAATCAAAGAATATCTACGTATTCAGATAAAATTTTGCTTTTTGCGAGCAACATTTAAATAGCTATTATTTCATTATATTACAGCTGATGTTTTACCATGTTTCTTTTTAATGGACTCTTAACCTGATGATATACTGGGCAACTTTTTAAGCAATGTTGCTTAGGCACTTTCCCACTGGGAATGGGTAACACATTTCTATCTGGATACTTTAGATCGGTCGTGGGCCCTGTGTCTCACCTGGTTGCCCGTTGAAGGCAACATTGCTCAAAAAGTTGCCCCATGTATCCTCAGCCTTAAAGTTATTTTCAAAAATAAAAACACCACTAATCTATTCTATATAAATGACGGTGTGTCATTCCAATCCCATAAGATTTATGACATATGGATTTCTTAATCTCTTTATGAATTTACTGAAACATCAAAGGTTTGGTTGTGCAGATTTTCAGTGGAGGAACAGGAATCTCTCAGGTTTCATAAAAATATCTTCATTGTGTGAACAAAAGTCTCATGGGTTTGGAATGACATTCGTTTTTGTGCGAACTATCCATTTAAAAGCTTTTCATGCCACAGCTCAGGATAGTCTCTAATGGATTTGGCAATGTTTGTGTTCTTCAGTCACGATATAATTTTATAGATCGCCTCAGGTGGCAAGGAAATGGAGGACATGTAGGCCTAAGTGTACATAATTTTAAATACTTCCAAAGTTCTTCTCATTTCTTTAGATGCAAAACTTTTGTGGGCGAAATGGGAAATTACTTGCACAGCAGTGCACCTTATTTCAACTGAAGATCAATCAAAACAACTAAGAACCAACAACTTTGTTGTCACTGGCCCTTTAAGAGAGTGTCCCAGAATACTTTGCGTTTGCCAAAGATAAACAAACCCGGGCTACTGAAACTGAAGCTAAAGTGTGAATCGGCTGCTACTACTCCGTGTTCAATACACATCAACTAAATACAAGACACAAAGCACACGCTTTTAAGTGTTTTCTTCCTCAAGACTGCAGTTGCACTTGTTCAGAATAATCAGCACTTACAGGTACATGTAACGTTAGCATCTTGCTAAACATCGACCATGCATTCATGATATTCAGGCGACATAATACATTCATGATTTAGCATTTTAAACATATTGCACTGTGAATTATGTGCATAAACTGATAGAAAGTCCATATGAAACCGGTTATGGTTTGGCAAAAATATATAGCCGCCTAATATTCTGTAATATTTGTAATGACAACACGGAAAAGAAAGAAATCATTGTTACCTCAATCCGAGTCTGGCTGCGATCAGACTGATGGTGAACCTCTCAAGAGACTCGGTCAGTGTCAATCTGACACGAACCCTGTGCACGAGCATCTCAGCCCTTATTTCTCAACGGGAGAGTCTGTGAGACTGAGCCACAGCTTCTTCAGTCAGCCCTGCGCTGATCTGGCAAGGGCCTTTCTCGGCAAGGTAAGATCACTCGAAATGCAAATAAAAAGGTTACTGCTGAATTCAGAAATCAGGTGTAAAATTAACAAAAGCACATAACAAAATTACACAAACCCAAATTTTAATAAAAGTGAAAATATTAAACGGATAATTCAACCCCACCAAAAATAATAATAATTATAAATAAATAAAATGGTCATTAAACCGTTTAGGGTAGCCATTGACTTCCATAGAATGGTGAAATACTATACAAGTCAATGGCTACCGTCAACTGCTGTTGTTACAGCACTGGAATTATTAAAATATTGGTAATGAAAATATAAAGAAATTCATATAACAATTTGAGGGTGAGTAAATGACAGAATTTTTATTTATGGGTGAACTGTCTAATTTATGTACTAATACTAATAGTAAGTAATAGTCAAATAACACTTGTGTCAGGGGTGTAGCTGTCATTTTGGGGGACGTCTAAAGGGGAGTTTATCCCCCTAATATTCAGATTAGTGCCCAACAAACATAGTTTTATTTATTTATTTTTTCCTCAAGTGGCCGATACTTAAAGTTTTACCCTTATATTATAATTATAGTTGATATTCATTAAACAATTTTGCAGTGGTTTATAGAAGCACACATATGCAACAATAAAATGCTTTATTTTAAAATGGCATTTGAATTATGCACTAAACTGAGTTAAAGACTTTAAGATTTGTATTTGTGACTTGGGGATGCAGTTGAGACACAAATCACAATTTTCTTGGAAACAATTCCTGCATATTTTAACAAATGGTTAAAAATTGCATTATTTTCTATAAAGGATGTCTTTGAAGGAAAGGGTTAAGAGTTTAATCCAAAACCAGTCAAAAGTGTCTGCTGTCAAAAATGCCCAAAGCCTGTAAAATATTATAAATCATGAAGAAACACCCAGAAATGAGTAACACTCCCAAGCACATACTCACTGCTTGGCAATAAAGTCAGTGTGCAGAAGCCCAGTACTGACTTAATGGAAGAAAATGCTTCTTTGATGCCACAAAATTGTAGAAGCTAGTGTAGTAATGCTTATAAAATGTGCTAATGTGCTGCTTTTAGATATAAAGTTGTCAGTCACTTTGGCTTCGAGGCTCCCTATTTTGAGTGCAGACAGTATATCAGCCGTGCTACACTGATTTATTCAGCAGTGTGAACATGTGAAATGCAGCTTAACCCCATGGAACCGCTTGAATGGCGGAGTTAAACGCAGGAAGTCTTTGAATCCAGAGCACAGAATAGGACACAGTGAGGCCTACTTTGCATTTTAATGAGGTTTAAAATGGAAAGGAGGCTGCTGAAAACATTAAGGCTGTGCTGAAATACCCAAACATGTTCTCACTCCCGACTCATCACATATTGACGTTTGGTCAGGAGCCCTTGGCGTTACTTTTAGATGCACAGGGTACCCCTTTAACGTAATTTTTCAACGTGCAGGGTCCTCCGTTGCTTTACATAAGAAAGCTTTGGCGTCAATTTGCTGGCGCGAAAAGGTACTGGGCATTTTATCATCATGATTAAATTAAATATTGGGTAATAATATTGCCATTATTAAATATATGTTTGGATGTGATTTTTTTCAATGTAAACAGTCACAACAGTTTTATTTATACTACAGTATATTCACATTTATGAGCTCGTCCCCCTTGGTCCGTTCACCGCGGGGCCCCTTCAAGTGCGACCGCACCAGCTGCACCCCTCTAAGGACGGCCCTGCCTTGAGTGTCAAAAAGACAAATGCGACGCAAAAAAAAAATAAGCCCTGCTGCTGGCTAGTCCTAGAACTATGGGGTGCGAAAGCCCCTGTGACGAGCTGGAAGTGAGAAGGTGTTGCCAGACAATTAGCCACACTGTTACATGACAGTGCAGGGTTTCCTTTTCTTGTTCAGTTAACCAGCACAAAATATGCCCTTGTTTGTTTTCAGTTTACCAGTGTGTAAATAGAAAGGGTGTAATGAGAAGCATGAAAACCCATTATCATGTTTGAAGGGCATCCGGTTTTGACTCATAATAGGTTGTTTGGTGTGACCAAGCACTCATCCAGCGTGACAGTCTGCAGCAAGCCCGGAGAAGGTGACACTTGTGGCTTTCACACTCTGTTGAGCTCATTACACAAACACGGTTCACAGCGGCCTTGTGTTCGCTCAAGCTCCCTGCACGACTGGCTGTAGCATCTTTTAGCGCCTTTTAAGCAGCCGTTTAATGGTTAAGTGGACCAGATGAACCCACTTTGAATAAACAAAGACTTTAGAGCCAGGATGGGACCCATCTGCATTCTGTTCTGAACTGTCACATGATGCTATTTCCTCTTATGTTTTTTTTTTTTTTTTCCCCCATGTTTGTGCGAGTTGGTTAACTACATAAATTTGTTTTAGTGGAAGTTTTGCGAATATTATTACAAGTAAACAGGAAAAGAGTTTTGTTAAAATATTTTTGCTAAAATTATAATAAAAGTTGCTGCAGTTCATTTGAAAATAAATTAATGGTGATAGTAAAAACGTATAATGTTACAAAATATTTCTATTAGAAATAAATGCTCTTCTTTTAAATTTTCTATTCAACAAAGAATCCTGAAAAATGTATCAGGTTTTTCACAAAAATACTAAGCAGCACAATTGTTTCCAACATTAATAAGAAGAAATGTTTCTTGTTCAGCAAATCAGCATATTAGAATGATTTCTGAAGGATCATGTGACACTGAAGACTGGAGTAATAATGCTGAACATTCAGTTTTACTTCACAGGAATAAATTACATTTTAAAATTGAATAACATAGAAAACAGTTCTTTTTAATTGCAATAATATATCGTAAAATTACTGTTTTTACGATCAAATAAATCTTATCGACCCCAAACATTAGAACAGTAGTGTATGCAATTTTTTGCCTGATTTATCAACTGACAAAAACAATCATTAATCCAATAACCTAGAAAAACAGTAGCACATCTTTACTCCTTATTAACCACAGGATCTGAGATCTCATTAGTAAGCACCACTAGCTCCTAACATTTGTTGTCTAATGATTCTCAGCCAATATAATTTATCCATACATTTGCACCACCTGCTGGATGTAAGATGCCTGTACAGCCTCAGGGTGTGGGAAGTTTTGCAAAGAGTGTGACATCTGGTTTCTGTGTCAATTAGGTGTTGGTGAGGAAGCTAACTGATGGCACTGAGCTCAGAGGAAGGGTTGTGGAAACCGAAGCATATTTGGGTGGGGAGGACAAAGCATCCCACTCAGCAGGAGGAAAACGCACCGAGAGAAACACTGCCATGTTCATGAAGCCTGGGACCATCTACGTCTATCCCATCTACGGCATCTACCTCTGCATGAACGTCTCCAGCCAAGGTGAGGCTCCAAAAAACGCTGTAATTGACCACATGCACATATCAGGAATAGCGCTTCACAGGAGATGGAGCCGGAAGGCTGTAACCACAGATCCCTCACCGATAGTTACACAAGCAACAAGGGTTTTGTTTTGCTGCTGCTTTGCTTCTCATTATAGGTCAATTTGGCACATTACATAAACCTAGAGAAAGGTTGGAGCGAACGCACACAGACACAAGCCAACAGGAAGGAGACGGCATGGAGCCGCACTAACTACTATATGTGTGTGCAGGGGAGGGAGCGGCGGTGCTTTTGCGCTCGCTGGAGCCTCTGAGCGGTCAGGACGTCATGAGGGGCCTGCGAGCAGCCAAACGCAAGGCAGGAGCCAAAATCCTTAAAGAAAAAGAGCTCTGCAATGGCCCGTCCAAGCTTTGCCAAGCACTAGATATACAGCGCTGCTTCGACCGCAGGGATCTGGCCACTGATACTGAGGTGTGGCTGGAGAGGGACCCAGAACGAGAGACTGTTTTTGCTGGAGAGATGGTGTCAGCGCCCCGGATAGGAGTCGAGTCTCATGGCGAATGGGCAACCAAACCGCTTCGCTTCTACTTGAGAGGACACCCGTGTGTGAGCGTGCTAAACAGAGACGCAGAGCGCCAGATGCAATCCTCCACTGATCTTCATAACACTGAGATGGAAAGGACAGCCTGATGAAATGTTGTTTAGTCATGGAATCACTCTTTTAAAAGTTTGTATGCTCAAAAATGAATCATTTACTCACTATCATGTTGCTCTAAATGTGTGTGATTTTTTTTTTTTACTCTGTTGAACACCAAAGGATATGTTTAGCAGAATGTCCAAGCTGCTCTTATCCATATAATTCTAGTTAATGCTGACTAGGGACTGTCAAGGTTAAAAAAATAAATTAAAAAAAGGTGAAAAGCACTCTAAAAGTCATCTAAAAATGACTTGTTCTCTATATTCTCTGTAAGTCTTCTAACGCAACAAAAAATGGGAAGTTTAAGTCATCATTCACCAATAATCTTCTCATCTTTCCTCACAAAGCTTTCCTATTGAGAAGAATATAACCAATCTGCTACTGTGCTCGTTTTGTCCATTTTGGAGCTTGAAAACCCCTGGTGACTAATTATTTTCACTGTATTGTGAACAAAAAGAGCAGGACAATTACTGGAAGAAAGTCACACGGGTGGCATGTTACAAGAGTGGGTAAATAATTGTCATTTTTGAGTCAACTAACCTTTTGAGTTTGAGTCTTGTAACAGCATGTTTTTTTATTGCATATTCCTGTAATTCCTGGTGCTGTATTGATTTTACAGATGTTTGGAAAACCATTTGCACTTCAAGGTAATTGCAACCCCCTTTTCTCTTTCTCTGTTTCTCCACACTCAGTCTCAATGGCATGCGGTCTTATGGTCTGGAATTACCATCATGGCATGTGTTTTGGGTCTTGTTTGCTTGAGGAGATGATTTATGACATCAGGGAGCAATCTCCAAATAGGAGATGCTTGCTTAAGCGATCCATTTTATGCCTGTCAGTACAGCTATATACAATAGATTATGTGAGACTTACTTCATAATCCACTTATGAAACTCAGCAGGTTGTTAGCATTTTGCTTTAGCCACTGATGATAAGCAATCACGTCACACCATCATCAAACTCACAGTAAGCTGAATGATCCATTTAGTCTGGTGGAGTCTGGAACAGAGAGATGATGGGGTCCTCGTGGTTGGTTATCACTAAGACACTGCGAAACTTATCGAATAAAGTTTTCAGCTGCGAGCGACGCATGTTCTCATTGTACATGATCTCTTCCAGGTGATGATGGCCTCTGAAATAATGCAGCAGCCTAAAGAAAGACAACAAGATGCTAATTTACACACACCCAAATAATCTGTTCATAATCAGACCAAAGAGCCAGAGCGATCTGACTGAGCTCAATCCGAATGAAATTTTGATTATTAGGGATTATTGAAAAAAAAAATTAAACATGCAAACACTTGAATCTAACTATTTTCTCAATCAGATTCAAAAATACTTTGTGCATATGCACAGGGCTGTTACATGTATATTTTGATACATTATACATCTTATGAACGTGCCTATGTTAATTTAGGCATGTCTCTTTCATATATCTTTATTCTGTCTGTATGCCTCACATCTTAAAGGGATAGCTCACCCAAAAATGAAGATTCTGTAATTAATTACACACCCTCATCTCGCTCCAAACCCATAAGACCTTTGTTCATCTTCGGAACACAAATTAAGATATTTTTGATGAAATCCGTGAGCTTTCTGACCCTGCATGAATAAAGTTATTTTAGTTTTTTTATAGCTTCATAAAATTATGGTTTAACCGCTGATGTCACATGGACTATGTTTCTGGGCCTTGAATGTTTCAGTTGCGTTGTTGTCTATGCAAAGTCAGAGAGCTCTCAAATTTCATCAGAAATATCTTAATTTGTGCTCTGAAGATGAAGGAAGGTCTTACGGGTTTGGAACGACATGAGGGTGAGTAATTAATGACAGAATTTTCATTTTTGGGTGAACTACCCCTTTAAAAACTGGTCAGTAGATGAGACTGAATATTTACTAAATATCTGCTGAAAGCTGCAGTGAATTCATCCCGATTTACAAAAATTAGTGCATGTAAACCTACCCACTGTTCTGTACAAAACTAGGTTTGAGATTGTGAAAACTAGCTATAAATGACACTCCGTCACCTGGCAAACAAGCGCAGGTCCTCTGGGTTCTGTGCTGCTGGGACACGGAGGATGGTCTGCCGCTCATGTTCGGTCAGACTGGCCAGAAGCGTTTCTGTCATTCTTTTATTGAGAGGAGAGTCTCCTCCAGTCTGGAGCTCAGCGCTTGAGTTATCCATACTGGGACTCGTGAGGGTCATGTCATCGCTACTTGCTGCAGAGGTAATATGAGAGAAACTACTGAGACTTTATTTGATCACAAGAGTATCTTTTAAGTGCTAAGTTGGAGCTGAGTGGGTTACATACTAGGAGAGCCGAAACTGAGGGCGCTGGGTGTGCTCAGACTCCGGCCTGTAACACGTGTGACTAGGGGTGGCTCCTCCTCCCGAAGACCAGGCTCCTCCTCAATGGGTGGGACCAGCAGACAGACATACGTGTGGAGCTGAAACAGCAGCCGGTGCTGGAGCATCCAGACCACCATCTGAATGAGCTGGGCCTGCTCAGATAGTTACAGCATCGACAACCAGGGGTTAACTGACAATGCTCTTCAAACAAACCCTGACTGAGATAAAATCAAATCCAAATGAATAAACATCTTACTTTTCAGCAAATATTTGCTAACATCTCAAACACTACTCTAATGTCACCTTTGCACATCTTTTAACATTCACATATCATTGCTGCATTTCGCTGTCTAGTGGCAGTTGCACAGAGCTTTCAAACTGTTTGCAAAGCATCCATTACTCTGTTTATTCACCATGGTAAAACAGTGAATTTATGAATATATCCACACAAAACAAATGATCGCCAATATATATCTGAAGGAAAAAATGTAGGTTTTCTAGGACTATTCAATGCAAATAATTATAAAATGATTTTATTATTTATATAATTATTTATTTATAAATAATTATTTCTATTTTCTAATTTATATTATACAATTATATATATATATATATATATATATATATATATATATATATATATATATATATCATTTATGTAATTAATATATAATTTATATAATTATTTTTATTACTTAATATAATTTTCATACATAATTCTTCATAATGTTTTACAGAAATGTATAAAAACATGTTTAAGTGTACTTATTTACTTGTCTCATACTTTTGATTAGAATGGATTACATCTGGCCACATATTGTTAAGACGCAAAAATTAACGCTCAGATTGAATCTTTAATTCTGCATGCTCCTATGCACAACTTCAGAATTGCCCCTGTACTTCATTCCATTGGAAATGAATAACTTCTATCTGATGTTTGTCATAGATAGTGAAAAGATGGCCTTAGACTCTTACCTCATGCACAGGGGCATCCAGTGGATTCCTGAACTCAGACAGAGATACAGGAAGTGAGAACTTTGCTAACATGGAGGGCAGGTCATGACCTGGAAATTGGAGAGCAAACTGCTCAGCCAGAGGAGAGTACCTGGGGGAGGGAAACACAAAATTATGAATAATGTTTGCATGGAGACTTTTGAAGGGATTACAGTTTTTTTGTTAAATATTTTGAATATTTTATTGTCTGTACAACAAACAAATGCATGCAAATTTACAGGTTTAATTTTTTTTTTTTTTTAAAGAACATACTTACATGCAGATGTTTGCATGGGGAGACAGCATATACACGTTGTTCTCACAGAGAGGATAGATAATGATAGCTTTACCCCAGTATACCAAATGTGCAGCTATCTGGAAGACCTGCGGGAAGCAATGTAACATTTTGGATCAGTTATGTACAACCACTAGGCGGCCTGAGCAATCCTCCAAGGGGACTCGAGACAAAACGAGATTTAAAATAAGTGAAAACTAAAAAAAACTGTCCACTAGGTGGCAGTATAAGACTAATTACAACAAAATACAATGCTGTGACTAGTAGTATAACTTTTCATTTTACTCTCTAACCCTGTGGATGCCAGCTCTGCATAATTTTTTTGCCAAGAGTAAATCTCCACTCCTTTTTGTCAAACCAAATGCATCAATTTCAATGCATCAAACAAGGAGGAGGACAGGGCTGATAAAAGTGCAAGGCTGCATCTAGTCTTTGACCTGTAGGAGAGCCAGGTCAGCGTCTTGAGCCAGCTGCTGCAGGTTCTTGACGGCTGAGCAGGTTTTGATGAGCCGCACCAGAGCAGGAGAGCAGTCCAGAGGAAGCTGAGCTAGTAAGGCCTTCTCATTGTCCAGGAGCAGCAGTGCGTGATACGGCCTGCAGGGGGCACAGCATCACAACACTACTTGCAGTTCAAAGTACACTCTGGTCTTAGTAGCAAGTGCACTTGATCATGCAGAAAAGCAGGAGAGACTAAGGCTGTGTTCAGAATACCATATAACCTTACTGGTTACAATATCTTACTACTTACTTGCTGGAGTAAATAGTCTACAAACTGTGCACAAAGAATAAATGGATAACCTACTACTATTTTTGCCAAGACTGAGGAATTCTGCATCCCATAATTCAGTGTGATCAAACTGAAGAGCACTGGATGAAGCAAATTAGCCATTTCCTTTGTCCAAAAAATAACTGGATGCAACTTAATGAATTAAACGCAGCTTGATAAATAAACTGAATATAAGCTGTAACTCACCGAATGGCCTTTAGGCTGCGCTCAAGAGCTTCTGGTGGGATGTGTTTCCCTCCCACACGGTGAATTTTGTGTGGCAGGCAGAAACTGACCTCAAGCCAGTTATTAATGTGAAGCCGAACAACTCCAGTTGTGCAGAGGCTGAAAACAATACACAATATCATCATGACAAAAGTGACAAGAGCTGTTCTTTTAGTGCAGAATATGAACAAAAGCAAATAGCTGTTTGTCTGCTACATTTAGGTTCATGAGTTTCATGCTTAATGATTTAAGTTCAAGCATCAATAACAATCCTGAAACACAATCCTGGAATCCCTACAACATTACATGCTGCACGATTTAGCCCAAACAGGACATAAGGGAGTGCAATATTTTTGATAATATCATTGTTGTTTAAACTATGTGGAAGATGGAATTATCAAGAATGTCACACTATGCAAAAACGGACAAAAACATGACTTTCAAAACTGTTCTGATGCAACAGAACTGTTGAGCATATCTGAAAAAAAAAAAAAAAAAAAAACCAATGTGGTGTTTAATTCCTGAATGAATTAGCAATTTTGAACGATTCAATCATTGATTCATTCATAAATAGTTACTTTGTTCCTGAATGAATCAGCTGTTTGAATGAATTAGTTTAATGAATTAACCATTGACCATTTGAAACACCATTTATTATTTTAATATTCCAAATATTATTGTACAAAAATGAATCTCAAGATATTATTATTGCAACTGTAACTGCACTGTAAATGCATCTTAATGTGAATTTAATTTGCTTGGTAATTCTAATAGAATTGATTGATTCACTGTAAGAATTTAATATGAAAGATGATGCACACATCTAACAAGGTTAGGAAAAAAGTAAAGCTGCACCTGAAAATCATTTATGTGGCAAATATTGAGTATGAAAAAGTTCATTTTTGTTGCTGCTGTGAACTGAACGCCACACAGAATATGAAAAGCTAACCCAGCCAAGGTACAATCACAAAAGCAAAATATCATCTAATTATTGTTTTTGACAAAATCCCAGAAAATATGATTTTTTTTTTTTTTTTTGGTAAACATCACACAATCCTTCTAAACCATTACAGCCCTAACTAACCTATTCCCTACTGCTAATCATAAAGACCCCTAAAATCAAAATTGTTAAAGCCTCTAACCGCAGATGGCAGGAGTGCTTGGGTAAATGTTGTTCAATGTAAACCGACTCACCTGTCATAGACCTCTTTTAGGTCTCTTGCTAATTTACACTTGGGAAGGATTTGGCGAAACGGTGATTGTGGAGAGCCGTCTGCTATAATGACAGGTAAACAGCACGGTGAAAATGATGTAGCACCTTCAGTAACTGTATTTGCAGGACAAACACTAGAGATGTCTCACTCTCGGTCATGGTGGTGACCTCGTCCTGCACTGCCAGCATGAGCTTGGCCTCTCTGGTGAGGTACTGGCACCTGCGCTCCTCGTGCTGCAGGGCAATGGCAATGCGACGGGACAGGTTATGCATACAGTTGATGACCGAGGCGTCGGCATTGGCCTGTAGAAGGCAGAAAATCCAGATGGAAGATGGATATTGTTCAGTGTGGCACTCATTTATTGCTCTTAACTATTAATTCATTACACAACATTAAAAATGCAATGATTAATGCATTCACCTCTTCTATGATGACCATGTTTTTAATTTGTATATACATTCATTTTGATATTTCTGGGGGACATAAAGTAAAAAATGTCAAACTGTCCTGAAATCATAATAAAACAGACTATTTAAAAATATGAAACATTAGGAAGTTTAGCATATTATTATTATTTCTTAGAGATAAATAAATATAAATATATGAATGAATACAATTTAAAAATCTAACATAAGCTCATTGCTTACTGTACTATTTGTATTTCCTTTTCCTGGACACAGTTATTTGTCACTGACAATAAAATACAATGAAGTTATTTTTATTTTTGTTGTTTGTCTTGTTTGACTTCACAATGCCTGAAATTTTCTTTTCAGATATGGAGCCATTGTGCATGTGCAAAGCACCACAGTTACATGATTATTTATATATATATATATATATATATATATATATATATATATATATATATATATATATATATATATATATATATATATATATATATATATATATATATATATATATATATATATATATACATATATATACACACACACATAAAGAACTATTATAATCTGAAGTTTATATAAACAAATAAGAGTATAATCTTTTATAATCTTATTATAGAATTTATTGAACAGTCAAACATTGATATTTTGTAAGTATTTGATGAGTGGGTCATGGAAGTCATGCTACTTTTTGTCCATGTCTATTAATTTATTTCAAAATTAAAAATGCAGTAATTCATGACTTGAATACACCCCTTCTATGATAAACAATTTCTGTATTAAAACAAAAAAATATTGGTAACACTTTACTTGGAGCCTTTATGTTTAATGCATTATAACGGATTATTGTTATTATTAGTTTAATGCATTACTATTTTACATAATGTGTAGGGAGGATAAAATACAACCTAATATTTTATTGAAAATTTTCTTGAACCAAATGTGCACATATGGTAAATTTGCCGATTAATGGTGGGCACAGTGACAGAGGGAGAGTACTGAGAAAGGGAGTGTGCATGCTTGAGAACTGATAGGAGTGTGAGTTTGCATTTTCTGCAGCTGAAGCTTTGACTCAGGCCTCTGCCGTGTCGAGTCATGGTGGCACAGGGGTGGGTCTGATCGTGTGCAGTCTGATTGTGCAGAGAACAGAGTCCCGCCTCCCTGTCAGTCTCCCTGATAGACAGCACACTGGAGGCTTATCACAATCCCCACCCTTTCTGAGAAACCAAAACTAAACTCTTGACCTCAGACAGCTTCACAAACAGCTGATTCACTATACAGTGCTTCCACAAAGTATTTAGACAATAAGGTCAATATTATAATTGTATACATTTTATTACAATATGTGTCAAACCATGATCAAACCAAATGATGAAAGTCTTCAGATACTGTAGATTTTGCACCTTAATTTAGAACAAAGTACTATTGTTTTTATACTGCATTGCAAACTTGTATGTTTTGCTGAAAATGTGTGACTGTTTTTTTTTTTTTTTCGTTAAAATGAATTGCATTTGGTTAGATATTTTATATATTTAATGTCATGATTAATCACACATTTTAAGTTTAGCTTATTTTTGTTGGCCACTGTATCTCAAACAGTGATGTGGAAAATATTTCAACTTAAATTCATGATACTATATTAAATGACAAATGACAATGAAGTCAATTTATTCATTAAAATGCATATATTTTATTGCAATATATAAAAAAAATCATGACCAATCAAACAAACCATGAGCAAACTAACTGATGAAAGTCTACACTTTGCACCTTAATTTAGAACAAAATACTGTTGTTTTGTACAATATAACTTACTGTATAACAAACTTGTACATTTTGTAGGAAATTTGTGCTTGTGCTCTTTCTTTAAAATAACTTGGTTTGATATTTTCTATATCTAATGTAATGCCAGTCACACAGTTTTAAGTGTATCAGTGTTTTTGTCTTATTTTTTTTCGCTTGAATTCATTACAGTATATTAATGTATAAACTTTGCACATAGAAAAGTATTCATAGGTTTGTGTTCATTAAGAGTTTAAACAAATTTTTTTCTTACCCTTAATGCAAAAACGACGCTGAACAGGATCATGGTGGGCAGTTCTCTTTTGGGGGAGGGGTCAGTTTTGGAGACCTGGTGAAATAACATAATTAATAAATGGATTTAGATTAAGCTCATTTTATTATTAAGCATGTATTTCAAGGAGACACATGTAATGATGAGCAATGATAAATAATGCTTTGCTTTCTTTTAACTATGTATCGTAACAGTAAGTTAACTTAATGTTGCATAAAGAATATTGTAGTTCAGATTATAAAAAAGTACAGTCTTTTAAGAAACTACAAAGTATTTTTTACATTTGAAAAATAAATGTGAACTTTTGAGTGTGTGTATGTAGATTATACCTTCATTGTGCAGGTTAGTATAACTAATCATGATGCATTTTATGATGCAGCATACATAACAGACAAAGTGATCTTTTGATAATCTGAATCAATACTGAATTTACTTGTAGCTTGACTTTATTTATAATAAATCTTAGCTGTTAAATCATGTTAAATTTTCTGTTCCACAAATGCAAAGTGTTTGTTTGCAGGAGGAGCCCTTCTTTCTACAGTGGACTCCTCCTAATATATTTTCTCTCAAACAGAAGGTGGAGCTCTTAGCCCGTGTTCATGATAGTCACCGGTGCATTGGCAATATCATCATACCTCACACATAGTCTCCTGATGACTTAGACATAAATGGTTACCAAACTGCACAGTTCAAAATCACTTCCTTCACTCTCAGACTATGCAATATAATAACAGCAAGATAACATAAAGGTTTGTGGTCAGTATGTTTTTATTTATTTATTCTTTATTTTTTTGAAGAAATAATTAATACTTTTATTAGCAAGGATGTACTACATTGAGCAAAAGTGCCAGTAAAGACATTTATAATGTTACAAAACATTGTTTTTCAAATAAATTCTCTTTTTTAGTACTTTCTATTTTGGTTTCCACAACATCGATAATAATAAGATATGTTTTTTGATCATCATATTAGAATGATTTCTGAAAGATCATGTGACACTGAAGACTGGACTAATGATGGTGAAAATTCAGCTTTGCATCACAGGAATAAATTACATAAATTACATTTTAAAACATAATAAAATACAAAAGAGTCATTTTAAACTGTAGTATTATTCCACAACATCACTGTATTTTTTATCAAATAAATGCAGTTTTACAAAAACACTACAAAATCTTAGAGACCCCAAACTTTTGAATGATATCATATGTCTGTTGTCTTTTAACTGGCCTGACATCTTTCATAAAGAGATTTAGCTAGTCTCACCTGAGTAGTATGTGGAGGCTGCAATAAGGTTGGATGTCCGACGAAGCGCACGTTGTCTATTTTTAGTTCAAACTTCTTGCCGCACATATCAGATTTGGTGGCCAGGATGGTGGCAAGAATAATATCAGAAAACTTTTAAGGGAGAGAAATAAAAAAAAAGAATAAAGGACAGTGATCACAGAACAAGTGAAACTACAATCAGTGCATTAAAGTGGAGGGTCTGATTGGCTTTCAAGCACTACTCAGCACTGAGAATTACACACTCTAACCCATATTTCTAGAGGATTCACAAGGGAAAGATGATTGGACAAATGATTTGGTGATCTGGACTTTTTTCCTGATCTAAATACACCACTAACCTCTAAAATGTGAGAATGTTTGGTGACTGGATCAATCTGGCAGACAAGGCTTCTTAGAGAAAATTAAACCCCAAGAAGCCCCACGGTACAAAATCAGTGGTCTGAATTAAACATTTAATCGCTTTCAGTGGTGAAATTATTTTGTGAGGAAGAAAAATGAAAGGAAAACAGCTCTTTAAGTGTATTGAGTTTATGAATATTGTATTAATGCAGGCCCGCCACCTATACAGCTTTTGACTGAATGACATTTCTAGTTTGCAAGATTAACCCACGTGATTTATTATTATGGGATAATGTATTTCAAAGAATTTAACAAAATTATAACATTGCAACCTTTTTCAAATCTGTTACTGTGACCCAAGTTTGATAAATAACACACAATTACTTACAATTTCCCAGATTACATTTGCCATTGAATGCATACATATGTGATCTAAAAATATACATACATGCCAGACAAATTATCAGAGAGAAAGCGTGAACAAAGGTGGGGTGCTCTGGAGAAAGGAGAGGTGGTTCAGTCTTACCCTTCTACCAACTGTTCATCAGTTAGTGGAGTTTGTTCTCTGAAATGGGAATAGGGATAAA
This sequence comes from Cyprinus carpio, assembly GCF_018340385.1. Taxonomy (NCBI): domain Eukaryota; kingdom Metazoa; phylum Chordata; class Actinopteri; order Cypriniformes; family Cyprinidae; genus Cyprinus; species Cyprinus carpio. The sequence goes on along the minus strand of NC_056599.1, from coordinate 11,938,233 downwards.
GAAAGAAAGAAAAAAAAAAGGAAAAATGCAGCAGACAAGTCGGCAGGATGCATGACACAAGGGTGACAAAAACAAACCAAATTTTAAGATTTAAGATTGGTCATCCAGGACAGCAAGTTTGTTTTCTTGTAACATATTTAAATGTGGCGCCAACAATAAATTGTGGCAACTTTTTTTTGCATTTTAAATTTTAGATTGTAATCTACTTTTAACTAAGTTCTCTTCTGGATCAGGCCATACATATATTGTTTCTTAAAGGTATAGTTCACCCAAAAATGAACATTTGCTGAAAATGCACTCACCCAGGACCATCCAAAATGTAGATGGTTTTTATAGGAATGGATTTGGAAAACATTAGCTGTACATCACTTGCACACCAATGGATCCTCTGCAGTGAATGGGTGCCGTCAGAATGAGAGTCCAAACAGCTGATAAAAACATCACAATAATCATCATGACTCCAGTCCATCAGTCAATGTCTTGTTTATTACAAACAGGCAGTTTTTCACTTCACAAATCCATCAAGGCATCTGTTTTGCACTGTTTTTGTTTGTAAATGTTTAATTTGTGCATATTTATCTCCTGATTCAAAAGAAAAGTTTTGTGTTGTTGTTTTTTTTTTTTTTACCGGAGAAAAAAATATGAATCACTGGTTTGGAAGCAACGGTTTAAAGTTAAAACACCTTAATGATGGATTTGCTTGTTACAAACACACAGCGTTTCACTTCACAAGACATTAATTGAGGGACTGGAATCTTGCAGATTTTTGTGATGTTTTTATCTGCTGTTTGGACTCTCATTCTGACGGCACCCATTCACTGCAGAGGATCCATTAGTGAGCGAGTGATGTAATGCTAAATGTTCTGATGAAGCATCAAACTCATCTTGGATGGCCTGAGGGTGAGCACATTTACATTTGTGGTTGAGCTATTCCTTTAAGTATTCACTAATGACCATGTATAGTATCCAGACAACAATCTAAAATCAAGCAACACAAAAACATATGGCACAAAGGACATAGAACTAATGGTGGCACAGGTGATCTCTTAACATGCCACCAGGGATTACTGCATGCAGAAAATGCTGAAGACAACAGAATGCAAAGAAAACACAACTCTAGTATCATTTACAACAACATGCATATTTCTAAAGGAACGTACAAATGCAAAATTAAACCCTTAATTCTTGTCTTTGCGTAATACCTTGAATCACCATCTTGGTCCTCTATAGAGTCACCTGAAGTATTCAAGACATACGGACTCCGCTGTTTTGCTTTGATGAAAGAAAACACACACCTTGAAAAGGACAATTCTTTGTGTATGTAGTGTAAAATGATATGACTGAGAGTGGAAATACAAAACAGTGTTTTTGCTATGTGTCATGGCAGTGTGACCGTGTCTGGTTGATACTCAAATGTGTGACCCTGGAGCACAAAAGCAGTCATAAGTAGCACATGTATATTTGTAGCAATACCTAACAATACATTGTATGGGTCAAAATGATCGATTTTTCTTTTATGCCGAAAATCATTAGGATATTAAGTAAAGATCTTGTTCCATGAAGATATATTTGTAAGTTTCCTACCCTAAACATATCAAAACTTAAATTTTGATGAGTAATATGCATTGCTAAGAACTTCATTTGGACAACTTTAACTGTGATTTTTTCAATATTTAGAATTTTTTTTTTTTGCACCCTCAGATTCCAGATATTTAAATAGTCGTATCTCAGCCAAATATTGTGGTATCCTAACGAACCATACTTCCATAGAAATCGTATTTCAAATGAGCCCTTACGACTGGTTTTGTAGTCCATGGTCGCATACACAGACGTATATATCAGCTAGTCTCCAGTACAGAGGCCAGAATTACATACAGAAGAACAGGAAGCAGGAACACTCACATGTTGCTGATGAAGTGTTTTCAGATACCCTCTGAAACGGGTATCGGAAGAGCAGTTTATTTCCTCTGCTGCCAGAGCTAACTAGTATAACACTTATGGGGCTTGTCTTTTCTCCATTTGGTTGCAGGCTGGATTCAGACTGTTTCCACATCTGCTTAGCATCTGCATTTATATCTACAGACCACTGCTTGTACATCCTGATGCGTTTTCTTAAATATATTATAAGTGTATATTTCTTAAGTGTGATCTCAAGCGAATTCAGTTTGCAGCTGGAGCTAAAAACGTGCAAAGTACTATTTACTTTACAGGTTTGGACAAGTGTGGACAACTAAAGTGTGGCACTGCATGATAATTTAAGCCCTAAGAGTATAAAACATCTGGTGCATTTGTTCAACGGCATCTCAAATAACATGGAAAAAAATATATAATAATTGAACTAAACGAATTAGTGAGATAATAGCAGCATTACAAATTGCTCATGACCTTCTCGCTATCCAAAAGCACAACATTAATGCAAACCAGATAACGTTAGTGGTATCAGTCACCTTCTGGCGCCATGTGAATATGTGCAACTAATCTAACAGTTAAGTTTAGCAATGAACGCTAAATAAGTGTTATACTTAACTGAAACATACAGAATTGCAGCAGATCAGTGTTTGGTGTTACACTACGTGCGCCGTAGAAATACAAATGTCTAGATGCAAGGGTTCCGCATGTCCCTGTCGTGTTTAATGAACGAATGAAGTTCGTTTTACACGTTTTAAACTTTTTTTCTGCTTGAAGCACTTTGTCCTAGGTTTTGATTTTTATTAACTGACAGTTTGAAAAGGTAAACATAATAGCCTAATTTAGTTATATTAGTTGCATTGTCTCTTCTAATTTACCCTTTAATCATGATACACTGTTTTATATCGCTCACTTTATAACCTACTCCTAAGATTTGAACAAGCCTGTACAAGTGAGAAGATGTAGTCTAATAGTGTGAATTTTAGGAAACATCAAATGGTAGCTATAAAATAGCCTAAATTAGATAATTAAATTCTGGGGTAAAATAAATTAATAAATAAATAGGCTACACTTACAAAAAGAGTAGGATTTTCCTCCGGTACATGCATTTGTAATAAATAAATAAATACAATTATTATTTACAAAATGAAAGTAAAAGTCGTGACATTTGACAAGTATGTTTTTAACCTATACTCGGAATTGGTGCTCCCATCCAAGTACACACACACACACACACACACACACACACACACACGTTTGTTTCTGTGAATTGTGGGGACATCCATAGTCTTCTATTACCTTTATACTGAGCAAACAATATTTTCTATCCGCTAACCCAACACTTACCACGTAACAGAAAACATGTTTGCATTGTTACACTTTCGTGATAAACATCATTTACTATTTTTAATAATTTTTACCCTCGTGGGGACCGCAGGCCAGTCCCGAAGTCACTGTAATTTTTGAATGGGTTTTTGGTTAAATGCCTATAATATGGTTGAACACAAGCTCAAGATATTTTCATATTTTGTTTTACAACATAAAATATGTCAGTGTTTTAATGCTTTGCTTGTCTTGAAAAAATTAGGTGCTAACAAATGACTAAATGTGGTAATCATGCCCTTGCAAAGTATTCTAACTGAAACTTTCAGGGGAAAATGTATTTTTAAATGAAGACTGAAAGATCTGGAATCTTAACTGGTGATGATTTGAAGTCATGTAACCATGGTGTAGTTTGTTTATAGCCTAGCCTTTAACTTCATGGAGATTTAATTAAGGCTTTAAAATTACTAAAAAAGTTGTGTTCTTTTATGAAGATTGCAGGAATGATACACTTCTGTTGGTCACAGAGCATTTTTGCCGCAATCCAAAAGCCAATAGACCAGAATTGTTATTGAGGGAAATGACTTCCGGTTCAGCCTACAGCAGCAGCATCTGTCTTACTGTCCATTTTAACACACCCTAATAACTCCTCTGTGCCAGCTGAACAATTGGGTGAGGCAACACATGCTGCTGTGACTTAAGCTGAAGATTAGATAAAATTTTGACAAATTTATGCAGAAATCTTTTAAACCCACTGACTATTCTGACATCCCATGCTTAAATTTAGACAATCCATTGTTGTCTTATCTGCATGTTTGCAGCTTTATAGAATTAAAATATACCCTTGTATATAACATTGTGTGTGTACACTTATGCAGCACAATCCTGCTGATTTTTATGTTAACTTCACACAACTAAAAAACACTGACAAAGACTTGGTGATACAGCTTGCTGTTACTCTCTTCTCAGTGTGAATCAGTTAATGCAAAAAAAGCAGGACAATTCTCACAATATTTACATAAAACAAAATAAAGATGTATCCATACTGAACCTGAATTATTAGACTAAGAAATCTGAATTAAAGGAGAGGGACACAAAAGTTTCCTAACTTTCATATGCCATTACTTGAGGTACCAGAACTCTGAGATCCAGAACCATCCTAATAGTCTAATAATGTCTATATAATGCACCTATATCTGAATATATGGCCCACCTTGCATCATAGAGCCGGAATGGGACGAGGTATCCCATTCTGTACCCATGTCAGAACCATCTGCCCGTCAGGTTCCCCTCTGCGAGTCTGTTTATAAAAATTGAGGTCTAATAAGATCATTTTAATATAGGCTATTTTGAGTGTAATAAAATATTTCTCCATAACCACTGCTAATGCTGAATGTAGAGGTGGAACCTCTGGATTGTTCTGATAGACCTTTGAAAACTGGCGACTCCGGTTAGAGAGTAAAGGGCTCAGAAAGTCACATCCAAGAAAGGTTTAATGAGTTGGGTTTATACAGGCCATGTTGGTGAGCATAAAGGTATACAGGCAAAAGGTACTGGGTTATTTGGGGTGTGTATGTATGGTCTGAAATAGAGGGAAATTGTGGAAATTAGAGATAAAGAATATTACAGTCTTTCTATTAACTTACTACAGATGTTAAATATCTACATTCTGAACATAAACAGACAATCATCAATGGTCTGAAATTCACCTACAAATTCACAATTATGACAGTGTAGCATCTCAAATTATCTTAAAATGGCTAACAGATCAAGATTTATGTTAAAATAACAATGCACTACTGCACGTGAAACTAGCATTAGCTTCCCAACGTAGATTTACAAATAAAATAATACTGTGCAAATATGCGCTTACAAGATTAACATAACAACATCACAATAACATCATCACCATTATTAACATGCATGTTTCAGCTAGAGAATGCAAAATAAACTTACTTTTCTGCATGAATGCACACAACTTGACAGTTCGGCTGCTCACCGTGACCCGGCACGTGTGGTGTACAGTCGTGGCCAAAAGTTTTGGCAGTGACATCAGTTTTGTGTTCTGTGTTGTGGTGTTCATTCACATTGTTTCTAGATTATTGTGGAGTGATCAGATGCATTTTAAATAATTGCTAAAAGCTTCATTGGCCAAAAAAGGAACTTTTCACAAAAAAACATATTTCACTGTTTTTTGATCCTGACACAAAATGACCAGCTAACATTAACTGACTAATCATATCAGCAGCACATGTGGGGCCAGTGCAGTTAATGATAATGCGGGACACCTGAGCCACTCACCGGTCTCGAGTCCCACGGAGGAGCTCTGGAAGGATAAAAGGAAGCATGACGATGTGTAAGACGAGAGAGGACCAGGTCTGGGTTTTATTTTGGATTTTGGTTCTGTTTGTGTGCGACAGTTGTCTGCGAGGGACTGTCGCGCTCTTTTGTGTTTATGTTATTATTAAAGTTTTTGTTTAAATGTTCACCGGTTCCCACCTCATTCTTCCCATTATTACAACGTTTGTTACAGAGTACTAGTCAGGTGAAATCACTAGCATACTAATTAGATTGTAAGAGCAGACTGATTGCTATAAAAGGAGGGAAGAACCGCTTCCAGTCATTGTGTTCTTGTTAGCAATGGTTGCCTCCAAAGAAACACATGCAGCCATCATCGTGTTGCATCATAATGGTGTCACATGCAAGGAAATTGCTACAAAGAATATTGCACCTGAAAGAACCATTTACTGGATTATCAATAACTTCAAGGAGAGAGGTTCGACTGCAGTGAAATCTACAGGACGTCCCAGAGTGTCCAGCAGAGTGTCCAGCAAACGCCAGAACCGTCTCCTCCTGAGGAGTCAGCTACTGAATCGTGTCTCCAGCAGTACAGAGCTTGCTGAGGAATGGCAGCAGGTTGGTGTGAGAGCATCTGAACGCACAGTGAGGCCAAGACTTTTGGACAATGGCCTGGTGTCAAGAAGGACACCAAAGAAGCCACTTCTCTCCAAGAAAAAAAGTCAAGGACAGACTGAAATTCTGCAGGAAGTACAAGGATATGACAGCAGAAGACTCGTGCAAAGTTATTTTCTCTGATGAAGCTCCCTTCCGACTGTTTGGGACATCTGGAAAATCGATTGTTCGGAGAAGAAAAGGTGAACGCTATCATGAGTTCTGTGTTGAGCCAGCAGTGAAGCATTCTAAGACCATCCATGTGTGGGGTTGTTTTTCAACCAAGGGTGTGGGCTCCCTCATAATTCTGCCAAAAACACTGCCAGGAATAAAGAATTCATTGAGCAATTTATTGATGATCCGTGCATTTTTCAGCATGATGGAGCACCATATCACAAGTCAATATTGATAAAGAAGTGGCTCAAAGATCACTACATATACACTACATACAGGGGAAGTCGTGGCCTAATGGTTAGAGAGTCGGACTCCCAATCGAAAGGTTGTGAGTTCGAGTCTCGGGCCGGCAGGAATTGTGGGTGGGGGGAGTGCATGTACAGTTCTCTCTCCACCTTCAATACCATGACTTAGGTGCCCTTGAGCAAGGCATCGAACCCCCAACTGCTCCCCGGGCACCGCAGCATAAAATGCCTGCCCACTGCTCCGGGTGTGTGTTCACAGTGTGTGTGTGTGTTCACTGCTCTGTGTGTGTGCACTTCGGATGGGTTAAATGCAGAGCATGAATTCTGAGTATGGGTCACCATACTTGGCTGAATGTCACGTCACTGTCACTTTCATTTAAATTTTGGATCTGTGGCCAGGCAACTCCCCGGATCTGGTCCCAGAGAACCCCCAAGACTGCACATTTTAGATGTCTCCCTATTCAAACACACCTGTTTCAACTCATCAGCTCATTAGTGAAGACTCCAAGACCTCAAATGTGTGTTTCAGATAAGAGAGACACCAAAGGCATGCAGTTTTAGGGGGTTCTCCAGGACCAGGATTGGGAACCACTGCCAGAGAACCTGTGGTCAGTCCTCAAAAGGCGAGTGGACAAACAGAAGCCCACAGATTGTGATCAACTCCAAGAACTAATAAGGCAAGAATGGATTGCCATCAGTCAAGATTCGGCCCAGAAGTTAAAATCCAGAATGCCAGAGTGAATTGCAGAGGTTATGAAGAACAAGGGTCAACACTGTAAATATTCTTTTTTTTTTTTTTGCCAATAAAAGCCTTTAAAACTTATGATATGCTTATTGGTTTTCAGTATTCCAGAAACATTTGGAAAAATAATCTACAAATAGCCAACTGAAGCAGCAAACTTCGCAAAACACAAAATTTGTCACTGCCAAAACTTTTGGCCATGACTGTGTATAGCTCAGAGCAATTTAAATAGCTAATAGGATATAAACGGACTGAAAAGGTCAGAGCAGTGATGGCCAGCTTGTCCCTAGACACGGTTCTAATAACTTTTAACTGAGAAGATTTTGCTGCTTCATTTCGGAAGATTATCTTTTCCCTTCTTTATTCTTCATAACCCCAGAATGCGTGACACATAGGCCTACCTGGGGTTACGCCGCGTAAACGGTGCAGTGACGTGTAGCTGAGCCGCTTCAGACAGCTCACCAGCAGCGCTTCAGCGGACGAAAACGCACACAATTATGTCAAAATGCGCGGTTTTGGCGAGTTCCCTTGTAAACGTAGTCTTAAATGACCGTAAAGAGTTGGGAGAAAATCAGATATATGTCTGATCCGCGTCATATGCATCAGGTTTTAAAGAGACAGCACTGATTTTAAAATGAAACCTGCTGAAGTCCAGACAGCAAGCAGTGTCGGCCCAGATCCGGCCCACATCTGGCCCGCATGGATTTCATGCGGGCCAGATGTGGGCCAGATCTGGGCCAACACTATGTTGCTGTCTGGGTGCCATTGATGTAAATTAAGAACAAAAGAAAAAGAGAAAACCTTGGACTGTTCTAGTAGCTGATTACATTTTCTTTTAGCTTGATTAAAGATTAATATGTATAGTTATATAATATAGTGGATATATAATATAGTTTATGTAAAAATTGTTTTAAAATCACATAAATTAAAAGTTGATAAATATTTTACATACTATTAAATGTTAAAAATAATGGCTTTCAATTATACTGTAATGTTGAATGGCTATAATTAATAGGTAAAATTGAGGGTAAATGCACCAGCAGGACAAATTAAAAACATTGTAAATATGTTTAGTTATTGTAGTAGTAATAACTGCATGTTTTTGCAAAAAGAGTTTCATGGCCGGTAAAAAAAAAAAAAAAAAATGGCCGGTAAATTTTATCATGTCACCGGTCACTGGCAGGTGCGGCAAAAAGTTAGTTTTAGGCCCTGTGTATAGGTATCAGTAAAATAATAGATATGCGCCCTCTAGTGGTGAAATATGAAAGTGAAACTAAAGGAAGAGACTTTCCTACATTGAACACGATGACAAATGAAAAGATAAATGAAAAAAAAAAAAAAAAAAATTACTGATAGGCTAAATGAAAAGACTCAAAATCCATCCCTTGACTGAAATATTTAATGCATTGAATCATGATCGAGTTGAGGTAGGGATCTCGAGCAGCACTTCACTTCAGAAGTAACGGCTGGAGAGAGCGGCCACAACTACGGACAGGAACTTCTGCCAGGTGGCCTGAACAGCGGGGTTGAACGCGGATCCAAATGCAGTCGCAACGACGATGGTGAGACAATCGGCCAACAGCTGTGTGAATCAAGAACACATGCATTTGTTAGGTAACAACAGTCTGTATAACGGAGGTGCTGCGATATCCTTATTAATAAGCTCAAACTTGGAAAATGAAGAAGCAGCATTTACCCTGAAGTTGTCTGGATCAACGTTGAGTTTGTCGCAGTGCAGCTGGCTGAGCTCAGAGTAAGTGCCTTTGATGCCATCCAAGTTCTTCACGGCTTTGTCCAACGCATTTAGCACAGTTTTCCCATGGTTTGCCACCTTGGGATTGCCCAGGATTGCAGACGCACTGGAAAGGTTTCCAAAGGAACCGAAATACCTCTGAGTCCAGGGATATACAATCAGCACCCTGTCGTGCGAAATATTGGAATTACATAAATTCAACGTCTGTTCAAAATGCATCACTGAATGAACAACCTGTGTAGATCATCATTTACACACTGTTAAATTACCTTGCCAGAGTCTGGGGTCCGATTTCATCCACGTTGATTTTGCCCCAGACACTCGCAATAGTATTGCGCTCGGAATCTGACCACTCCACCATTGTGATTATCTCTTTACTTTTTCAACAAGTGTGAATGCTGAACATAGATTGATGCGCGCGGAGTTTTTATTTATAGCTATAGCTGCTTGCGTTCTCCGCCCCACATCAGCCGCTAAGACTGATTGGCTATGTGTGGTAAGTAGGCTATACATAGTTGGATCCGATCCTAGTTAATGTTACATTTTGATTAGAAACTGCGAAGTTAGATCTGTCAGAAATATATTTCAAACGTCATCAAATATGTGTGGATCTATTAATTAACAAAATCACGATCTTTATGTGTATTGTGCTTGTCTAATTAAGGCTTTACATGTGATTTGTCTAAATACAAACATTATTTACACTATAGTTGTCCTATACTCGAAACCACAAGGCACACGAAAGTGAATGGCAAATAATCAAAGTTAATATTATAATATATGAACACATTAATCAGTGGCAACCAGCTGAAAAGCTCAGGTGTGGTAGGTTATTTAAATTTAACATCGAATTAACCAAAACGACCCATCTACAGGGACGGATTAACGCACGGGCCTACCGGGCACGTGCCCAGGGCACTAGACCAGAGGGGGGCCCAGACGAAATACTGCTCCTCCAGGAACTCGATTTCAACCGTGCCCCTCAGGATTTTAAGCAAAGTGGATTTTGAATGCAATTTCCATAAGACCAAAAATGGCTGAATAATATATTTGATACGATTAGAACGTTCAGTGCGGCACAGCATCAGCTGCCAAAGGCTTTAATCGGTCCGTGCCCAGGGTATCGCTGTGTCATAATCCGTCCCTCTAATACCAAATTAAATTTTTTTTAGCCTATTTGAACTAGTACCAGCGCTTTTTTCTTTATCTGGACATTCAGACCCGCTCCTCCCATTGCAAAATGTTCTTAATTTGGTAAACTTTGATAACCGATGTCCTGTTCTTTTTACGTTGTCCCACCCTTTATATGGCAGTTGGCATGTGGTGTCCCCAAATGACCCCAAAGCATCTCATACATGCAAAGACAGTCGTCTGAATATGAATTGTATCTTAGTGGAATAATTAAAACAAAACAAATAATAAAAAAAGACAACATTGTTTTTTATGTCACACACACACACACACACACACACACACACACACACACACACACACACACACACACAAAAACATTCAGTAGCCTACATTCAGATAAATTTAAATACATGCAAAACATTATTAACTTTTTCCTACTCAGTGAAATAAAACAACATAATTGTTTATTGTGATTTATTTTATAGGCCTACTCTATTTTTGTAATTTGTTTTAGTGTATTGATGATAGAAAATAGATAACTGGATTTCTAAGCACTTTCTTTTTAGTAATTTTTTATATATAAATTAAATAAATAAATATAAAACATAAAATAAATATAACCGTTTAGGATTTTTGATAAAATACTGAATGATGAAATTAATTGACAAAAAAAAAAAAAATAGTCTGAAGCCTAAAATTTGGCTGAAGTCTGAGAGGTGGAGCTGGTGCGTTTTTGGGTGTGGCAGCACTGCGCATTATAAAAGGACCCCTTAACCTACACCTAAAACTCTGCTCTTGTAATAACAAGGTGGAAAAGATCGGAAAATGAGCTTGACAGCTAAAGATAAAGCCGTGGTCAAGGCCTTCTGGGGTAAAATCTCTAGTAAGGCCGATGCCATAGGCCAAGAAGCTCTGGGAAGGTATAAGAGCTCCACATTTAAATTCATTTTTTACTTCAAAAACACCTACAAATCTGGCAAAAACTATGTGTACTAAACGGATTCTTTTCCTTCCCACAGAATGCTTACTGTTTACCCTCAGACTAAAATATATTTTGCTCATTGGCCTGATCAATCTCTCGGCTCTGCCCAAGTGAAGAAACACGGCGAAACTGTGATGGGAGCCATCACTGATGCTGTGGGCAAAATGGATGATCTTATTGGTGGACTGAGCTCCTTGAGTGATCTCCATGCCACAAAGCTCCGCATAGACCCTGGAAACTTCTACGTGAGATATTTAATAATGTGCTGTTTGTGCAGCTTTTCAATCCTGTTTTAATCAAGGTGTTAAATTAATCTGAAACACACTCAAATCATGGTATTGACTGAGCACTCTACTGAGTTAAATCGAAACGAGACATCCAAGATGTGAAATAAAATGCGACTTATAAGTTCAATAGTGTATTAACTGTTTTACTACTTTTTGGGTTATTGTTTCAGATTCTGACCCATAACATCCTCGTGACTCTTGCAGTTAATTTCCCTGCTGACTTCACCGCAGAAGTGCACGTGGCCGTGGACAAGTTCCTTGCGGCTCTGTCTGCAGCCCTCGCTGATAAATACAGATAAACTCATCACTCCGGGGCTTCTCGTGCATCTGCAAACAGAGGCACTTCAAACGATAAAGCTAAAATATCAGATGGAATTAATAAACTCTATAACAATCAAAATGTCTCTTCTATGTGTTTTTCCGATCGATATGAACCAAGTCAGTCTGAGACAAATAGGCTGCTTTGCATGATTGATTTTCCTTAAAAATGAAGGGGAACACAGTTATCTGTATCCTCCCATTGTACATCGGAGTTCAAAGCAGGAATCTTTCTATTTTACGAATTTCATTATGGCTGCTCCGTTCTAATAAGTTCATCTTATTTACTCATATAGCCTATAACCTTGAAAATATTTTAAAGGGGTCATATGATGCGATTTCAAGTTTTCCTTCCTCTTTGGAGTGTTACAAGCTGTTCGTGAATAGATAAGATCCCTAAAGTTGCAAATACTAAAGCCTCAAACCCAAAGAGATATTCTTTATAAAAGTTAAGAGTCAACCACGCCCTCCTAAAACGCCTCCTTCTAACACGCCCCCACATGTCTACGTCACGATGTGGGAAGATTTGCATAACACTGCCGAAATATTCACGGAAAGAAAGAAGGCATAACTTTATTGTTGAAAAAAATGTGATCCTGATACCAGCAGTGGTGTAAAATAGTAAAGCACTCTGAAAATAGAGTGACATCTAGTAGAAATTGCATCGTGTAGATCCAGGGGTGTAAAAAGTCCTACTCAAAAATGATCCTTCTTAGGTAGATATAGCTAGTGTGTAAATATTTTACTCAGTTAAAAGCAGCCCTCAAGTATCTGGCCACAAACATACTTGAGGTGAAAGTAAAAAAGTACATCTTTAAATTGTACTTATTACAAAAGTAAATGCAACTCATGTTCTCAATGCAAAGTGAAAAAAAAATACATGAAATGATTTGAAAGCGATTACAATTTTGATTGGTAACGCTTTACAATTATAGGCTGTCTACAATACATTAGGTTGCTTATTTGTACATGCAAAATGATATATTAATATCAAAGTCAAATTAATAACTATTTTTTCACATATTTCTATTTGAAAAATGTTTCTATATTTCCATTTTGATTAATTCATAAATATATTTTTGTTCTTTCATATTTTTGTCCGTTCTTAATAAACATCACTTGTCTGGTGACTGAAATCTCAGTGCACTAAATAACTAGGCTATATACCGAACAGGGCTGTGTTTCCCCAAACATAACGCTATGTCGTTCAAGTCTTAAGCTGTACCTTATCGTACGTGTTTCCCAAAATGTTCTTAGTTTAGTTTACCTTCTGTAAGTCATATTTTCGTAAGGTTGGTCTGGACCACTCCTAGCTATACCTTATCATCACTGTTGATAGTTCACAGGTCTTTATATCTCAGTCTATACAAATATATTTTTAAAGTTGTAATACAGTGTTCAATAAAGGCTAATTGAAGTGTTTTGATGCAAATAATAAAATCGTCATTAGACTGATGGTTGTTAGCTTTTTTTATAACATTATCCAAAGGTACACCAGCTGGCAAACCATTAGCCAATAAAGGCTTAGGAGTCTATTCAAAGTGAATAACTGAGGTGAGTTTGGCCAAACTATGGCAGCGATACAACGAATGGTTGGGCCAAATCAAAGACAGCGCCGTCTGTGGACCCATTTAGTGTATTACTCTAAAACTTTAGTCTCCTGGATACCTTGTCAGAAGCTGCAATGCTATACAAAAAAAAAATAATAATAAAAAAATTGATTTGCCAAATTCAGCAGTATAATATAAATGACCCTTTCAATACTACCAGCCACGCATGAAACATTTGTGCAAGACGTTGCAGGTTTGTGCACTCATTTCGAAATTATATGAAATATCCAGCCAGGGTTTGCAGTTTGCAGTTTCAACTATTTCTGAAGTACTTATTGCTGTAATCAATGGCACCAGAATGTTGTTTTCCCCTTTTGTTAAAAGCTATTGAAATTATTACGCAGTGCCTCATGTAGGTTTTTTCCCCTTGTATTTTATGTGGTGACCACTGGGCATATATTTTTCTGTTTTCTTCCCTGATTTAATGTACTGATGCTGCGAAAGTAAAGTTTCAGTAAAAGTTTGTTGTGTTCTAACAGGAAAGAGCCCCGTGTCTTTATTTAAAATCAACTTTTCTTTTATAAAGAACACAGCTTTCTCACATAACGTGCTGAAGCAGCCCGCACACAGAATGAATAATCGATTTTCGAGACATTGATATCAACCAATTCAGCACCACACTGTAAAAAATGCATTGTCAAATTAACAGTAACTTACTGGCAACAATTATCCAGTAGTTGCTGTATTTCATTCAACAGTAAAATTACCGTAACACTAACTACAGTAGTGTTTAGCTTACTGTAATATTGAATACAGCATTTTACTGTATTTTTTACTGTATAGTATTATACAGTTATGAAATTTATTTAAATTTTTTATAGTGCTACTGTATAACGTTTAGAATTTGTAGAAAACCTGTAAAAGTGCTATTTCATCTGCTGATGGGAAATAGGAAAAAGAACAACTGAAGCTTTAATTGCAAAAACAGTTTATTTAAAAAATTTGAAACAATACATTAGTAAAAAAATAATGACATAATAAAAATCGAACTAATTAAAAGACTAACAATTTATGATTAATCGTTAAAATCACAGAACAATACATTAGTAATAATAATAGCATATAATACAACAATAAAATATGTTTTAAAAAACAAGACTAAAGAACAATTTATAGTTAAGAATTGAAATAACAGTGACATAATGCAACAATAAAAAATCTGTTTTTAAACATGACTAATTAACAATTTATAATTGAAATCAATGAACAATTCATGCAAAAATTAAAAGGTAATACAAACTTACATAACACAGAACAAAGAAACAAGGTGAGGATGAAGGCCAGGTGAGGATGGCTGGTGTCATGTGGAAAAAGTCGCACTTCTGATAATCCTGCAAGAAATGATAAGCACAAATCAATCGTTGAGGCCAAACATACAACTAATCATCAAAAACCTCACATTATCAACACCTTTAAATGAACGGCAAAAGCTTATGCATAGGGCCCGCAGCCTGAAATTGTATTTTTTTTTTTTATTACAATTTTTAACTCAAAAGTTAACATACATACAACATACATTTTGATGGATAATTGCAATCACAAAACAAAACATAAAACAAAAAACTTTTGTAGATCATCCAGGTAACCACACACAATATTAAGAATCAATGGTTCACAAACTTTTGAACGGGGTCATTCTTAATAAATTCAGCTATTTTTTTTGTCTTGTGGACTTAATGTAAACATCCTTTATATAAAATATCTTACCCAGGACAGTACTAAATAAAAAAAATATTTTGTATGGGCTCTTATTTTCAGAGATTCTGCAAGGGGTTCACAAACTTTCAGTCGGCACTGTAAATGTATTAATAATCTATTTTCAGTAAGATTTACTAAATATAACATTTCTGCTATTTTCTTTTTAACTTGAATCATGCCCAGCAGATACCTCTTTCTTGCTAATGCGAGTGTGGATTTCGCCGGATCGGTCCCTGACAATTCAGTGATTGACGGCTTCCCTCAAACTGGGGACGACACGCCCCCTGAGGGTTTTTCAGAGGCTGCTCGGCCTCATGGCTGCTGCCGCCTCTGTAACTCCGCATGGCCTGCTCCATATGCGGCCCCTCCAATTTTGGCTAAAAGCCTGAGTCCCGCCTTACGCTTGGCGGTTGAAGAGATTTCCGGTCA
Organism: Cyprinus carpio; assembly: GCF_018340385.1. Classification (NCBI taxonomy): domain Eukaryota; kingdom Metazoa; phylum Chordata; class Actinopteri; order Cypriniformes; family Cyprinidae; genus Cyprinus; species Cyprinus carpio. The sequence goes on along the minus strand of NC_056599.1, from coordinate 11,922,678 downwards.
GGGTGGACCACCACTGTATCGAAGCTGTGGCCCCCTGGAGGACCACTCGCCTGTTTCAGACAGGCAAGTGATGACAACAGATGCTTCCAACTCTGGGTGGGGCATGCTGTTGGAGGGCAATCCGGCATTCGGCTCCTGGACAGCTCAGCAGCGATGCCTACATATCAACTGCCTGGAAATGTTGGCAGTCTTCTTAGCCCTGCAATCCTTCCTACTGGCCATCAAAGGCCACCACGTCCTGGTCCGTTCAGGCAGCACGACAGTGGTGTCTTATATCAATCACCAAGGTGGTCTCAGGTCTCACGCCTTATACAGATTGGTTCGTTGCCTCCTTCTCTTGGTACAGGAAGAACTCCTCTCACTAAGAGCGGTTCATGTGCTGGGCAAGATGCAAGCAAGGTAGCCCCAGGTGATTTGGCACTGCACCCTCAGATGGAACAGCGAATTTAGGCGGTCTTTGGGAAGGCAGAGGTTGACCTCTTCGCCTTGGAAGACAACTCTCATTGCCCAACATCTTTCTCAATACGGAGAGATGCCCTGGCCCACGACTGGCCCAGGGCTCGCCTTGATGCATTTCCTCCTATCGTCCTGATTCCCCAGATCATCAGGCGAGTCAAGGAAACCAAATGCTCCCTCCTCCTAGTAGCTCCGCTCTGGAAGAACCAGGCTTGGTTTCTGGAGCTGATGCAGCTGGTGATCAGGGTCCCGTGGGCCATCCTGTTGAGGAGGGACCTTCTCTCACAGGCGAAAGGCATGATTTGGCATCCCCACCCAGAGTTGTGGAGCCTTCATGTCTGGTGCCTCGACGGGAGTCTGACAGGCTTCCAGCGAGAGTAAGCAAAACCATTCTTGAGGCAAGGGCGCCGTCCACAAGATGGCTCTATGGCCAGGAATGGTCAGTATTCCTCAATTGGTGCTCTACTCCTCGCCCTCAGACTGTGCCGTGTTGGGACTTATCCATGGTCCTAGGGGCCCTAAAAAGGCCCCCATTTGAGTGGCTCAGTTCGGCTGACTTGCAGCCCTTATCACTTACGGCCCTTCTCCTTGCTTTGGCATCGGTAAAGAGTGTGGGTGACTTACAAGCTCTGTCGGTCAGCGCTTCGTGTCTGGAGTTTGGGCTCAATGATTGCAAGGTCATTTTGAAACCGAGACATGGCTATGTTCCTAAAGTGCTCTCTACTCCCTTTAGAGCGCAGGTAATATCCCTATTGGCGCTCCCCGCTGCTGACGGCAAGCAGGGACTGAATGCTCTCTGCCCTGTGAGGGCTCTGAGAGTCTATGTGAAACGTTCTAAACTGTTTAGGCAGTCTGAACAGCTGTTTGTTTGCTTTGGAGGCTGCCAGAAGGGTCTGCCTGTTACTAAGCAAAGACTGTCTTTGCTGGATTGTTGATGCAATAGCTCTGGCTTACGCATCGGAAGGACTGGAATTCCCTATTGGTGTGAGAGCCCACTCCACAAGGGGAATGGCCTCCTCATGGGCATGGTCCAGCAGCATATCTATCAGTGAGATCTGTGCGGGCGCCAACTGGTCGTCGCTGTCCACTTTTGCCAGATTCTATAACTTAGACATCCCCGCCCTGCAGGCGCGGATTCTATCTGTTTAAACCTCCCATGTGGGTAGTACCTTATCATGCCTTCAGCTAAGCTCCGGGCGAGATAATGCCTAGGTCCCTTCGGTTACTTAACGTAACCTCAGGTCCCTGAGATAAGTGAGTGAGCATTATGTCACTTGCCTCACTATACAAGCTGCATGAATCGATGATTGTCGCTTCAGTCGAATGATCTGATGAATGGTCCTACAGACCGCCTTATATAGCAGTTGACCCTGCCCCCTTTGGTGGGCTGAAGCACCATTGGTTTGTGCAGCTACACAAACGTGAACAAATCAGGCTTCAGCAGAAAGGAATAAAGGAGTTTTTCCATACATAACGCTCGTTCCCTTATCTCAGGTAACCGAGGTTACGTTAAGTAACCGAAGCGTTTGTGGTTGTTTTTCGCTCATTTCGTATTAATGTATTTAAATTTACAGTAACATGTCGCAGACTACATTGAAAGAGTACTGTACACAGCTTATACACTAGCAAAAAATGTTGAGTATAAACCTTGAATATCGAAATCGCGGTCAGCTATTCTTAACTAACATTAAATCTATTAGCTAGAATTAGCTAGAATGTATGTATGCATGAAAAAATTAATATTTATTACTTACCAGATGAAGCACGTTTCCAGGTCGCAGAGAAGACAGGAAAAACTCTTTCAAATGCATTCTCTTGCACCCCCCAATGACAGAAATTAAGATTGTTAATGCATGGCACCCAGTCCTGAATTATTATACCATGGGAATTTTTTTTATGTATAGCAGTTTTACCTGCAAAATTCTGTGTGGTGTTTTTCGCGGTCAGTTTACACTGCTGTATTTTGATTTACAGTCATTGATAATTTCCCAGAATGCATTGAAAATCTACAGTAACATACTGTCAACTGTACAGTACTCAACTGTTGAGAATACAATATATTACTGTGAAAACAACCAAATCTACAGTAACACACTGTACACAGCTTATACAGCAAAAAACTTTTGAGATCAACAGTATAATACTGTGCAAACAACAGAAATCATTTACAGTGCACCTCTATGGACAGCACCTGGTACCGTCGCACGTAAGAAGGTAGGCTAACCTAAGCAACCTTAGTTCGGGGTATACGCCGCCTAGAACAGGTCAACCTTTAGTTAAGGCATAGGCCTTCCTTTAAAGTCTTCGCAGAGCACTAAGAGACAAGGTAAGAAACACAGCTCAGAGTTCTATTAGGAGAGGGACACCAATTTTCTAACACTGAACCATTTTCTGAGGTACAAGTACTCTGAGATACAGATAATGGCTATATAATTTCTATATAACCCACATATATCTGCATATATGGCCCACCTTGCAGATTTGCACACTGCAAAGCAGAGCATTCAGCTCTTCAAAATGTAATTTATTAAGCTGTCAAAACGTGCAAAAGATTGCAAAAAGTGCAAATGTGCAAAACGTTTTCGAGACTAAGCTCTTCCTCAGTGTCACATTTGCCAGTGCACATGTCAAATTAATAATCGCAGTTTATGTACATCCCAATACATGCGCAGGCATCACATTTAACCAAAAAACACCAATATCTAAATCATTTTCAAACACATCACCACATGAAAATATACCCGTATACCTTATATTTATAAATGCACACACACACACACAAATATTTCTGAAATATTTAATGCATTCAATCATGGTTGAATTGAGGCAGGGATCTCGAGTAGGACAGGTTTGTCATAGTACAGCTGGCTGAGCTGAGAGTATACTGTGCCTTTGATGCCATCCAAGTTCTTCATGGCTTTGTCCAACGCATTTAGCAGTTTTCCCATGGTTTGACACCTTGGGATTGCAGCCGCACTGGGTATGTTTCCAAAGGAACCGATAGGCTTGTTTTTAGTGCATTTTTAACTACATCTGGCAGTGGCGGATCCTGGCGTGTGCAGCTGCCTAGGGCCGCTTTCTTCTCCTCTTGATAAGTTTTTTTTTTTTTTGTGTAAATTATATTTTTTATCACTTCAAATGATAAAGCTAAAATATCAGATGCAATTAATAAAATCTATAACAATCGAAAAGGTTTTTTCTTCATGTTTTTCCGGTCGATATGAACCAAATCAGTATATAGGGACAAACAGGTCTTTTCATTGATCATTGGACATTAAACCAGGAGTCTTTATATTCTATGACTTTCATTTTATTATGGCTTCTAGGTGGTAATTTGTTACTTATTTAGCCTAATGTTTTAGCACTTTGATGACCTGTCAGTAATCGATAATCGATGCCATTTAATCTCTTTTAAACCACATTGTTTAGTTACAACTCAAAAATTAGGTAATTTTTCCATAGTGCTGTGTAGTTTTTGTGTGACCTAGGTTCTCAATCCCAACTCATCACATATTGATCCTCCATTGCATTCAATTGCTTGCCTTAATTTAATGGTTTGCATGCATTTGTTAAAAAAAAAAAAAAAAAAAAAAAAAACCGGAAATCATTTTATATAAATGTTTACTTTATTTGGAGTACCTAACCCCACTCCTACCTTAAACCTAAACTAACCAGCATGATTTTCATTTAATTTAACATATAATGTTTCAATGTTATAACATTTAGGCTAATAAAAACAAAATAATCATGGCTATCAAAATATTATTTGAAATCAGTTCTCTGAAGACAAGTTAATTTAATTGTCCAAAAAAAAAAAAAAAAAAAATACTAAGAAGTTCAGTAGCTATAATTAAATGAACGAGGACGACTTTGGTCCAGCCTGAATGTATGAAGCCGCAAACTGCGAAATATTTTTTCGTTACTAGCAGAATTATTAATACATTTATACAAACGCAGGTATTCACGCGTTTAATCCCTCTCTCACTCTCTCTCTAATAACTGCATTAGACTGCAATAATAACTGCATTAGCTTGCATATCAATAGTGAAAGCCTCTGTTATTAGCTCAAAAATTACATTTTGGAATTTGCAACGGAAAGTTTGGGATGAGGTGCGTAAGAAATTAGTTCAGCACACACGAGATTTCAGGACGGAAACATGACAGATGTGTTGAAATAAACCATCTGAACAATGTCTGAACAATGTCTTGAGGTGTGATTGTAATTTCTTCAATAAAATTATTGAAGAAATTATGCACTCCCTATTATTGGAACGGTTCATCCGTTCTCAAATTTGGAACTATACGATTGCGATAGAAAACACTTAAACGGTTTCCAATGATTACGAAATACTTTTATTTGCTGGGGTGGTAATATATTACTTTTGCTCCTGCTCCAGCTATAGTGACAGGCTGCAAGACACGCCAGTGAATATTGTTGCGCAGTTTATTTAAATGTCATCTAAACGTTTCATTATTTTTTATATCTTAGTATCCGTAATTAATGGAGTCGAACGTTGGGCTATGTCAAAACAAAATTGTCAAGTTGAAAAAAAAAGGCAGCAAAAGTTCAACAAGTTAACTAGAAGAGTTGGCTCAGTATAACTCAGCATGGAACTTTTTTTTGTATAAGAGCCAAAAGGCACTAAATCAGCATATTGAAAAAAAAAACAGCTTATAGTTCAGTTGCGTTTTTTTTATATAGGCCTAAGTAAATTTAGAGAAACTACCTTACTAAAACAATTATAGCCTATTTATAAAAATAACGAAGAGTGCCAGCATATTTTGATACTAGAGCCACTGGAAGTTATGATAAATTGTATTTCTAATATCACTGAATTCAAGCGGTTAACACCCACAGTGTGCAAATCTATCAAAACTGTTTTTGCAAGGCTTGCTTGTTGCTGACTCATTAAGTCAAGTCGAAAAACTTGCTAAAAGATAAGAACAGAATTCTTTCCCTAAGTTGTCATCTAGAACATGTTTCTTTTTTAAGAGTTTTATTTTGGTCATATAAACTGCTGGTCAGTGTTTTCTTGAATAAATGGAAGCAAACAACATTAAAGTGCTTTTAACAATATTTTATTGATCTTATTTTATAAGAGTTAGATCTTTGTGTGAACAGCTCCCGCAATCTTCTGCAATACAGCTGGTGTTCATCGGTGATGAGAATCTAGTGGTACTGTCTGCACAGAGCGGACACGACGACACTCAGAAACTTCTGCCAGGCCTCCTGGACGTTAGGACTGAAACCAGAGGGGCCAAACTTCATGGCAGCGCACACGGTGATGCAATCAGCCAGGAGCTGTAGAACAAGAGATCTATTAGGTGGCTGTTTTTCGATAAAGATGATTCAACAATATATGAGCACAACAGTTTTCTATATTTACATCACGCAAATATTAGTTTTATTTGAGCAAACCTACCCTGAAGTTGTCGGGATCCACATGCAATTTCTCAGAGTGCATCACACTGAGTGGCGCATAGGTGGCCTTGATGTTGTCCATGTTCTTGATGGCTCTCTCCAGACCTCCCATCACAGTCCTCCCGTGAGCTGCCACCTTGGGGTTACCCATGATCGCAGCAGGGCTTGACAGGTTTCCAAAGGAGGCGAAATACCTCTGAGTCCAGGGATACACGATCAGACATTAAACAGAATCATTAAGAACAGCATTAAATAAACTGCGCAACTGACATCATCTAACACGGAGAATGTGTCTATTAAAGAATGTGATGCAATGATACCTGGCCAGGGCCTGAGGTCCGAGTTCATCGGGATTGAGCTTTCCCCAGAGGGCAATGATGGCACTTCGCTCAGCATCTGTCCACTCAACCATGTCTAGGTTTTAGGGTGTCCTTAGGCACTTGTTTAAGTCCAGTAGGAATCACTAGTAGAAATTCAGAAACCGGAGTACAATTTATTGACGGGTGATGTCTCCGCCCATAACAAGATGCAAAGTCTTATTGGGTAATTTCTCCGAGCAGGTGACTCATTCATGTCTGGACATCACTGATCGGACACCGTCCAAAAAAAAAAAAATGTTTTGTAAGATGTCTTAAACATGAGTAAGCTTTTTTTTTTCTGCCTACAAATTGTTGTTGATCAAATATATAAAATAAAATAAACATAAATAAAAACATTAAAAAAAAACATGTAAGGTTTATTATAATTAAATGTTATTTTGTGGAAAAGCAAAATGAAAAAATGAAATACTACTGCACCGTCACAAATAGGTATTTTAATTACAATATATGGCCAAACAAATGCTATTATGTTACAAGCGTTTTCAGTTAATGATTTTTAAATAAACCTTATTACTCGAAATTAATTTCATGTCATCTTGTCATATCATTAATGACATATCATCTTTTCCGAGAGTTCAGGCACCATTTATTAACGTTTTGAAGCAAATAAAATAGAATACAAAAAAAAAAAAATAGCCTATAGGCTAAGTGGATTCAGTTCATTTGAAAATTGTGTTAATTCTGATTAATAAGCTTTAATATGGTGATTAAATGGCAATAAAAATTATTAAAAGGCTACTTTATCGCCTGAAGGATGTGAAAAGAAAATCGTTATCTCAATTAAATAAGAAGCACACAATTGGCACGTTTCTGATTGGACAACACACGTTGGGGATCAGCAATAAAGCGTTTAAGGGGTGTGGTTTGGATCGATTTGACGGGTGTGCCCTTCCTTAGTTTTATATAAAAAGTGAGACAAAATCCTCTTTTCGCCAACATCTTTTTCTGAAGACAATCTAACTTGAGAAAAAGAAGACGCGGCAATGAGTCTCTCTGATAAGGACAAGGCTGCTGTGAAAGCCCTATGGGCTAAGATCAGCCCCAAAGCCGATGATATCGGCGCTGAAGCCCTCGGCAGGTAATATTGAATTACGGTCTTCCTATACAGGTCTATGTAGAAATTTGTAAAATAACATTGCAAAATAATATAAAGAAGTTGATTTATTCGAGTGCCTTAAAGGACAGCCTAGCTAATGTTTAGATCACCGAAATGATCAATGTTATTGCTTCCTTTCAGAATGCTGACCGTCTACCCTCAGACCAAGACCTACTTCGCTCACTGGGCTGACCTGAGCCCTGGGTCCGGTCCTGTGAAGAAGCATGGCAAGGTTATCATGGGTGCAGTCGGCGATGCCGTTTCAAAAATAGACGACCTTGTGGGAGGTCTGGCTGCCCTGAGCGAACTTCATGCTTTCAAGCTGCGTGTTGACCCGGCCAACTTCAAGGTACATCATGACAAAACACGAGGTGGCTAATTCGTACGAATACGTACGACCACACTCGTACAAATTCATACGATTTTTGCCAAATCGTACGTATTTTACGAGTTGCACATTCGTATGAATTTGTACGAATTACCTACACCAAACCCCGCCCCTAAACCTACCCGTCACTGGGGTCTAGGCAAATCGTATGAAATCGTACGAGTGAGGTCGTACAAATTCGTACGAATTAGCCACCTCGTAAAATACGTACGAATTGGTCGTGAGATAGCGTTGATACCTAGTGTAATTTAAGACTTCCCATCATGGACATGGCATATTCATTGTAATGTGTTTCTGTGTATTTCTTTTCTAGATCCTCGCACACAATGTCATCGTGGTCATCGGCATGCTCTACCCTGGAGACTTCCCCCCAGAGGTTCACATGTCAGTTGACAAGTTTTTCCAAACTTGGCTCTGGCTCTCTCTGAGAAGTACCGCTAAATTTCCGGTGGGCATTCATACGCGACACTGTGCGGCACTCCTGACCAACTCAAGTGTGATGTCTGAATAAAATTTCTCAATAAAAGGCAGAGAATTAAATGAGTCGTGTCTTTTTTTATCTCTTATATTTGAATCGATCATAAATGTTTCCAAAACCCTTTGTCAGGATAAACTGCAAACTTTACATCCTTATTAAAATGAATAAATATTTTTCTACCTAACTTTTTTTAGTCGAATTGACTTTTACATAAAACTCTTTTGTGTCTGTGCATATATGGCCAACTGACTGGTTGTGCAGTCATTTTTAATCTTTTCATTTAATATTTAATTTAATTTAAGTTAATTAATTAATTAATTAATTAATTATTATTTATTTTTTTGTGGAAAAGAATAGGCCTATATTGTTTATTTGTTGTGTCCCTTTGCACATAAACTCACCAAAGCTGCATTTATATGGTCAAAGTACAAGTAAAAAAAAAAAAAAAACAACCATTATGCGAATGAACTTGAGTCAACACAATTCATGATTAGTCTAAAAATCGATATTCAAATACCAAACCACTGTAAAATCATAAGTTTCCGTATGCTGTGTCCGAGAGTCTTTGCACATAGTCAGAACAATGAGAAATATGATTTTTGACGGGTTTCTTTAGGTTTTGCATTACAAAAAAAAAAAAAAAAAAAAAAAAAAAAAAAAAAAACAAAAAAAAAACCTCAGGTCAAATTTAAAATGCTTAAAAAGGTGCACTTTTAAAAATAAATTATTTTGCCTCTGTTTTTGCCTTTAATTATAGTACAATTTTAGTACAATTATGCAGTACTTTTTACCCCACAGCTTTAAACAAAACATTATCTAAAATGTATGAATTCCAAGGAATTGTGTTGCAGGCCTTGTATGTAGGATGGACCAGAGATGAATTTAAGCTAGCCTGTTAAAAATGAGCTACAGGCGTGAAATCACTATTACACGAACACCATTCTCCAACCCAGTCCTCCTGAGGTCAAAGCAGAAGTTGTCTGTGTACAAAGATTTTACAAGAAAAAACAAGGGGGATAAAGAACTTAAAAATAAAAAATAGCGCCTAAATCAACATTCTGGCTCATTTTGATAGATAAAATCTACATAAGCTTTTCATCATAGAAATGTCGAAATTTCATTAAGTTATCAGAGCTGAAAGGAGATGGTTAACAGTTTCTATAGCCTACTTGACCCATAAAGATTAAACAAAACAGGACAGGACGGGTTTTTGAGCCTGCAGAGAAAATAAGTATTAATTTGCTCATTATTGAATAATATGTGAAATATGTTTTTCAGAGGGCTTAACCCTCTGATGCATAGTGGTCACTACAGTGTACTGGACAGATTTGGAAGCCATTTTGAACCACTGAACATAGCATCATGTCCCAACCATCAACTGGCGATCACCCAAAATGTTGTCTACAATATGGTATACGATTCTACTTATTGGTGTCTTTGCATCTTATTTTATTATTATTATTTTAGATATTACATAATATATTCAAAATGGTGGCAGTAAAAGGGGATGCACCTTAGGAATAAGTGTTGAATCCTTGTATTCTCAGAAAACCAGACAGGTACAAAAAATATTTTTTGTTTCACACATATACACCGTCTGCAACGCGTAAGCGGTCCGTGTGCGTTACACAAGCGGTGCAGAAGCAGCACGGACTCAGTGTGCTTTCACACAGGACGCGTTTGCAGTCCGCTCCTGATCCGCGGCTGTTTAACGCAAACTTTGTGTTTCTACCTTCGAAAGACACAATTGCATATGTTGACTTGTTTATCTAAAAGTGCACTCCACACCGCAAGCCTCTACGAGCGCATGTGGCAATATGGACAAGGCTTGACTGCCCTGGCTCCGCATTTAACACAAATGTAAATTCAGTTTAACTGCTTTGCTAATTTCACTTGGAAGAAATGAAACATTAAGCACATTTTCCCAAATACTTAAAAACGAATAAATCATCCTATTTCTGTGAAATTCAGTCATTAAGTAAATTCTGTAAAAGTAATACCATTATAATATTCCCTGCTAAAAAAAAAAAAAAAAAAAAAAAAACAGAACCCCTCCCAAAACACATCAGAAAATTTTATGGATTTGAGGGTTATAATGGGAATTATAGGCCTATTAGTTTTAATGTAAACTATAATGTTGTCTACTGGTATTTGATGGATTCTATTGGTGGGATGTAAACTGGCAGATGGGAAACAATAGAACAACAGTCATTCCTATTGGAATAATGCCCAAAACACACTACAAAAAGGAATAGTTTGTATTTTTTTTTTTTTTCAGCAGGGTAACGATACCTATACTTTGCTGCACACTATTGACAATATTAAGCTGAAGCAAATCCCAATCGTAATATCTGTCAAAAATATGTGATATACATGTTATGTGTATGTTGTTTCATTTACTAACTGCATATTTTCTTTAAAAAAAAAAACGACTAACACCAGCTTCTCTAATCTTTTTGTACGTTTTTTTTTTAATTTATTATACAATTAGCAAAAACAAAAAAAGGCCTCTAAAACTTGCTTGCTCTATTCTTTTTCTATTCTATACTTCAAAGAGTGAATCCCGCATAAATATACAGACGTCATTCCTGAAACTTTGCAACGTGTGTGGCCGAAAAACAAAGTTCTACATTTTAAATTGATTATAGACCAAAAAGCTGTCACTCTTTGTTTAGTGACTACATACTACATACTACATACATCGTGCCGCAAAACAACACCAAACCCCCCCAAGTTGGTTTAATTAGCTAAAACAAACGCATTTAAAATTTTAATAGGTGAACGGGTGACATCTCTTTTGGCTTTATCTTGACATTTAGACTTTCCTCCCATTTCAAAATGTTCTTATTAAACTGTGATAAGCATGGATGTCCTGTTCTTTTTTAGTTGCTCCACCCTGTTGGTGTCCCCAAATAATCCTAAAGTATGTGTCATAAATGCAGTAAACTGAATAGAAATTGTTCAGATAAATCTGTTGTTAATAATAATTATTTCAGACAAAACAGGCAAGGCATTCAATATTATTTATGTAAGAGTTGTCACAATCCTTCAGTAAATTAATATATTTGATAGAATAGGCCTACTGTATTTCTGATCATTATTTTAGGATATATAACATTGCTGTTTTGATAGATAGATGATAAAAACAGCTAAATTAATTATTTGTCCGTAACTATTAGCTGAAGTCTGAGAGGTGGAGCTGGGGCGTTGTTGGGTGTGGCAGCACTGCGCGTTATAAAAGACCCTTATACACCTAAACCTCTGCTCTTGTAATAACAAGAATCGGAATATGAGCTTGACAGCTAAGGATAGAGATGTGGTCAAGTCATTCTGGGGTAAAATCTCTAGTAAGGCCGACGCCATAGGCCAAGAAGCTCTGGGAAGGTAAGAGCTCTACATTAAAATACACTTTTGAGACCTATAAATCTATGTCTAACAATTTTGTCAAAAATACAAAAACTGATTTTTCTTCTTCCCACAGAATGCTTGCTGTCTACCCTCAGACTAAAATATATTTTCCTCAGTGGTCTGATTATTCTCTCGGTTCTGCCAAAGTGAAGAAACACGGAAAAAATGTGATGGCAGCCATCACTGATGCTGTGGGCAAAATGGATGATCTTATTGGTGGACTGAGCTCCTTGAGTAATCTCCATGCCAAGGTTCACCTAGATCCTGTAAACTTCAAGGTAAGATACTTGCTAATGTGCTCTTTGTTCAATGCTCGTATTCATTTACTTGAGTAGGCCTGCTTTTAAGGTGTTAACCTAATCTGACACACCTAAATCATGGTAGGCTATGGAGCACTTTACTGAGTTAAAAGTGAAATGTCAAAAATGTGAAACAGAATGTGAATTATTAATTCATAGTGCATTAACTGTTCATTTACTACTTTTTGGGTTATTGTTTCAGATTCTGACCCATAACATCCTCGTGACTCTTGCAGTTAATTTCCCCGCTGACTTCACCGCAGAAGTGCACGTGGCCGTGGACAAGTTCCTTGCGGCTCTGTCTGCAGCCCTCGCTGATAAATACAGATTAACTCATCATTCCGGGGCTTCTCGTGCATCTGCAAACAGAGGCACTTCAAACGATAAAGCTAAAGTATCAGATGCAATTAATAAAATCTCTAACAATCGAAAAGGTTTCTTCTTTATGTTTTTTTCCCGGTCGATATGAACCAAATCAGTATATAGGGACAAACAGGCCCTTTTCATTGATCATTGGACATGAAACCAGGAGTCTTTATATTCTATGACTTTCATTTTATTATGGCTTGTAGGTGGTAATCTGTTACTTATTTAGCCTAATGTTTAGCACTTTGATGACCTGTCAGTAATCGATAATCGATGCCATTTAATCTCTTTTAAACAACATTGTTTAGTTACAACTCAAAAAATTAGGTAATTTTTCCATAGTGCTGTGTAGTTTTTGTGTGACCTAGGTTATCAATCCCAACTCATCACATATCGATCCTCCATTGCATTCAATTGCTTGACTTAATTTAATGGTTTGCATGCATTTGTAAAAAAACAAAAACAAAAAACAAAACAAAACACAGAAATCATTTTATATAAATGTTTACTTTATTTGGAGCACCTAACCACACTCCTACCTTAAACCTAAACTAACCAGCATGATTTGCAATTAATTTAACATATAATGTTTCAATGTTCTAACTTTTAGGCTAATAAAAACAAAATAATCGTGACTATTAAAATATTATTTGAAATCAGTTCTCTGAAGACAAGCTAATTTAATTGTCCAAAAAAAAAATTAAAAAATACTAAGAAGTTCAGTAGCTATAATTAAATGAACGAGGACAACTTTGGTCCAGTCTGAATGTATGAAGCCGCAAACTGCGAAATAGTTTTTCGTACTAGCAGAATTATTAATACATTTATAAAGACAATGAGAGAAAGAGAGAACAAGACAGCGAATTTATCAATAAAATAGTTTCCCAGCTAAAAGACACGCGACATTTCTCAGTAAGGTTCTTGAAGCAGTTCAACTTAAAGATTCGCTATTAGAGACGCTGCTGAACACTGCTGAGAGACATACAAACGCAGGTATTCACGTTTTAAATCCCTCTCTCACTCTCTCTCTGATAACTGCATTAGACTGCAATAATAACTGCATTAGCTTGCATATCAATAGTGAAAGCCTCTGTTATTAGCTCAAAAATTACATTTTGGAATTTGCAACGGAAAGTTTGGGGATGAGGTGCGTAAGAAATTAGTTCAGCACACACGAGATTTCAGGACGGAAACATGACAGATGTGTTGAAATAAACCATCTGAACAATGTCTGAACAATGTCTTGAGGTGTGATTGTGACACCAAGCCGTTAAAATTATTGAAGAAATTATGCACTCCCTATTAGCCTATTGGAACGGTTAATCCGTTCTCAAATTAAGAACTATACGATTGCGACAGAAAACACTTTAACGGTTTCCACTGATTACGAAATACTTTTATTTGCTGGGGTGGTAATATATTACTTTTGCTCCTGCTCCAAAATCAGCATATTGGAGAAAAAACAGCTTATAGTTCAGTTGCGTTTTTTTATATCTAGGCCTAAGTAAATTTACAAACAGAGAAGCTAGCTTACTAAAACAATTATATTTATAAAAATAATGAAGAGTGCCAGCATATTTTGATACTAGAGCCACTGGAGGTTGTGATAAATTTTATTTCTAATATCATTGAATTCAAGCGGTTAACACCCACAGTGTGCAAATCTATCAAAACTGTTTTTGCAAGGCTTGCTTGTTGCTGACTCATTAAGTCAAGTCGAAAAACTTGCTAAAAGTTAACATGATTCTTTCCCTAAGTTGTCATCTAGAACATGTTTCTTTTTTAAGAGTTTTATTTTGGTCATATAGACTGCTAGTCACTGTTTTCTTGAATAAATGGAAGCAAACAACATTAAAGTGCTTTTAACAATATTTTATTGATCTTATTTTATAAGAGATAGATCTTTGTGTATACAGCTCCCGCAATCTTCTGCAATACAGCTGGTGTTCATCGGTGATGGGAATCTAGTGGTACTGTCTGCACAGAGCGGACACGACGACACACAGAAACTTCTGCCAGGCCTCCTGGACGTTAGGACTGAAACCAGAGGGGCCAAACTTCATGGCAGCGCACACGGTGATGCAATCAGCCAGGAGCTGTACAAAAAGAGATCTATTAGGTGGCTGTTTTTCGATATAGATGATTCAACAATATATGAGCACAACAGTTTTCTATATTTACATCACGCAAATATTAGTTTTATTTGAGCAAACCTACCCTGAAGTTGTCGGGATCCACATGCAATTTCTCAGAGTGCAACACACTGAGTGGCGCATAGGTGGCCTTGATGTTGTCCATGTTCTTGATGGCTCTCTCCAGACCTCCCATCACAGTCCTCCCGTGAGCTGCCACCTTGGGGTTACCCATGATCGCAGCAGGGCTTGACAGGTTTCCAAAGGAGGCGAAATACCTCTGAGTCCAGGGATACACGATCAGACACCTTAAATGAACAGAATCATTAAGAACAGAATTAAATAAACTGCGCAACTGACATCATCTAACACGGAGAATGTGTCTATTAGAGACTGAGATGCAATGATACCTGGCCAGGGCCTGAGGTCCGAGTTCATCGGGATTGAGCTTTCCCCACAGGCCTATGATGGCACTTCGCTCAGCATCTGTCCACTCAACCATGTCTAGGTTTTAGGGTGTCCTTAGGTACTTGTTTAAGTCCAGTAGGAATCACTAGTAGAAATTCAGAAACCGGAGTACAATTTATTGACGTGTGATGTCTCCGCCCATAACAAGATGCAAAGTCTTATTGGGTCATTTTTCCGAGCAGGTGACTCATTCATGTCTGGACATCACTGATCGGACACCGTCCAAAAAATTGTTTTGTAAGATGTCTTAAACATGAGTAAGCTTTTTTTTCTGCCTACAAATTGTTGTTGATCAAATATATAAAATAAAATAAACATTTAAACATGCAAGGGTTTATTATAATTAAATGTTATTTTGTGGAAAAGCTAAATGAAAAAATGAAATACTACTGCACCGTCACAAACAGGTATTTTAATTACAATATATGACCAAACAAATGCGATTATGTTACAAGCGTTTTTCATGTCATCTTGTCATGTCATTAATGACATATAATCTTTTCCGAGAGTTCAGGCACCATTTATTAACGTTTTGAAGCAAATAAAATAAAATACAATAAAAAAATAAATAAATAGCCTATAGGCTACACAAGTGTGTTCAGTTCATTTGAACATTGTGTTAATTCTGATTCATAAGCTTTAATATGGTGATTAAATGGGAATAAAAAATATTTTTATTCTACTTTAGCGCCTGAAGGATGTGAAAATAAAATCGCTATCTCAATTAAATAAGAAGCACACAATTGGCACGTTTTTGATTGGACAACACACGTTGGGGATCAGCAATAAAGAGATTAAGGGGTGTGGTTTGGACCGATTTGACGGGTGTGCCCTTCCTTAGTTTTATATAAAAAGTGAGACAAAATCCTGTTTTCGCCAACATCTTTTTCTGAAGACAATCTAACTTGAGAAAAAGAAGACGCGGCAATGAGTCTCTCTGATAAGGACAAGGCTGCTGTGAAAGCCCTATGGGCTAAGATCAGCCCCAAAGCCGATGATATCGGCGCTGAAGCCCTCGGCAGGTAATATTGAATTACGGTCTTCCTATACAGGTCTATGTAGAAATTTTTAAAATAACATTGCAAAATAATATAAAGAAGTTGATTTATTCAAGTACCTTAAAGTACAGCCTAGCTAATGTTTAGATCACCAAAATGATCAATGTTATTGCTTCCTTTCAGAATGCTGACCGTCTACCCACAGACCAAGACCTACTTCGCTCACTGGGCTGACCTGAGCCCTGGGTCCGGTCCTGTGCTTGTGAAGAAGCATGGCAAGGTTATCATGGGTGCAGTCGGCGATGCCGTTTCAAAAATAGACGACCTTGTGGGAGGTCTGGCTCCCCTGAGCGAACTTCATGCTTTCAAGCTGCGTGTTGACCCGGGCAACTTCAAGGTACACCATGACAAAACATACCTAGTGTAATTTAAGACTTCCCATCATGGACATGGCATATTCATTGTAATGTGTTTCTGTGTATTTCTTTTCTAGATTCTCGCACACAATGTCATCGTGGTCATCGGCATGCTCTACCCTGGAGACTTCCCCCCAGAGGTTCACATGTCAGTTGACAAGTTTTTCCAGAACTTGGCTCTGGCTCTCTCTGAGAGGTACCGCTAAATTTCCGGTGGGCATTCATACGAGACACTGTGCGGCACTCCCGAAGTGTGAGGTCTGAATAAAATTTCTCAATAAAAGGCAGAGAATTAAATGAGTCATGTCTTATTTTTTTTTTTATCTCTTATATTTGAATCGATCATAAATGTTTCCAAAATCCTTTGTCAGGATACACTGCAAACTTTACATTTGATTCTTACTGTGACATCCTTATTAAAATGAATAAAATTTTACCAACTTTTTTTTATTCGAACTTACTCAAAATTGACCTTTACATAAAACTCTTTTGTGTCTGTGCATATATAGCCACCTGATTGGTTGTGCAGTCATTTTTAATCTTTTCATTTAATATTTAAGTTAATTTATTTTTGTGGAAAATAATAGGCCTATATTGTTTATTTGATAAAACCATTTGCTTCCGCATTTGTTGTGTCCCTTTGCAAATAAACTCACCAAAGCTGCATTTATATGGTCAAAGTACAAGTAATGTTTTTTTTTTTTTTAAATAACCATTATGCGATTGACTTGAGTCAACACAATTCACGATTAGTCTAAAAATCGATATTCAAATATCAAAGAACTGTAAAATATAATATAATAAAATAACTGTAAAATATAATAATATATATAATATATATAATAATATCCGTATAATATTTGTTGTGTCCGAGAGTTTTTGCACATAGTCAGGGTTTCTTTAGGTATCATCAAGTTAAAAAACAAAAACTCAGGTTAATTTAAAATGCTTAAAAAGGCGCACTTTTAAAAATAAATTATTTTGCCTCTGTTTTTGCATTTAAATACCTAAAAGTTAGTTAAAGTTAAAATTTAACTACAATTTTAGTACAATTATGCAGTACTTTTTACCCCACAACTTTAAACATAACATTATCTAAAATTTATGAATTCAAAGGAATTGTGTTGCAGGCCTATTATCTAGGATGGACCGAGGATGCATTTAAGCTAGCCTGTTAAAAATGAGCTACAGCCGTGAAATCACTGTTACACGAACACCATTCTCCAACCCAGTTCTCCTGAGGTCAAAGCAGAAGTTGTCTGTGTACAAAGATTTTACAAGAAAAAACAAGGGGGATAAAGCTTTTCATCATAGAAATGTCGAAATTTCATTAAATTATCAGAGCTGAACGGAGAGGGTTAAAAGTTTCTATAGCCTACTTTACCCACAAAGATTGAACAAAACAGGACAGGACGGGTTTTTGAGCCTGCAGAGAAAATAAGTATTAATTTGCTCATTATTGAATAATATCTGAAATATGTTTTTCTTTTTCTGCACGGAAACCTACAGGTGATTTAATAGTCATAAGAAAGGATGTTAAATATTTTAAATATTTGGCTCGCACAATTTTCATGAATATCTGTAATGGCGAAAGATTGACATTAAGCGTATTTTCTAAATGTTATAAATGTATTTGTTAACTATAGGCTAACTAAACTTATATCGCGGAACACGAGAATGGTTGGCACAGGCTGTGGGCTTAACCCTCCGATGCATAGTGGTCACAGTGGACTGGACAGATATTTGGAAGCCATTTTGAACCACTGAACATAGCATCATGTACCAACCACCAACTGGCGATCACCCAAAGTGCTGTTTTTTTTTTATTTTTTTTTTAGATATTACATAATATATTCGAAATGTCGGCAGGAAAAGGGAATACACCTCAGGAATAAGTATTGAATCCTTGTATTCTCAGAAAACCAGACAGGTACAAAAAAATATTTTTTATGTCAGATATAGTTTCATCCAGATTTTAACAATATTTTTCTTGTACTTATTTTTTTTTTTTTTCTGTTGCAGAAACTATATCTGTCCACTACGGTGGACATAATGAACTAAAGAGGGCCTGGCTGCAGACTTGCACTTGCACTCTCACGGCTGTACAGTCGTGGCCAAAAGTTTTGAGAATTACATAAATATTAGTTTTCAAAAAGTTTGCTGCTAAACTGCTTTTAGATCTTTGTTTCAGTTGTTTCTGTGATGTACTGAAATATAATTACAAGCACTTCATACGTTTCAAAGGCTTTTTTAATCGGACAATTACATGACATTTATGCAAAGAGTCAGTATTTGCAGTGTTGGCCCTTCTTTTTCAGGACCTCTGCATTTCGACTGGGCATGCTCTCAATCAACTTCTGGGTCAAATCCTGACTGATAGCAACCCATTCTTTCATAATAACTTCTTGGAGTTTGTCAGAATTAGTGGGTTTTTGTTTGTCCACCCCGCCTCTTGAGGATTGACCACAAGTTCTCAATGGGATTAAGATCTGGGGAGTTTCCAGGCCATGGACCCAAAATTTCAACATTCTGGTCCCCTGGTCCCCGAGCCACTTAGTTAGTTATCACTTTTGCGTTACGGTGCTCCATCGTGCTGGAAAATGCATTGTTCTTCACCAAACTGTTGTTGGGTTGTTTGCACGGTGCTCCTGTTGGAGGGTGTTTTTGGTACCATTCTTTATTCATGGCTGTGTTTTTCGGGCAGAATTGTGAGTGAGCCCACTCCCTTGGATGAGAAGCAAACCCCACACATGAATGGGTGTCAGGATGCTTTACTGTTGGCATGACACAGCACTGATGGTAGCGCTCACCTTTTCTTCTCCGGGACAAGCCTTTATCCAGATGCCCCAAACAATCGGAAAAGGGGCTTCATAGGAGAATATGACTTTGCCCCAGTCCTCAGCAGTCCATTCACTATACTTTCTGCAGAAGATCAATCTGTCCCTGATGTTTTTTTGGAGAGAAGTGGCTTCTTTGCTGCCCTTCTTGACACCAGGCCATCTTCCAAAAGTCTCACTGTGCATGCAGAAGCGCTCACACCTGCCTGCTGCCATCTCCTGTGCAAGCTCTGCACTGGTGGCACTCCGATCCCGCAGCTGAATCCTCTTTAGGAGACGATCCTGGCGTTTGCTGGACTTTCTTGGACGCCCTGAAGCCTTCTTTACAAGAATTGAACCTCTTTCCTTGAAGTTCTTGATGAACCTATAAATTGTTGATTTAGGTGCAATCTTAGTAGCCACAATATCCTTGCCTGTGAAGCCATTTTTTTATGCAACGCAATGATGGCTGCACGCGTTTCTTTGCAGGTCACCATGGTTAACAATGGAAGAACAATGATTTCAAGCATCACCCTCCTTTTAACATGTCAAGTCTGCCATTCTAACCCAATCAGCCTGACATAATGATCTCCAGCCTTGTGCTCGTCAACATTCTCACCTGAGTTAACAAGATGATTACTGAAATGATCTCAGCAGGTCCTTTAATGACAGCAATGAAATGCAATGGAAAGGTTTTTTTGGGATTAAGTTAATTTTCATGGCAAAGAAGGACTATGCAATTCATCTGATTACTCTTCATAACATTCTGGAGTATATGCAAATTGCTATTATAAAAACTTAAGCAGCAACTTTTCCAATTTCCAATATTTATGTAATTCTCAAAACTTTTGGCCACGACTGTACACTGTCTGCAGTGCGTATGCGGTCCGTGTGCGTTACATAAGAGGTGCAGAAGCAGCACGGACTCAGTGTGCTTTCACACAGGACGCGTTTGCAGTCCGCTCCTGATCCGCGGCTGTTTAACGCAAACAAAACATTTATCCACTATTTTTAGTTCAAATAAAAACGTAGTTAGCCTATACTGAAAGTGCTTTTTCAGAATTGTGATCCTCTTTTATCACAGAACAGTTATACAATCTTTCATAGACATTTTCACGTTTAAACTCAATTAATATAAACAACGTATGCTTTTAGATTTGTATATTAAGTTTAGTTTAGTTCCATATTAAGTGGAAACACATCTGAACACAGCATATAGCTTTCTTGTGTTAGGTTATCACAAATATTTTTTATATTAAAACTTACCGATGGAAGATATCTTTCGTTTTTTTTTTTTTTTATTTTTTATTAAAAGTAGTACGGGTGGTAATGAAGTTTTTTTTTTTTCTTCCTAAGGAAGCAATTGCATATGTTGACTTGGTTATCTAAAAGTGCACTTTTCTTTGTTTTAGCCTAGTCAAAAAGCCTGTGAAACACAGTAGACTTAATATCTATTTATTGTGAAATTACTACATTTCCGTATCAATCCATGTTAATTTTTACCGCGAACAAAGCGCTGTCACTTTAATTCAGCGCAAGAAAAACAATGTTGGACAGGCAAATCACGTGGTCTCGCGAATCCTACCGCTGCGCTTCTGATCCGCTTCTGGTGTGAGTTGGCACAGCATGGAGGATGCAACAAAACCTCCTCGGAGCCGTAATGCGCCGCAGACGCGTGCAGTGTAAATCAGGGGTCAACGATCGCTGCACTCACATTAGTACATATACGTTATCATGTGTGTTCAGTTGTGGCTGACTTCTGTAAGCCAGACTCAGGTTGAGTCATCGCCGTCATTCCACGCGTATTTGGGCCAGAAGAATGTGGGAGATGTGGGCCAGAACTGGGCCAGATGTCATTTGCCATCTGGGTATTAATTGATAACAGAAATTAATGAAAGAAAGAAAGAATTCAGACATAAATGTAAATGAAATGAGATGACAATATATTATTCTTAAGTAAATTAAAATGATGGAAAAGGATTAAAACCAAAATAATGTCAAACAATAGTTGTCACTAAAGATACTTAAATTCAAAGTTGAAATATACATTTTAGAATCAGAATCACATAACCTTCAAGTCAGAAATTCAGATTTCATACATGTAATATCAAAATCAGTTTTTACAATTCAGTATTTCATGCATACAAAAAATGTGCACACTATGCACAGCATACATACTGGATACTGTAGAAATAGTATGATAGTATGGCATTTTGAACACTTGATTTGTCCTTAATCCAGTTAGTTTTCGTCGTCTTATAGCTTTCCAGTCTGTTTAAATGCCTCTCTTTTTCACCATCCATTCCCTTAAAGTTTGAGCTTCTAAGGATATTTTCGCTTCAATAATCTATTTTTTAGATTATTTACATCATCTAATTCGACTCTTTATTGAATTGACAAATTCAATGTCTTGCATTACTCTGCGTCTTGCTCGGTCACCCTCTGCTCTCTCGTTCTTTCGCGTTCTTCTCATTAACTTTTCTTTGAGGCAGAGCTAACCTCCGACCTCAGCCAATCAAAATTACTTTGACCATTTTTTTTCTTTTCTAAATTTCAATGTATAATTCAATACAAAACAACTTTAAAATCAACATTCTCTTCCAAATAATACTAAATATATATAAACAAACAAACAAAAAAACGTTATACATTTTAGTGACCTAGTCAGTGACCTGGGTTAGACTCTCCCCTCCTGAATGTATGCAGGTCCCTCTGCATCTGAGGTTGAACAGTCACAATGGTAGGTGAACTCTTCCAGGTTCTCGTCCAGCAAATTTGTAAATATTCAGGTCTGACAACAGAGACTGGATCACCATACTGCCAAGTCTTTTTGGAGGTTCATGGGATCTTTGACTGCATCTTAGACTTCTTGCAGGTTGAGGTACTTCATTCTGATCCATCAGAGGATTTCTGGAAATGGCAATTTCTTCTTGTGAAGAATCATTATTTCTTCCATCTTCTCAATTTGGGTTATCTGCTGATTTGTTATTATCTGTTGATTCCGCTTCATATTTTCTTTCAATTTCTCTTTCAGATCCATCTACCAGATCTTCAACAACAGCTTCAACTTCCGGTAAGTACAGTAAATTTCTTTCCACAGGTTCAGGTAAGATTGTGTCATTAACAGGTTCTTGCCGGAGAGGATCTCCTGCATCCTGCTCTGACACAGGTTCCACACCTGGTAAATTCACTGTTCTTCCATTTCTGGGAGAAGTAACAAGAGTTTTCATTTGACACAATTCTACTTTCAATTTTCAGTGTGCTTGCAGGAATATAGGATTCACCTGGTTCTTCGTCAGATTCTGAATGCTCACTTTGAATTTCATTTTCCTCAGATTCTTTGGTGGAACGGTTTCTGGTTCTGGGTCTCCGAGAGACTTCTTTGGTAAGTGATTCTTCAGATCTGTCCATTTGCAGGAATCCACATGGCAACAACAAATCCCTTTGTAATGTCTGAACAGGTCCATCCTTTCCTTCAGTTTGACAGTAAAGACAGGTAAGTCACCAGCCTTCCTAGTTATATATATATCAGGTACCCATTTATCTGCCAGCTTGTGCTTTCCCCTTATACAGACATTTCTCACAAGCACACAGTCACCCACATTCAAAGCAGAGGCAACAACACGTTGATCATACCTCTTTTTGTTACGTGCTGCCACTATAGAAGCATTTCCAGTTGTGACCTTGTAGATCTTTTCCAATCGTTTTTTGAGGTTTTGCACATATTTTGAGTGGGATTCAGGCAGACTGTTGACTGGTTGCCCGAAAGCCAAATCAACTGGTAGTCAAGGTTGTCTTCCAAACATAAGTTCGTAGGGGGAGAATCCAGTCACATCATTCCTCATGCAGTTGTATGCGTGGACTAGAGGTTTGACGAAATCCTTCCAGTTTGACTTCTCATTACTCAAAGTTTTTGCAAAAGGTTGAACCGTTCTACCGGATTACCCCTTGGATGGTAAGGAGTAGTTCTTGTCTTGGATATATCTGCTACCTTGCACAGCTCTTTTATCATGTGAGACTCAAAGTCTGGACCTCGGTCGCTATGGAGGTTTTCTGGAAACCCATAGTGTACCAGAAAGTTATCCCACAGACTCTTGGCTACAGTCTTGGCTTTCTGATTTCTTGTTGGGACAGCCACAGCATACTTTGTGAAATGGTCCATTATCACCAGTATTGTCCTTGGTGTTACTTCTGTCTGGCTCAATCGACAAGAAATCCATACAAACTAACTCCAATGGTCTGCTGGTTTTGATATTTATTAATGGAGCCACTTTTTCTGGTGGAGTTTTCCGTCTGACACATCGCTCACAGGTTTTAACTTTCTGTTCTATTGCCAAAGATTTCTTAGGCCAGAATAATGTAGATCAAACCAGATCAAGAGTCTGTTCAATGCCTAAGTGACCCATTTCATCGTGCAGCTTCTTCATTACCACAGCACAGAGATTAACAGGTTATACTAATTGATATGACTCAATTCCTTGCTCTTGCCTTTTCCTGAACACTTCATTTTTCAGCTACAAACAATTCCACTCCTTGAACCACAGAGCTAATTCAGGTGATATGGCCTTAGGACAAGGCTTTTCCTTGGATTCCAGCTGCTTGATAACCATTCCAATTTCTGGATGGGCTCTCTGTCTTTTGCTTATGTCCTGTTCTGACAGGAGTAATAGACTGCTATTTCCCGCTCTGTGAAGTAAGGTGAGGGAGGAAACAAGCTGACATTAGCTAGTTAATTAGCCATGTTATCTGCCTCTGTAGCAAGCCAAATATTATTTATTTCAACACTAAAACAAATGGCAGGTGGGTCTCTTTCTTGATTTGGGGTGAAAGAGGGATGACACAGATATATAGTTTATGTTCGACCTGGAAGTATTTATTTAGCGATCGGCGCTAAAACGTAATCTGTAGGGAACATCGTTGTGTACAGAACATGGTTAGTCTATGTTACACGAAAATCATCTTTTTCAACAGGGGAAAGGTTCCAGGGATTCATCTCCTTCGGCCATCCCACACACAGGCGACTCTTTCACTGCTCACACCAACTGGAGGGGGAGGGGTTGTGTGACTTATTACGCTTTTTGCTGCACACTACTGAGGGAGTCCAGCACTTTCCATCTTTGACGACACGTAAAAAAAAAAGGAATAAACTGTGCATACCGCAGGAACGGTATAATGAATAATTTTAGTGGTTTTGAAACTTTTCCAAACCACGGTATACCTTGAAACCGGTTATTGTCCCATGCTTAGTCACTAGATTATCATTTTCAAATGCATCTCAAACATCACATTTCAAATGGCTACAAACATTTTTCAAAACCAGTTAACGAAAATTTTACTCACCAAGGAAAAAAAAATAAGATGAAAGAGGAGAATAAGGAGTATGTCTTGATTTGGCCTTAATCCAGTTAGTTTTTGTCATCTTTCTCATGTGTTTCTAGCTGTCCAGTCTGTTTGCACGTCTCTCTTTGTCAGCTTCCATTCCCTTAAAGTTTGAGCTTCTAAGGATATTTTTCGCTTCAGTGATCTATTTTTTAGATTATTTACAGCATCTAATTTGACTCTTTATTGAATTGACAAAATTCAATGTCTCGCATCGCTCTGCGTCTTGCTCAGTCACCCTCTGCTGTCTCCTTTCGCGTTCTTCGAGTTAACTTTTCTTGGAGGTCGAGCTAACCTCCGACCTCACCCAATCAAAATTACTTTGGCCATTTTTTTTCTTTTCTAAATTTCAAAGTTTAATTCAATATAAAACAACTTTAATCAAAATTCTATCTTTTTAATACAAAAGATATATAAAAAAAAGTTATAAAACTTCGTAATTTACAGGTGCATCTCAATAAATTAGAATGTCATGGAAAAGTTCATTTATTTCAGTACTTCAACTCAAATTGTGAAACTCGTGTATTAAATAAATTCAGTGCACACAGACTGAAGTAGTTTAAGTCTTTGGTTCTTTTAATTGTGATGATTTTGGCTCACATTTAACAAAAACCTACCAATTCACTAATTCAACAAATTAGAATATGGTGACATGCCAATCAGCTAATCAACTCAAAACACCTGCAAAGGTTTCCTGAGCCTTCTAAATGGTCTCTCAGTTTGGTTCACTAGGCTACACAATCATGGGGAAGACTGATCTGACAGTTGTCCAGAAGACAATCATTGACACCCTTCACAAGGAGGGTAAAGGCCCCAGTATACTTCAAACAAAGTTCGTTTTCGTTCTTCGTTCGGGGGCAAAAAGAAGTTTGAAAAGGCTGAGCGACAGTATACTGTTTTCGAACTTCTGACACCCCTGCGCTGCTGGAGGCGGGGTGTAGATTAATGTAAACATGCGTCATGACGCTCGCGCATATTCCCCAAACACAACAACGATGTAATGAAGAAGTGAAGTCAATCTAGGTGTGAGACGGACACCAGTGGTCAGAATATTATAGACAAAAGAATAATGATTAGCAGCAGTTCAAAGTCAAGTATCATGTTTGCAATACAAACGAACCATAATCAGTCCTTTATGGGAAGTGTGAATGTCTCATAGTCTGTAAAACTTTAGCATAATGTGGAAATAAAATATTGGAAATATGTATTTGGTACTTGCTACCTTATATCTTTACTCTTTCCTTTCATGGCTTTGGAAAAGTTGTCTTGGATGTTTCTCTGCATCGTTTTTGCATAACTCTGGGTCATCGACACCAAGCTTTGTTGCAATTTCTTTCTAGGAATTAATGCTTTCTCTGAATCATTAAAGTTTCTCCACGAGCGATCGTACAGGTGCAGATATATTTGTGCCAGCTCAGCTATTCGACACTCCAGTGTATTCATGTTGCTAGTGACTAGGCCGGAGATTGTTCTCTCTTGCCTGACCTCCATTGAATGAAAAACGAATGAAAAAAAAAAATGAAAAAAAATCGCACATCAAAGAGGGTGTAGTTTCAGAACACACCCACAGATTGCGTAACCTTTACAGACCAATAGAAACTCAAAGGTGTTAAGGAGCCAAAACAAACTCCCCCAGAAAGTTAGCTTTGGTCAGCTGTTTCGAACTGCTGAAACGAACTCAAAACGAACTTCGTTTTGCCCTGATTTAGTTCGAAATGACGTCATATCAGTTTGTTTTTCGATTTTGTTTTAAGTATATCGGGACCTTAAGCCACAAACATTCATTGCCAAAGAAGCTGGCTGTTCACAGAGTGTTGTATCCAAGCATGTTAACAGAAAGTTGAGTGGAAGGAAAAAGTGTGGTAGAAAAAGATGCACAACCAACCGAAAGAACTGTAGCCTTATGAGGATTGTCAAGCAAAATCGATTCAAGAATTTGAGTGAACTTCACAAGGAATGGACTGAGGCTGGGGTCAAGGTATCAAGAGCCACCACACACAGACGTGTCAAGGAATTTGGCTACAGTTGTCGTATTACTCTTGTTAAGCCACTCCTGAACCACAGACAATGTCAGAGGCTACCTGGGCTAAGGAGAAGAAGAACTGGACTATTGCCCAGTGGTCCAAAGTCCTCTTTTCAGATGAGAGCAAGTTTTGTATTTCATTTGGAAACCAAGGTCGTAGAGTCTGGAGGAAGGGTGGAGAAGCTCATAGCCCAAGTTGCTTGAAGTCCAGTGTTAAGTTTACACAGTCTGTGATGATTTGGGGTGCAATGTCATCTGCTGGTGTTGGTCCATTGTGTTTTCTGAAAACCAAAGTCACTGCACCCGTTTACCAAGAAATTTTGGAGCACTTCATACTTCCTTCTGCTGACCAGCTTTTTGAAGATGCTGATATCATTTTCCAGCAGGATCTGGCACCTGCCCACACTGCCAAAAGCACCAAAAGTAGGTTAAATAACCATGGTGTTGGTGTGCTTGACTGGCCAGCAAACTCACCAGACCTGAACCCCATAGAGAATCCATGGGGTATTGTCAAGAGGAAAATGAGAAAGACCAAAAAATGCAGATGAGCTGAAGGCCACTGTCAAAGAAACCTGGGCTTCCATACCACCTCAGCAGTGCCACAAACTGATCACCTCCATGCCACACCAAATTGAGGCAGTAATTAAAGCAAAATGAGCCCCTACCAAGTATTGAGTGCACGTACAGTAAATGAACATACTTTCCAGAAGGCCAACAATTCACTAAATTTTTTTTTTATTATTGGTCTTATAAAGCATTCTAATTTGTTGAGATAGTTAATTGGTGGGTTTTTGTTAAATGTGAGCCAAAATCATCAGTTAAAAGAATCAAAGACTTACACTACTTCAGACTGTGTGTATTGAATTTAATACATGAGTTTCACAATTTGAGTTGAATTATTGAACTTTTCCACGACATTCTAATTTATTGAGAAGCACCCGTATACATTGCAGCCATTTGCTAAAATCATTTAAGTTCATTTTTTTTCCTCAATGTACACATAGCACCCCATATTGACAGAAAAACACAGAATTGTTGACATTTTTGCAGATTTATTAAAAAAGAAACTGAAATAATCGCATGGTCTTAAGTATTCAGACCCTTTGTTCATTATTTATTAGAAGCACCCTTTTGATCTAATACAGCCATGAGTCTTTTTGGGAAAGATACAACAAGTTTTCCACACCTGGATTTTGGGATCCTCTGCCATTCCTCCTTGCAGATCCTCTCCAGTTCTGTCAGGTTGGATTGTAAACGTTGGTGGACAGCCATTTTCAGGTCTCTCTAGAGATGCTCAATTTGGGTTCAAGTCAGGGCCCTGGCTGGGCCATTCAAGAACAGTCACGGCATTGTTGTGAAGCCACTCCTTCGTTATTTTAGCTGTGTGCTTAGGGTTATTGTCTTGTTGGAAGGTGAACCTTTGGCCCAGTCTGAGGTCCTGAGCACTCTGGAGAATGTTTTCATCCAGGATATCCCTGTACTTGGCAGCATTCATCTTTCTCTCGATTGCAACCAGTCATCCTGTCCCTGCAGCTGAAAAACACCCCCACAGCATGATGCTGCCACCACCATGCTTCACTGTTGGGACTGTATTGGACAGGTGATGAGCAGTGCCTGGTTTTCTCCAAACACATACCACTTAGAATTAAGGCCAAAAAGTTCTATCTTGGTCTCATCAGACCAGAGAATCTTATTTCTCACCATCTTGGAGTCCTTCAGGTGTTTTTTTTAGCAAACTCCATGCGGGCTTTCATGTGTTTTGCACTGAGGAGAGGCTTCCGTCGGGCCACTCTGCCATGAAGCTCCGACTGGTGGAGGGCTGCAGTGATGGTTGACTTTCTACAACTTTCTCCCATCTCCCGACTGCATCTCTGGAGCTCAGCCACAGTGATCTTTGGGTTCTTCTTTACCTCTCTCACCAAGGCTCTTCTCCCCCGATAGCTCAGTTTGGCCGGACGGCCAGCTCTAGGAAGGGTTCTGGTCGTCCCCAAACGTATTCCATTTAAGAATTATGGAGGCCACTGTGCTCTTAGGAACCTTAAGTGCAGCAGAATTTTTCTTGTAACCTTGGCCAGATCTGTGCCTTGCCACAATTCTGTCTCTGAGGTCTTCAGGCAGTTCCTTTGATCTCATGATTCTCATTTGCTCTGACATGCACTGTGAGCTGTAAGGTCTTATATAGACAGGTGTGTGGCTTTCCTAATCAAGTCCAATCAGTATAATCAAACACAGCTGGACTCAAATGAAGGTGTAGAACTATCTCAAGGATGATCAGAAGAAATGGACAGCACAGGAGTTAAATATATGAGTGTCACAGCAAAGTGTCTGAATAATTAGGACCATGTGATATTTCAGTTTTTCTTTTTTAATAAATCTGCAAAAATGTCAACAATTCTGTGTTTTTCTGTCAATATGGCATGCTGTGTGTACATTAATGAGGAAATGAGGGATTAACTTAAATGATTTTAGCAAATGGCTGCAATATAACAAAGAGTGAAAATTTTAAGGGGGTCTGAATACTTTCCGTACCCACCGTGTGTGTATATATACACACGGTGTGTGTATTGAAATTTGAAACTTCCACATCATTGCATTCTGTTTTTATTCACAACTTGTACAGTGTCCCAACATTTTTGGAATAGGGTTTGTGTATGTATACACACATACACACACACAAACCCTATTCCAAAAATGTTGGGACACTGTACAAGTTGTCCCATGTCCCATTCTTGTCTAATACAGGCTTCTAGTTGCTCAACTGTCTTAGGTCTTCTTTGTCGCATCTTCCTCCTTATGATGCGCCAAATGTTTTCTATGGTGAAAGATCTGGACTGCAGGCTGGCCATTTCAGTGCCCGGATCCTTCTTCTACGCAGCCATGATGTTGTAATTGATGCAGCATGTGGTCTGGCATTGTCATGTTGGAAAATGCAAGGTCTTCCCTGAAAAAGACGACATCTGGATGGGAGCATATGTTGTTCTAGAACTTGGATATACCTTTCAGCACTGATGGTGCCTTTCCAGATGTATAAGCTGCCCATGCCACAAGCACTAATGCAACTGAATCTTTGGATGATATTATGCACTGTAGATGATGATAACTTCAAACTCTTTGCAATGTTTCTCTGAGAAACTCCTTTCTGATATTGCTCCACTATTTTTCCCCACAGCATTGGGGGAATTGGTGATCCTCTGCCCATCTTGACTTCTGAGAGACACTGCCACTCTGAGAGGCTCTTTTTTAACCCAATCATGTTGCCAATTGACCTAATAAGTTCTTCCTCCAGCTGTTCCTTATATGTACATTTAACTTTTCCGGCCTCTTATTGCTACCTATCCCAACTTTTTTGGAATGTGTAGCTCTCATGAAATCCAAAATGAGCAAATATTTGGCATGACATTTCAAAATGTCTCACTTTCAACATTTGATATGTTATCTATATTCTATTGTGAATAAAATATAAGTTTATGAGATTTGCAAATTATTCCATTACTTTTTTACTTACAATTTGTACAGTGTCCCAACTTTTTTGGAATCGGGTTTGTGTGTGTATATATATATATATATATATATATATATATATATATATAAAAATGTGTATATATGTGTGTATATACGTATATATGTGCGTGTATGTGTGTGTATATATATATATATATATATATATATATATATATATATATATATATATATATATATATATATATATATATATATATATATACACACACACACACATATATACATACATACATCGTTATTGTATCAGTTAAAACTAGTTTCTCTTTTGATTTGCTGTATATATACCCATTTCTGAAGCTAAGTGGCTTTGTAAAAGGAAATGATTGAATACTCCTAACATCTGCGTTTTTCTAATATGACGTTCTTACTGACTTGATAAAAGACTAAAAATCCATCCCTTGATTAAGTGCTTTATTAGTCTGTAGGCATACTTTTTGAAATCTTTAATGCACTGAATCAAGGGGAAGTCGTGGCCTAATGGTTAGAGAGTTTGACTCCTAACCCTAAGGTTGGGGGTTTGAGTCTTGGGCCGAGTCAACTGCTCCCTGGGTGCCGCAGCATAAATGGCTGCCCACTGCTCCGGGTGTGTGTGTTCATTGCTGTGTGTGTGCACTTTGGATGGGTTAATGCAAGGCACAGATTTTGAGTATGGGTCACCATACTTGGCTCTATGTCACGTCACGTCACTTCACTTCATGGTTGAATTGAGGCAGGGATCTCGAGCAGGACAGGTTTGTCAGTTCTTCACGGCTTTGTCCAATCCATTTAGCATCTTGGTTTGACACCTTGGGATTGCAGCCGCACTACATAAAATACATAAATCCAACGTCTGTTCAAGATGCATCATTGAATGAACAACCTGTGTATATCATCATTTACACACTGTTAAATTACCTTACCAGAGCCTGGGGTCTGATTTCACCAACGTTAATTTTGCCCCACACATTTGCAATAGTGTTGCGCTCGGAATCTGACCACTCCACCATTGTGATTATCTCTTTACTTTTTCAACAAGTGTGAATGCTGAACATAAATAGATGCACGCAGAGTTTTTATTTATAGCTAGCTACTTGCGTTCCCCGCCCCAGATCAGCCGCTAAGACTGATTGGCTATGTATGGTAGGTATACATAGCTGGATCCGATCCTAGTTAATGTCACATTTTGATTAGAAACTGCAAAGTTAGATTTGTCAGAAATTTCAAAGATCTTCAAATAAGTGTGGATTCAATCATCAAAATCATGAATGGGTCTTGTGTATTATGCATACCATGAAAAAAATAAAATAAAGGCTTTGTGTTGTGATTTATCTAAATCCAAACCACATTAGCTATTGACACTAAAGGTGTCCATATGTAATTAACGTTTAATTAACTAAAACACACACATTTAAATTTTTAATAGGTGAATGGGTGACATCTCTTTTGGCTTTTTCTTGACAAAGACACATTCCTCCCATTTCAAAATTTTCTTAAACTGTGATAAGCATGGATGTCCTGTTTGTAGCATGTAGCGCACAATGTAACTGATGTGCTACACCTAGTAATGATGTTCAGTATGGGCCAACTGATCAGAAGAAAGTAACAAATACTGGAGAGAGAATATGATGCTACCGGTGGGTGAATAGTCAACACAGTTTAATTGTGATTCGTATAGGTATTTATATTAATAAAAGAAATTCTCTCTTTGTAGTTTGCTTCAAGTAGAAGAATCACAAATTAACAATTAATTGATAGTACCTGAACAGTTGTCACAAATTATTCTGTCGTCTCTTATAGCAGTGGTTCCCAACCACATTCCTGGAGGCCCCCCCAACACTGCAGGTTTTCGTTGTCTCCTTAATCAAATCACATCTGATTCAAGACCTGAAATGGGTGTGTCAGACAAAGGAGAGATGCAAAATGTTCAGTGTTGGGGGGCCTCCAGGAAGGAGGTTGGGAACCACTGTCTTATAGGACCAAGAATTTAACAGTCCCACAGCCTCGGTACAATTAGATGATGTTTCGCTCTCAATACAATGTGACAACATAAATTCTCAAAAAAAAAAAAAAAAATACTGTGTCTGTTTCTTTCAAATCAATTCACAATAGTCAACAAAACACTGCATTCAATAACCCAAATACAAGCTTACAAAAAGTGTTCCCGTCGCTTCATATAACCCAGATTGCATGTCTGATGGCAGATGGAGTATTCTGACGAAGACTCTCATACTTTTTATTTTTCTCACACCTTTACATAAAACAATAATATAGTCAATCCGTTCTTATAATGACATAAAATACAAAAACACTTATGCAAGCGAATCGTGCACACAGCTAAAGTTTAGCTGCTAAACTGTGAACACTAGGTGGATACGTTAGCCGAGTGTTAACGTGACTAACTGATTAAACAATACAGTTTGTAAACCAAAATATGTCTACTGTAATGTTTGAAGAACGACAGACAAAAGACGCTTGGTCTTAACTTTTAATCAGAACGCAGAACAGTTGTATCACAGCAGCACCAGCCGAAATCACTCATCGCTCCCCCATTAACCCTGTAACTGCCAGTGCAGCACAATAAACAGCAGTTTCACAATTATTATAAAGTCTGTGTGCTACACTACATTCTTTATTATTAAACAATGTAATTAGAACAACGTCAGTCTACAATAATCGACATATTCTTAGGTTCACTGCGAATTTTTAGAACTACTTCAGTAAGACAGTAATATCGTGCTTTACCTGCCTAAAGCTGCACTAGGTATACATCACATATTGGCACAAAAAATTATATTTTGAGCACTCAATTGAAAATGTACACCTAACGTATCAATCGTACTACGTACAGGTGGTTCAGTATGGAGGGATTATTTGGTCAGATTATAATTTTATTTTATTTGATTTAATGTTTTTATGTATGAAGTGAAAATCTAAATTTGAAACTTAAAGTCCAAGTCAAAAATTTATTTGGTATGTAGGATTGGGCATTGGGTATTTAGGATAGGGCATTTTGTATTTAGGATTGGGCATTTTCTAATTAGGGTTGGGCATTTGGTCATTTAGCCATTTAGGATTGGGCATTTGGGGATTTAGGATTGGGAATTTGGTATTTAGGATTGGGCATTTAATCATTTAGCCATTTAGGATTGAGGATTGGGCATTTGAAGATTGAGGATTGGGCATTTGAGGATTGAGGATTGAGGAGTGTATGCAAATTAGGAGGCGTGGCCCAAATACTGGAGGCTGGGTTTGAAATGGCTGGTGCGCAGAGGCACCTTATGGACAGCAGAGGGAGCTTCCAGTGCTAAGGAGCACACTGTAATGAAACCAAACGGAGCGAGTGAGCGGCTTGAGCGAGGACTGTGTGATAACTTCAACTTAATGACAGCTTTGTAACATTTGTGGCCTCAAACTATGGCGGCATTTCAATGCCGTTAATAACCGAGCGTTCAACTGATGGTGGCGCACGCGGTAAATCACTTCCACGAGATGAAAACAAAATCGCACGCGAGGAAACGGGAGCCCGCGAGCTCATTTCAAACTCTCGCGCGCGTGACATGTTCTCTGCGCGCAATACAATACAAGCCCTCGCGCGCGCATGATCATTCCCCAGCTGCTCGCGCTCGATCTTCTCACCTGCTCGCTCGAACACTTTTATTTTTGTCAGTGAATGCAGAAAATAACAACCAGGCCTCAACATCATACCTATTCTTCTCAGAGGGAATCCAGAAATTTGACATACTGTCAAGGCAAGTACAGTGAAGAAAAAAACATTTGAATTTTTTTTTCTTCTGGAAATGTATTGCATTTTTTTCTTTCAATCCCAATGTATTTACTTATGTTTATATATATATATATATATATATATATATATATATATATATATATATATATATATATATATATATACATATAGTATAATACATTGGGATACAGATATATATATATATATATTTATTTATTTTTTTTCTTTGTATTTGCAGGTCGTGTATGTGAAAATAACAGAAAATAACAACCGGGCCTCAACATCATACCTATTCTTCTCAGCGGGAATCCAGAAATTTGACATACTGTCAAGGCAAGTACAGTGAAGAAAAAAACATTTGAATTTTTTTTTTCTTCTGGAAATGTATTGCATTTTTTTTCTTTAAATCAGGGTCATGGGAGACCAAGGACTGGAGGATGTACAGATTGCCAGGTTCATGTTTTCTTCAAGAGGCATTGAGCAACATAGTTTCATATCTGGTAAAAGTGTCCATAATCAAAGGTAAAGAGATATGAGGTATGGTGAACCTGTTTTAGTTACCCTTTCACAACACTGCTGTTTATGTGTTAATCTAATTGGATTTTTAATATTGTATTAAACTGATAAATCTTCAGGACATCAAAGAGCCGTATCTAGACTGGGACATAGCTCTGATATTTTTTTTTTTTTTTTTTTTTTTTAACATTTATTTGAAGAAAAAAAACAAATCCAGTTCTTTGACAGGGAAATTAGCACCAGTTGAATTCAACAGGTGTTTGAGTGCCCTCAACCCATCCAAACTCATCTGAGTTTGTGATTTTATTGTAAAAGTGATTTACCGCGCGCGCAAGCATCAGTTATACGCTCGGTTATTAATGGCATTGAAATGCCGCCATAGTTTGAGGCCACAAATGTTACAAAGCTGTCATTAAGTTGAAGTTATCACACAGTCCTCGCTCAAGCCGCTCACGCGCTCCATTTGGTTTCATTACAGTGTGCTCCTTAGCACTGGGAGCTCCCTCTGCTGTCCATAAGGTGCCTCTGCGCACCAGCCATTTCAAACCCAGCCTCCAGTATTTGGGCCACGCCTCCTAATTTGCATACACTCCTCAATCATCAATCCTCAAATGCCCAATCCTCAATCTTCAAATGCCCAATCCTCAAACCTAAATGGCTAAATGATTAAATGCCCAATCCTAAATACCAAATTCCCAATCCTAAATCCCCAAATGCTCAATCCTAAATCCTAAATGGCTAAATGACCAAATGCCCAACCCTAAATAGAAAATGCCCAATCCTAAATACAAAATGCACTATCCTAAATACCAAATGCCCAATCCTAAATACCAAATAAATTTTCGACTTGGACTTTAAGTTTCAAATTTAGATTTTTAGTTTTGGTTTAAGACTTTTAGTTTTAGACTTTTAGTTTATAAGCTGACCCAATAATCCCTCCATAGTTCAGAGAGTTTGTTAGTCCAAATTAAGAAGATTAGAAGCCAACGAAGATAAAAGCCCAGATTAGAGAAGCAGTTCTTGATAAAATGACAAGCAGACAACAAAAGGCTCGAATTGTATTTCTGTGGTATCCTTGAACACCGCGTCTTCTCAACATGATGTAAACGCACTAATATCAAAAGTGTTTGTGGGGAGGTCAGACTCAGTTCGTATTTCTCGGCAGGGGGATTATGCAAATGTGTTACCCAGTGACGTATACCGGTAACAGGCAAAAGAGTCGAAAATATGCAACGCTATCTCACGACCAATTCGTACGTATTTTACGAGGTGGCTAATTCGTACGAATTTGTACGACCTCACTCGTACGATTTCATACGATTTGCCTAGACCCCAGTGACGGGTAGGTTTAGGGGCGGGGTTTGGTGTAGGTAATTCGTACAAATTCATACGAATGTGCAACTCGTAAAATATGTACGATTTGGCAAAAATTGTATGAATTTGTACGAGTGTGGTCGTACGAATTCGTACGAATGAGCCACCTCGTAAAATATGTACGAATTGCCGTGAGATCGACTCTCTCTTTTGAGAGACAATATCTTTATTTATCATGCACTTTTTTGATTAACAACTTTGCAGATTGTTTTCATTTAAGGATAGCTACGTTATAAACTGCAAAAGAGAGATTTTTCAAAAACCCATATGACCTGCTCTTTAAATAAATGTTTAAAAACAGGAGCAGTTATTTTTAAAAATGCAATTTTTAACTTTTTGAACATTTCTAACTGAAATGGCCCATAACCAGCTATGGGGTCACAGACGCGAGACGCAAACCGAAAGTTGTTGTCAGCTATGCGATGCCCCGAGAATTTATCAATAAAATAGTTTCGCAGCTAAAAGACATATGACATTTCTCAGTAGCAAGATTCTTGAAGCAGTTCAAGTTAAAGATTCGCTATTAGTAAAGACGCTGCTGAACACTGAGAGATGCACAGACGCAGGTATTCAAGTGCTTAATCTCTCTCACTCTCTCTAATAACTGCATTGGACTGCAATAATAACTGCATTAGCTTGCATATCAATAGTGCAAGCCTCTGTTATTAGCTCAAAAATTACATTTTGGAATTTGCAACGGAAAGTTTGGGATGAGGTGCGTAAGAAATTCAACACACACGAGATTTCAGGACGGAAACATGACAGATGTCTTGAAATATAAATCATCTGAGCAATGTCTTAAGGTGTGGTTGTGACACCAAGCCGTTAAAATTATTAAAGAAAGTGTGCACTCTCGAAGTGTTGGTCTAAGCTACTATTGGAACGGTTCATCCGTTTTCAAATTAAGAACTATACGATTGCGATAGAAAACACTTTAACGGTTTCCACTGATTACGAAATAGTTTTGTTTGCCTTTGTCACGATAAGAGGGCGGCCTAAACCCGGTGTCCTGACATATTATCATACCCGTCAGATGTTCCTACCAGGGTGCGCACATCAATATTGCGTCCTTTTTCTCATGCTGAACAGCAATATTTAATGTATCTGCATTACTGTAAGGGTTTGGGTAGGTGTCGACTTTAATAAATCACAATCTAATAGGTAGAAATAATTATTTATTGTTGGTTTCCTGTAGCTGTATCCCTTCTAGCTACAACCGCAAATATAACACATAATTACTGTATTTGCATTACTGTAAAGGTATGTTTAGGGTTGTGGTAGGTGTAGAAGTTAATAAACCATAACTTTACAGGTAGCATTTTTTTCGTTGCCGAATTGTACTACCCACTGTTTTAATGGGATGTAGCAAAATCTGACAGGGTAGCAAAAATCGACAGAACAGGCCTTGGGTGTGGGGGGTGAATGACCAGCGCTCTCTTCAACTTCAATAACACGATTGAGGTGAGACCCTTGAGCAAGACGCCGAACCCCCAGCTGCTCCCTGTGTGTGTGTGTGTGTGTGAGTTTGTGTACTACTCCCTGCTGTGTTTGCACTTGGATGGGTGAAATGCAGAGCACACCATATACTTGGCCACATGTCGGTCTTTTCCTTTTTTATAATGTGCTGCTGTAAACATTCAGGTCCTTTCCTTTCCTTAAAATGAAAAAAGTGATATAAAGTCATGGCATCATAGCTTTAATTTTTTTTAAATGCATAAACCCAAGTAATAATTAAACAAAAATTCAAACATTATGGATTATGAATTCAATATTTCTGTTACTTTATGGAGAAGAGGAGAGAAGTTTGAAGTTATACATTTAAGTACTGAGTAATATTAATTAACTATGTACTTATGGTTAGGGTTAGGATGAGGGTTTGGTTTAAAATAAGTTGCGTGTGATTATGCATAATTTATTGTTATTACAATAGTTAGTACATGTAACGTGTAACAAGGACACCTTAAAATAAAGTTCCCAAAATACCAGCATGTAATTACATTTATAATTACACTGTTGACCCATCCCTTACACCTTAGCCACCCTTAAACATATATCATCAAACCTGTCCCCAACCTTACCCCTTTCCCACCTCAATAGCAGCAAAAGTGTTTTGCAATACAACATGAACACAATAAGTGCATTGTACTTATTTTCTGAAGTAAGTACATAGTAGTTATGGCCACCGGGACCCATCTTCTTTTAGAGTGTGCCTATTAACTAATGGCACAGACTAATGTGCCTTCTTAATTTGACAGAGGCAAGAGCAGAATAGTATACCAAAGTACTATAAAGCATAGACCTACAAGTGAATTTGCATTATTGCAGTAGCAATGTTAGGATTTATAGTAACAGCAATATTGACCTCGGGCAACAGTTCAGGGAATATAATAGAGCTATTAAATTTTGCTCCTGCTCCAGCTATAGTGACAGACTGCAAGACTTGCCAGTGAATATTGTTGCGTAGTTAATATAAATGTCATCAAATCATTTGATTATTTTTTATATCTTAGTATCCGTAATTAATGGAGTCAAAAAGCAAACAAAAGTTTAACAAGTAAAGTCAGTACAACTCAGCATGTAACTTGTTTTTATTTTTGCATAAGAGCCAAAAGGCACAAAATCAGCATATTGATCAATTGCGTTTTTTTTTTTTTTTTGATATAGGCCTAAGTAAATTTGCAAACAGATAAACTAACTGACTAAATTATATTTAAAAAAAAAAATAACAAAGAATGCCAGCATATTTTGATACTAGAGCCACTGGAGGTTGTGATAAATTTTATTTCTTTTATCAACGAATTCAAGCGGTTTACACCCACAGTGTGCAAATCTATCAAAACTGTTTTTGCAAGGCTTGCTTGTTGCTGACTCATTAAGTCAAGTCGAAAAACTTGCTAAAAGTTAAGAACAGGATTCTTTCCCTAAGTTGTCATCTAGAACATGTTTTTTTTTTAAGAGTTTTATTTTGGTCATATAGACTGCTGGTCAGTGTTTTCTTGAATAAATGGAAACAAACAACATTAAAGTGCTTTTAACAATATTTTATTGATCTTATTTTATAAGAGTTAGATCTTTGTGTGAACAGCTCCCGCAATCTTCTGCAATACAGCTGGTGTTCATCGGTGATGAGAATCTAGTGGTACTGTCTGCACAGAGCGGAAACGACGACACACAGAAACTTCTGCCAGGCCTCCTGGACGTCAGCATTGAAACCAGAGGGGCCAAACTTCATGGCAGCGCACACGGTGATGCAATCAGCCAGGAGCTGTAGAACAAGAGATCTATTAGGTGGCTGTTTTCGATAAAGATGATTCAACATAATATGAGCACAAAGGTTTTACATCACGCAAATATTAGTTTTATTTGCGCAAACCTACCCTGAAGTTGTCGGGATCCACATGCAATTTCTCAGAGTGCATCACACTGAGTGGCGCATAGGTGGCCTTGATGTTGTCCATGTTCTTGATGGCTCTCTCCAGACCTCCCATCACAGTCCTCCCGTGAGCTGCCACCTTGGGGTTACCCATGATCGCAGCGGGGCTTGACAGGTTTCCGAAGGAGGCGAAATATCTCTGAGTCCAGGGATACACGATCAGACACCTTAAATAAACAGAATCATTAAGAACAGCATTAAATAAACTGCACAACTGACATCATCTAACACGGAGAATGTGTCTATTAAAGAATGAGATGCAATGATACCTGGCCAGGGCCTGAGGTCCGAGTTCATCGGGATTGAGCTTTCCCCACAGGCCAATGATGGCACTTCGCTCAGCATCTGTCCACTCAACCATGTCTACGTTTTAGGGTGTCCTTAGGTACTTGTTTAAGTCCAGTAGGAATCACTAGTAGAAATTCAGAAACCGGAGTACAATTTATTGATGTGTGATGTCTCCGCCCATAACAAGATGCAAAGTCTTATTGGGTAATTTTTCCGAGCAGGTGACGCATACATGTCTGGACATCACTGATCGGACACCGTCCAAAAATTTTTTTGTAAGATATCTTAAACATGAGTAAGCTTTTTTTCTGCCTACAAATTGTTTTTGATCAAATATATAAAATAAACATAAAAAAACAATGTTAAACAAAATAAAAAAATGAAATACTACTGCACCGTCACAAATAGGTATTTTAATTACAATATATGGCCAAACAAATGCGATTATGTTACAAGCGTTTTCAGTTAATGATGATTTTCAAATAAACTTTTTTACTCGAAATTTATTTCATGTCATCTTGTCATGTCATTAATGACATATCATCTTTTCCGAGAGTTCAGGCACAATTTATTAACGATTTGAAGCAAATAAAATAAAATAAAATAAAATAAAATAAAATAAATAAATAGCCTACTGGCTACACAAGTGGGTTCAGTTCAATTGAACATTGTGTTAATTCTGATTCATAAGTTTTAAAATAAGTGGGAATATAAAAAATATTAGAAGGCTACTTTAGCGCCTGAAGGATGTGAAAAGAAAATCGTTATCTCAGTTAAACAAGAAGCACACAATTGGCACGTTTTTGACTGGACAACACACGTTGGGGATCAGCAATAAAGCGTTTAAGGGGTGTGGTTTGGACCGATTTGACGGGCGTGCCCTTCCTTAGTTTTATATAAAAAGTGAGACAAAATCCTCTTTTCGCCAACATCTTTTTCTGAAGACAATCTAACTTGAGAAAAAGAAGACGCAGCAATGAGTCTCTCTGATAAGGACAAGGCTGCTGTGAAAGCCCTATGGGCTAAGATCAGCCCCAAAGCCGATGATATCGGCGCTGAAGCTCTCGGCAGGTAATATTGAATTACGGTCTTCCTATACAGGTCTATGTAGAAACTTGTAAAATAACTTTGCAAAATAATATAAAGAAGTTGATTTATTCGAGTACCTTAAAGGACAGCCTAGCTAATGTTTAGATCACCGAAATGATCAATGTTATTGCTTCCTTTCAGAATGCTGACCGTCTACCCTCAGACCAAGACCTACTTCGCTCACTGGGCTGACCTGAGCCCTGGGTCCGGTCCTGTGAAGAAGCATGGCAAGGTTATCATGGGTGCAGTCGGCGATGCCGTTTCAAAAATAGACGACCTTGTGGGAGGTCTGGCCTCCCTGAGCGAACTTCATGCTTCCAAGCTGCGTGTTGACCCGGCCAACTTCAAGGTACACCATGACAAATTATACCTAGTGTAAGTTAAGACTTCCCATCATGGACATGGCATATTCATTGTAATGTGTTTCTGTGTATTTTTTTTCTAGATCCTCGCACACAATGTCATCGTGGTCATCGGCATGCTCTTCCCTGGAGACTTCCCCCCAGAGGTTCACATGTCAGTTGACAAGTTTTTCCAGAACTTGGCTCTGGCTCTCTCTGAGAAGTACCGCTAAATTTCCGGTGGGCATTCATACGCGACACTGTGCGGCACTCCTGACCAACTCAAGTGTGATGTCTGAATAAAATTTCTCAATAAAAGGCAGAGAATTA
The DNA here is from genome assembly GCF_018340385.1 of Cyprinus carpio. Lineage (NCBI taxonomy): Eukaryota > Metazoa > Chordata > Actinopteri > Cypriniformes > Cyprinidae > Cyprinus > Cyprinus carpio. The sequence continues at coordinate 11,881,536 of NC_056599.1, read as the reverse complement.
AATGAGTCATGTCTTATTTTTTTATCTCTTATATTTGAATCGATCATAAATGTTTCCAAAACCCTTTGCCAGGATAAACTGCAAACTTTACATTTGATTCTTACTGTGACATCCTTATTAAAATGAATAAAATTTTGGACCTCAAAATTTACTTTTACATAAAACTATTTTCTGTGTGTGCATATATGGCCACCTGATTGGTTGTGCAATAACTTTAATCTTGACATTTAATATTTAAGTTATGTTTATTGTGGAAAAGAATAGGCCTATATTGTTTATTTGATAAAGCCATTTTGCTTCCACATTTGTTGTGTCCCTTTGCAAATAAACTCACCAAAGCTGCATATATGCTCAAAGTACAAGTAGCCTAATGGTTTTTTTTTTTTTTTAATAACCATTATGTGAATGAGTCAACGCGGTTCATGATTAGTCTAAAAATCGATATTCAAATATCAAACCACTGTAAAATCATAGGTTTCCGTATAATATTTGCTGTGTCTTAACTAACTCCTATTTCTATATTTGCTATTTTATATTTGCTGTGTTATAACTCCTTCAAAAACAGCCAGAAACCTTGGAGTTATGATTGATGATCAGCTAACTTTCTCAGACCCGTTGCTAAAACTGTCCGGTCCTGCAGATTTGCTTTATTAAACATCAAGAAGATCAGGCCCTTTCTTTCGGAACATGCTGCACAACCAACGCTATCTCACGACCAATTCTGGCACAACTCATTGTTCAAGCTCTTGTTCTGTCCAGGCTAGACTATTGCAATCCTCTCTTGGCAGGTCTTCCAGCCAGTTCTATCAAACCTTTACGATTAATCCAGAACGCGGCAGCAAGATTAATTTTTAATGAGCCGAAAAGAATACACGTCACACGTCTGTTTATCAATTTGCACTGGCTACCAATAGCTGCTCGCATAAAAGTAAAGGCATCGATGTTTGCATAGAAAACCACAACTGGCTCTGCACCCCTTTACCTAAATTCATTACTTCAGACTTATGTGCCCTCTAGAAGCTTGCGTTCTGCAAGTGAACGTCGCTTGATTGTGCCATCCCAAAGCACAGTCACTTTTACGGACTTCTAAATTAAATGTTCCCTCCTGGTGGAATGACCTGCCCAACTCAATCCGAGCAGCTGAGTTCTTAGCTATCTTCAAGAATCGGCTTAAAACACATCTCTTCCATCTTTATTTGACCCTCTAACTTTAGCACTCACTGTTCTAATTCTATACTAAAAAAAAAAAAAAAAAAATCGACCTACCTTTCTAATCTTTTTTATTCTATCTTTTTTCTTTTAATTTATTATAAAATTATAAAAAGACCTCTAAACACTAGCTTGCTCTATTCTTTTTCTATTCTACCTGTTTTTTTTATTATATTATTTAAAAGCCCTTGCTACGTGTACTGCATTTAAGCTAACTGAGACTTGTTATAGCACTTATATATCATTGCTCTTTTGTTGTTTTTGTTTCTTCCATTGTACTCATTTGCAAGTAGCTTGGGATAAAAGCGTCTGCTAAATGACTAAATGTAAATGTAAATGTAATTTGTCCCAGAGTCTTTGCACATATTCAGAACAATGAGAAATATGATTTTTGACGGGTTTCTTTAGGTTTTGCATTACAAATATAAAAAAAAACAACAACTCAAAAGTCAATTTAAATTGCTTAGAAATGTGCACTTTTAAAAATAAATTATTTTGCCTGTTTTTGCCTTTATTTACCTAAAAGTTTTGACATACGGTATGTCTGTAATTTAACTACAGTATTAGTACAATTATGCAGTACTTTTTACCCCACAGCTTTAAACAAAACATTATCTAAAATGTATGAATCCAAAGGAATTGTGTTGCAGGCCTATTATGTAGGATACACCATGGATGAATTTAAACTAGCCTGTTAAAAATGAGCTACAGCCGTGAAATCACTAACACCATTCTCCAAACCAATTCTCCTGAGGTCAAAGCAGAAGTTGTCTGTGTACAAATATTAAGATTTTACAAGAAAAAAACAAGGGGGATAAAGAACCTAAAGATAAAAATAGCGTCTAAATCAACGTTTTGGCTCATTCTGATATAGCTATAAAATCTACATAAGCTTTCATTAAATAATCAGAGCTGAACTGAGACGGTTAACAGTTTCAATAGCCTACTTTACCCACAAAGATTGAACAAAACAGGACAGCACAGGTTTTTGAGCCTCCAGAGAAAATAAGTAATTGCTCATTATTGTAAAATAATTTTCTTTTCTTTTCTTTTCTTTTCTTTTCTTTTCCTGCACGGAAACCTACAGATGATTTAATAGTGATAAGTAAGGATGTTAAATAGGCTATTTTAAATATTTGGCTTGCACCGTTTTCATGAATATGCTACAAAATAGGTACAAAATTGTTTTTGAGAAATCGCCGACAAATGCCCGAAATCACAGGCAAATCGGTGCTCGTTCACGCGAGTGACAATCACGCAGTGTGAATGAGCAAAGACGCGATCTGAGAGAATCGCCGACGAGTCACTGACGCCCGTGAGATATTTGGCATGCTAAATATCTGGACTTGTCGGCGATTCAAAATCATGCTGTGTGAAAAGTGTTCTGACTGAAAACTACGTTGGCGATGACCGACAGCCAATGAGAGAGCAAGATAAAGAGCAGCGGGGAGTTCGGGGAGGAGTTATAGACCACAATATCAGCAAGCATGGCTTCGTTTCAGAAAAAGGCTTCTTCTTTGTCTATTTGGACCCAAGAAATGGAAGAAAAATTAGTAGGAATTTGGCAGGAGCACCCGTGTCTGTTTGACGTTTCATCTGAGCTATCCCAGTCTCACCTGAGAACTCGATCCGGTCTTGCACGCGTGATATCGCGTTGTTTCCTTGTCACATCTCGTGTGTGTTTGGTTGTGAAACGTAGTTTGTGTGCCAGACAGAGTTGTCGGCGATTCTTCCTATTGTTAAAGTCATGCAGTGTGAAACCTTTTGTCGCCGATCCATCGTGCAGTGTGAACACAGCAGCGACTGAATGCTGGCCAAGATAGTCATGCAGTGTGAAAAGAACAGTGACCCGACTACTTTGAAAATCGTGCAGTCTGAACTCGGCTTAAGGAAAATCCCAAATTCAGTATCTCAGAAAATTATAATATTGTGAAAAGGTTCAATATTGAAGACACCTGGTGCCACACTCTAATCAGCTAATTAACAAAACACCTGCAAAGGCATTTAAATGGTCTCTCAGTCTAGTTCTGTATAGGCTACACAATCATGGGGAAGACTGCTGACTTGACAGTTGTCCAAAAGACGACAATTGACACCTTGCACAAGGAAGACAAGACACAAAAGGTCATTGCAAAAGAGGCTGGCTGTTCACAGAGCTCTGTGTCCAAGCACATTAATAGAGAGGCGAAGTGAAGGAAAAGATGTGGTAGAATACAAGCAATAGGGATAACCGCACCCTGGAGAGGATTGTGAAACAAAACCCATTCAAAAAATGTGGGGGAGATTCACAAAGAGTGGACTGCAGCTGAAGTCAGTGCTTCAAGAACCACTACACAAAGATGTATGCAAGACATGGGTTTCAGCTGTCGCATTCCTTGTGTCAAGCCACTCTTGAACAACAGACAGCGTCAGAAGCGTCTAAAGACAAAAAGGACTGGACTGCTGCTGAGTGGTCCAAAGTAATGTTCTCTGATGAAAGTAAATTTTGCATTTCCTTTGGAAATCAGATTCCCAGAATCTGGAGGAAGAGAGGAGAGGCACACAATCCACGTTGCTTGAGGTCCAGTGTAAAGTTTCCACAGTCAGTGATGGTTTGGGGTGGCATGTCATCTGCTGGTGTTGGTCCACTGTGTTTTCTGAGGTCCAAGGTCAACACAGCCATATACAAGGAAGTTTTAGAGCACTTCATGCTTCCTGCTGCTGACCAACTTTATGGAGATGCAGATTTCATTTTCCAACAGGACTTGGCACCTGCACACAGTGCCAAAGCTACCAGTACCTGGTTTAAGGACGATGGTATCCCTGTTCTTAATTGGCCAGTAAACTCGCCTGACCTTAACCTGTGAAGAGGAAGATGTGATATGCCAGACCCAACAATGCAGAAGAGCTGAAGGCCACTATCAGGGCAACCTGGGCTCTCATAACATCTGAGCAGTGCCACAGACTGATCGACTCCATGCCACGCCGCAATGCTGCAGTAATTCAGGCAAAAGGAGCCCCAACTAAGTATTGAGTGCTGTACATGCTCATACTTTTCATGTTCATACTTTTCAGTTGGCCTAGATTTCTAAAAATCCTTTCTTTGTATTGGTCTTAAGTTATATTCTAATTTTCTGAGATACTGAATTTGGGATTTTCTTTAGTTGTCAGTTATAATCATCAAAATTAAAAGAAATAAACATTTGAAGTATATCGGTCTGTGTGTAATGAATGAATATAATATACAAGTTTCACTTTTTGAATGGAATTAGTGAAATAAATCAACTTTTTGATGATATTCTAATTATATGACCAGCACCTGTATGTGTTCATGATTGTGTTCGAGTGTGTGGTGGGAGGGTTTGTGTGCTTGTGTTGTTGTGCTCACATATGTATGAATAGCCCACCACCCACACCCCCGCCCCCACACACCCCTGCCTCATACACACACACACTTACCTTTTGTTTGTTTGACTTCATTTTTCTGTGCTGTCATGACATAGCTTGTTGTTATTTAATGTTCTTATGTGTATTCATACATCTGCTGTTAGTAAATGTTTTAAAAAATGACTTCCATTGACTCACTATGTATAGGCTACTGTTGATGCATATTATCCACTACAGTGGACAGATAAGTAACTTACTTCCTTGTTTAAAAGTAAAACCAAATATGTAAAATCTATCTATCTATCTATCTATCTATCTATCTATCTATCTATCTATCTATCTATTACTTTGTGATATAGTAATTTATGCATCAGATAGGCTAGTTGTTTATTTTAACACAAGCATGTTTTCATCTCTGCACTATGCGCTCAGCTTAGGAACTTGTAATGTTAGCCACCTTATAATCTATTTGATCAAGATGTCCAGATCAGTGGTTCTCAACCTTTCCATGACTCTGCAGTCAGTGCTCTTTTGAACTGTATTCTGGTTTGATGCGCTATGCAGTTGTCATTGCCATTAGGCATTAGCCTATGTGACTGCCATGACTGCTGCAGATGTGAAATTAAATTTACAATAGTTAGTGCTTAAGGATGTGTTAATGAAGTTATAGGCTAGGCTACATGTAAATGGACAAACTGCTTAACGTTTCCATTGTCATTCCTTTGCAGTGACCCCTAATGTAGTTTCTTAAGGCCTCTGTGCAGAGGTAGGCAGTAATTAAATACATTTAAGTGCTTTTTGAATATCTGTACTTAACTTTAGTATTATATATATATATATATATATATATATATATATATATATATATATATATATATATATATATATATATATATATACATATATACATACATTTTTGTGTCTGTGTGTGTGTGTGTGTGTGTGTGTGTGTGTGTGTGTGTGTGTGTGTGTGTGTGTGTGTGTGTGTGTGTGTGTGTGTGTAAACATATGACTTTAACTTCACTACATTTGAAAGACAAATTTAATACTTTTCAATCCACTACATTTCTATGAAGGCCCTGGAAGAAAGTCGTTAAAATGTAGCAGCTTTCAAAGTCGGTGGACGATTTTTTTCTTCTCTAAAATGTGACTTTGTTTTCAAACAGTCTATCATTAATCACTAATGTAGGGCTAGTCTATGTGAAGTGATTTCATGCATGTATTGTATGTTGCTTCAGAGGTATGGAAAGTATTACACAGGCCTACAACAATAATAAAATAGTGTTAACAAAAAAGGAAATACTTTGAAAAATCTGTCTTTACAACTTGCACTTGGGATGGAGTAATATTTGACCAGCAGTATATACTTTCACTCAAGTAATAGTGTTGCATAGGCTACTTTGACCACCTATACTTGTACCAATTTCTTTCCTGTATTGCCTGCATATGTCTGTGATACAAAGCTAAAGCGCATCGCATCTTTGTGAACGACACATCATGCCTGTAGTGTTTTGATTGTGCGTGTGTGCGTGCGTGCGTGCGTGCGTGCGTGCGTGTGTGTGTGTGTGTGTGTGGAATCGCTTATTCGATTAACTTTTTTACAGACACAACAAAGCCCTCTAGCGTACTGAACAACACTGAGTACATTTCTGTCGCGCCATTGGACACGTAAATTCCCCTAGTGGGCGCACGCTCTCTCTCTCTTCCTTCGGCGTGCTCTCTTTATCAGGGGTCGCCACAGCGGAGTGATTCGCACAACCGATTTGGCACGTTTTACGCCGTATGGGCGCACGCTAAATAACCAAAAAGGTTTAAAGTATGCTAAAACTATCATATCGGCCTGCTTGTATTAGGCTCACATAAGCCTAACAGTGACACTGATAAAGGTTGTAAGTGTACACTATATAATAATACAAATGTAGGCGTTAGCCTATATAATAAAAGGCAGGCTAGGCTATTTTATTTTCATATTCCAGTATCTCCATTAGATACCAAATTCAGAATGTTAATCAAATAAAAATGGAATCGAAACAGAGAGAGACTTATTTTTTTTTTAATTTTAAAACATTCTTTACAAAACATTAGCTATGAAAAATACCAATTAATATGAACCATGCAGACTCCTTCAAAAGAGCTGTTACACTCTGCCTCACATCAAAATAGTACATATTATTTGTGACTGTGTCTGTGATCAAAACAAAACGAGACGGAGCTGCACTTTCTATAACAAAAATGCATAGATATTCGGACAATGTTCTATCAGAAATTAAAGAGCCTACTCACATTTGAAACACTGTCAAACAATGAAAAACTGCCTTTCCTGTTAGGAGAACATACGGGACGCTGTGTCTGCCTACCACAATATAAGAGACAATGAATGATTCGCCCTGACTTGATGTTTCCCGCATATGTCGCAAAACTGTATAATTTATATTACTTCTTTAATCTGTTAATATTTAACACGATATTTTATTTATATTTTTATCTTTTATTTAATTTTGCACCACTTTTTCTTTGTAAAAATTAAGTATTTGCACCGTCATACTTTACATTGCACACATTTTGTACGCAGCCTAGCTGCCATTGCTTTGGCAATACAAATGTGCAGTTTTTGTCATGCCAGTTAAGCACACTTACATTTAAATTGATAGGATATGGCGCCCCCTGCCGGTTAACGTGGTGGACTGGTTCTGTTTAAATTTATTAGGCCTCTATTAAACAAGTTAAGACTTATGGACAGCAGGGGTCGCTAAAAGACGTCATTCTGTGAAGCCAGACTTTGATGGGCTAGGCCTGTTATATTCCCTCGCCTACCTAGAATATAATCAGAATATTATTTTAAAGCAAAAAAATTGTCTTTATGTGCAGATTCGGTACTGTAAAACAGTTCTATGCACGTTGCACTAGCCTATATTATTTTTGTTTATAGTAGCCTAAATTAATGAGATGTGCCTCTTTTGATTACATTATGGAATTTTCGATAAACAGTTATTCAGATTATATTTTGAGGTGGGAACCTGAAATGTCAAATACAGAAGTCATGTGTTCAATTTGGTAAACAACCTATGTCGCAGCTTGAAGCTCTCACGCAGGAGAAAAGCAAGTTTTCTAAATTAGAAAAAAGGTTTTCTCTTATCAGATATTAAGTCAAGTGTATCTGTTCAGAATTCTCTATGTATAAAAATATTCTATCATATATATATATTATATTATTTATGTCTATATGCAATCGATAGCATCTGATTAGCCTACAACAATTGTCCAATAAATACCATATTAAAATAACTTATAAACAGAATTCATAGTCTCATGAGGCCTAATATTGTTTCCATATTTTTAATCTCAGCAAAACATTGTTAGAATTAAATAGCCTACTTAGGTTTAGTCTTTGCAGAAGAGAAAAGTAGCCTATGATATGCATCTTTTGGGTGGACGTGGTTGATCCAACCCACAAACATGTCACCCAATAGTCTGTCAAGGGGTGGAGTGATGAAGCGCATTTAAGTACCGCAATGAAACGCTCTTCACAGCACTCTTTAGCTTCTGTTTAAGGCACTTTGTCTGAACATCTAAAGTCGGAAACATGGTTGAGTGGACAGAATTTGAGAGGACCACCATCCAGGACATCTTCTCCAAGATGAACTACGACGTCGTTGGTCAGCAATCTCTGGCAAGGTATTGAGTCCTGGCAATTATAATAACTTAAAGCGGGCAAAGTTTTTTTACTGTGCTCTAATACAACAATCTTTCTATTCGTTCTGGTGTGTAGATGTCTTGTCGTTTACCCTTGGACCCAGCGGTACTTCGGCAACTTTGGAAACCTGTACAATGCCGCTGCCATCATGGGAAACATGTGCTGCTCACGGTAGAGTCGTGCTGCATGGCCTGGACAAAGCCGTGAAGAACATGGACAACATCAAAGCCGCCTATGCTGAACTGAGTGTGCTGCACTCCGAGAAGCTCCACGTAGATCCTGACAACTTCAGGGTAAGATGACACCCAGATAGATTACAAAAGAATGTTTATGACTAAGCCTTGTTCTGACTTCAGTGCTCATGCATCCAGTCTGTTTATGTCACACTACACTTGTGTCCTCCCACAGCTTTTGGGTGACTGCCTGACCGTCGTTGTTGCTGCACAACTGGGCGCTGCATTCACCCCTGAGGTCCAGGCCGCTTTTCAGAAGTTCCTCGCCGTCGTGATCTCCTCCCTTCAAAGACAGTACCACTAGAAACAAAACCTGTTTTGACTGTTACACAGAGGATCATCTGATGCTTAAACAAACGAAAATGTTCTTCTGAGTTGAAGCAAATAAATGTTTCATTATTCAATATTCAGTGTATCCTGTGTTTTTATATATTCACATTAATTCACAGTTCATTATATTCTCATACATGCTATGAAAGATTGTGCCATTTTCAACTAAAATATTTTATAATTATACATAGTTTGTTGAAATAAGGATGCCGTTGGACAGTTCTACAGTTATCCAAAACAGACACAAAAATGAACACAAATGCAGATGGAAAATATCGATTGTTCAACAGGCTAATTGTTTAAATAGGCTAAATAATGGCGACTGACAAACAATACATAACATAATACTAATGTCATTTTAATAATAGGTGTTAAAGTGGAAAAAGTGTTGATTCACAATTAAATGGAAACGTCAAGCCTTTTAAAACAATAAACAATTATGGATAAACAAAAATAGATAAATAATAAATACTAAATTAATAAATTAACAAAACCAAACAACAAATAATAAAATAATAAAAGAACACTTTTGAGACATCTGACATCCTTAGCAACATTTGTAGTATAATTTACACACTGAAGTTCAAAAACAACTTATTAAGCATTTAAAACAGTTTTAGCCACTCAGGGAGAACCACCTCATTTATAAGATTTCTAAAGTTCATAATTGAACCCAAATGGAGCAATTTAATTAGTCATACTCAATTAAAATAAAACATAATTAAAAGTCAAAGTAGCCTATCAACCATATGAGTAGAATTAAAAGTTCCCAATTGTATCCGTACTTAAAGTAGCTATGTACTCATGCACGTAAAAAAATGAGCAATATTTTGTTTTTCTTGAACAAAAAACGTAATTTAAATTAATTTGAGTATGTGAATATCAAATTTAACAACAGCTGATTTTTTTTATATTCGATGTAAATACTAATAGTTCTGATGGTCGACCATTCGGGCTAAAATTAATGTTCTCAATGATGGTTATGAGTTATAATTAAAATGAGACTTTATTAGATTAAAGATGTCCATATCTGTGATTATTTATATAATTTGCATTGAGAATTTTTTTTTTTTTTTTTTTTTTTTGGTAGCATGGGGTACCGCCCGCGCACGCAGCTTTCAGACAGTACTTTCTTGTCTTCTTTAAACTTAATTTCAAACACTTTATTTGGTGTTATTTTAATGACAAAATGGCTAAAGATTATTATTGTAGAGTAATAGCGCATCCATGGCTCACTCAAGCACGAATCTTTCCACTCACATCTCACATGCTCTTGCAATATTGCTTGTACGCGCCGAACTTTGTCCTTCCATCAATGAAGACCAGAAGGGCTTTTTTAAAATTATTTGTTTATTATATAATTCAGGGGCAGAGTAGGCCTATTCACAATATAATGGAAGCAAGCTGATTTTAGTCAAACAATTCTCTAGTTACTTATAGTGGATCTGCATTTATTAAATTATTTTATTTAGTGCATTTGTATTTTGTTGTTCTTGTATAGGCGAGCCTAGTTCTACAATAAAAGCATATCAACATGTAAAGCTGTTTCGTCTTTTGTGTCGTCGCTTTTTTTGTGGGGGCCCCCCAGCTTGGGGTTGAAGAATTGTCTGTTTTCGTCTAGGACACCAAATAAGCCAGAACCGCTTCTGAACAGTAAACAACCTGTCCTCCAACTAATACGCTCGTATAGGTCGTTTGTCCAAATCCCTGAAATACGACCCATCAGAGCGTATACTACAATTGCGCCCCTATCGGCAAAAGGTCGTTTTCATATTAATGTTTTGTACTCTTTTATTTGCGCTGTGATTTGCGTCTCGTGTAGCTCAGTTGGTAGATTATTGCGTTATACCTTGATATGCAATCATGCTATCATGGGTTCGATCCCAGAGAATGGATGTGCATGTAAAATGTATATGCTCAGTAAATCATAATTTAGCATGATTTCTGTGAGGGTTAGGTTTAGGGGGTGGGGTTAGGTGTGGTCATTCGAAGGAATAAGCCACCTAGTAAAATATGTACGAATTACTGTGAGATCGGTGTAAAAAGTCCACACATTGCATTTAAATAAACGTGCGTTTTGATTGGTAATGACGTTATATGTCATTTCATGACGACAGACGCAACGCGATACTGTCATTATTTTTACGCCCGCTAGAGGCCGCTTAACTTTAAAACGTAAATATAGGTCGTAATAAGGTGCTTGCACAAACGACCTATATGGTCGTTTTTTGTTGGAGGACAGGCTCACAGTAAAATATGCACTTTGCACTTTAACTTAAATTGCAACAATTATAAAACCCTCCAAAATATAGAAGACTAATGATGTTCAAATACCCAGGTGATTTATACCTCTTCCTCCACTTATAGGCCTATGCTTATTGTTGAAAAATTATTATAGCAGTACCATATGTTTCTTTATTTAAAGGTTAACGTTTATTGATTGAGTTTTTTTATGTTTGATTTTTTCACTTATTGTTACCATGAGTTTTTAACAGATAAAATAACATGTTCATTGGCTGGTAGTTCCATGAATGAAACAGTTGCAATATTTTGTCTCACCACTTGCAATAGTTATTTCTATCTTCACCACTTTATGACAACAAGAGCTGTTTTTAAAACTCTGACAGGTCTACGAAAAAAAAATAAAACCTTCACCAAAGACGTTTAGTTAATGTTTTTCATAATCATTTATTGCATCATAAGACAGAATGTTTATACAGGCATCTATCTGGTCTGACGCAGTCCGACATCATCACAATAACATGCGTTTATCTGTACTTTTCGGACAGAGCCAGAGCCAGAGCACTGAGGAACTTGTCCATAGCAACATGGGCCTCTGGGGTGAAGTCGTCGGGGAACATAGTGGCCAGAACCACGAGGATGTTGTGGGACAGAATCTATTAAAAACACAGGAATCCAATTAATTTACCGTGACTTTACGAGAGTATACGACAGAATCGGAATTGACTAAAGATTAAATTCGTTGCCCTTACCTTGAAATTGGCGGGGTCAACGCGCAGCTGGAAAGCATGAAGCTCGCTGAGGTTCAGGAGCCCAGAGGTAAGGTCATCGATTTTGCTGACAGCATCAGCGACGCCGCTCATCACGGTCTTTCCGTGCTTCCTCACTGGGGCAGAGCCGGGGCTCAGGTCTTTCCAGTGAGAGAAATAGGTTTTGGTCTGGGGGTAGACCACCAACATCCTAGACAGACACAGTGAATTCAATGACAAATATATGACTAAAGAAAACATTGTGACTTAGCTTAAATTAGTAACCTTACCTAGAAAGAGCATCTTGACCAATGTCATCAGCCTTTCCTGAGATCTTGGCCCAAAGGGCTTTGACTGCAGCTTTGTCTTTGGCAGTGAGACTCATTGTGGAAGGATGGCTTTGCAGCAAACTTCTGTAGTCTGCTGGCAAGAGGACTGGCGGTTTTATACTGTCACCAGGAAGATACACACAAGACCCTCCTCTCACCCATAACGATGACTTATCAGATCGTGGAAGAGTGCCAAAATGTTCCGGTTTTTCTCAAGAAATACTTTGTCTTTTCTATCCACTTTATTATTATTATTATTATTATTATTATTATTATTATTATTATTATAATTATTATTATTATTATTATTATTATTAGCCTATTTTATTATTATTATTATTATTATTATTATTAAATACATTAGCAGTTAATAAATTGAAATGAATGTTAATGCAACAAGCTATAATTTATAACACTATCATTAGAATGAATAACATACGGCAATACTCTTAAAATTTTTTTTTTTTTTTTGTCTTGTTTGTTGGGTTTACTGCAAAACTACAACTTTCCACACAATGAGCCATTAAAAATACGTGCACAGTTGGAACTGAGAGAGTTGAAACATACCAAATAACTTGCGTTACATTAACTGACCAATGATTTTTACAACATGGTGCCCTCCGGAGTTTTAGTTCAATTTGGAGAAATGCGGGGTCGTCTGCGGGGTACAGATGAAACACTGTATCAACTGTACTAGCTTATCGTCAGATGTTGTCTCCCAATAAGTTGATTGATGAGTATGTGAGTCACTTACTGACTCGATGCGATTTGTTTTTACGGTTGTACGATGAGCTATTTTTTTTTTTTTTTACGGTTTAGCCTTACAATGTAAAACTAATGTTCAACGTTTTAGAGATTAATTATTCCCAGTGTAGGCTACTCTTAATCAATTGTTCAGTTATTTACTGATGAAATGTGGACTATTTAACTCATAGATGTTCTGCTATTGAATAACAAATTAATTTGCTACTCTTAATCAATTGTTCAGTTATTTACTGATGAAATGTGGACTATTTAACTCATAGATGTTCTGCTATTGAATAACAAATTAATTTGTATATGATAAAGATCAGTAATAAAAGCGCTGAAATTAAATATTTTTTGTATGTATTTTTATATTTTTATTTTTTATAGGTATCATTGTTCATCAACTGAAAGAAACACCATGAACAAATTACATGTTTTTACTTCATAGTTTTTGTGTAGTGCAGAACACATTTGCAGATAATTAAGGCACAGTTCAACAATACTAAAACTAATTTCTAAGTTCAGAATTCCCTATTTACAAAAGTATTCTATCATATGTAGCGTATTTTTTCATTCATGTCTCTCATATGCAATCTATAATCCGATTAGTAGCTATAATTGTTCTTTAAAATGCTGACACGTTCAAATAAGTTAAAAACAAAAACCCATGTACACTCAACAGGCCAATTGTGGTTGCTATTTTTATAAAAAAAAAAAACATTGTTAGAATTAACTGTTAAAGTTTAGTCTTTGCAGATATTAGAAGAGAAAAGTCGGCTATGATATGCATCTTTTGGGTGGACGTGGTTTAGCCAACCCACAGACATGTCACCCAATAGCCTGTCAAGGGGTGGAGTGATGAAGCGCATTTAAGTACCGCAATGAAACGCTCTTCACAGCACTCTTTAGCTTCTGTTTAAGGCAATTTGTCTGAACATCTAAAGTCGGAAACATGGTTGAGTGGACAGAATTTGAGAGGACCACCATCCAGGACATCTTCTCCAAGATGAACTACGACGTCGTTGGTCAGCAATCTCTGGCAAGGTATTGAGTCCTGGCAATTATAGCAGCTTAAAGCGGGCAAAGTTTATTTACTGTGCTCTAATTCAATAATTTTTCTATTCGTTCTGGTGTGTAGATGTCTTATCGTTTACCCTTGGACCCAGCGGTACTTCGGGAACTTTGGAAACCTGTACAATGCCGCTGCCATCATGGGAAACCCCATGGTTGCTGCTCACGGTAGAGTCGTGCTGCATGGCCTGGACAAAGCCGTGAAGAACATGGACAACATCAAAGCCGCCTATGCTGAACTGAGTGTGCTGCACTCCGAGAAGCTCCACGTAGATCCTGACAACTTCAGGGTAAGACGACACCCAGATAGATTACAAAAGAATGTTTATGACTAAGCCTTGTTCTGATTTCAGTGCTCATGCATCCAGTCTGTTTATATCACACTACACTTGTGTCCTCCCACAGCTTTTGGGTGACTGCCTGACTGTCGTTGTTGCTGCACAACTGGGCGCTGCATTCACCCCTGAGGTCCAGGCCGCTTTTCAGAAGTTCCTCGCCGTCGTGATCTCCTCCCTTCAAAGACAGTACCACTAGAAACAAAACCTGCTTTGACTGTTACACAGAGGATCATCTGATGCTTAAACAAACTAATATGTTCTTCTGAGTTGAAGCAAATAAATTTCATTATTCAATATTCAGTGTATCCTGTGTTTTTATATATTCACATGAATTAACAGTTCATTATTCTCATACATGCTATAAAAGATTTTGCCATTTTCAACTAAAATATTTTATAATTATACATAGTATGTTGAAATAAGGATGGCGTTGGACAGTTCTACAGTTATCTTATCCAAAACAGACACAAAAATGAACACAAATGCAGATGGCAAACATCGATTGTTCAACAGGCTAATTGTTTAAATAGGCTAAATAATGGTGTACGCGACTGACAAACAATACATAACATAATACTAATGCCATTTTAATAATAGGTGTTAAAGTGGAAAAATTGTTGATTCATAATTAAATGGAAACGTCAAGCCTTTTAAAACAATAAACAATTAAGGGTAAACAAAAATAGATAAATAAAACTAAATAATAAATACTAAATTAATAAATTAACAAAACCAAACAACAAATAAGAAAAGAATATATTTATTGGTGTAAATAAAATAATAGAATGCATCAAATAACACTTTTGAGACATCTGTAGTATAATTTACACACTGAAGTTCAAAAACAACTTATTAAGCATTTAAAACAGTTTTAGCCACTCAGGGAGAAACGCCTCATTTATAAGATTTCAAAAGTTAATAACTGAACCCAAATGGAGCAATTTAATTAGTCATACTTTGACTACTAATTAGTCAAATTAAATTAAAACATACTCAATTAAAGACAAAGAAGCTTATCAACCATATGAGTAGAATTAAAAGTTCTCAATTTTATCTGTACTAAAAGTAGCTATATAGCTACTTTAAGTACAGATAAAATTAGGAATTTTTAAAACAAAATATTGCTCACTTTTTTACGTGCATGAGTACATGTACTCATGCACGTAAAAAAGTGAGCAATATTTTGTTTTTCTTGAACAAAAACATAATTTTGTCAACGCAATTTTCTGTTACAGAAATGTTTAAATGTAAAGTAAATTAATTTGAGTATGTGAATATCAAATTTAACAACAGCTGATTTTTTTTTATATTCGTTGTAAATACTAATAGTTCTGATGGTCGACCATTCGGGCTAAAATTAATGTTCTTAATGATTGTTATGTGTTATAATTAAAATTACACTTTATTAGATTAAAGATGTCCATATCTGTGATTATTTATATAATTTGCATTGAGAACGATTTTTTTATTTTTTATTTTGGTGGCATGGAGTACCGCCCGCGCACGCAGCTTTCAGACAGTACTTTCTTGTCTTCTTTAAACTTCATTTCAGACACTTATATATATAATTCAGGGGCATAGTAGGCCTATTCACAATATAATGGAAGCAAGCTGATTTTAGTCAAACAATTCTCTAGTGACTTATTTTATTATTAAATACAATATTAAATAGTTATTTAAGTGTTTATATCTGCATTTATTAATTTATTTTATTTAGTGCATTTGTATTTTGTTGTACTTGTATAGGCTAGCCTAGTTCTACAATAAAAGCATATCAAAATGTAAAGCTGTTCTCTTGTGTCGTCGCTTTTTTGTGGGGGTGGGGGGCTTGGGGTTGAAGAATTGTCTGTTTTCGTCTAGGACACCAAATAAGCCAGATCCGCTACTGATCAGTGAAATATGCACTTTGCACTTTAACTTAAATTGCAACAATTATAAAACCCTCCAAAATATAGTAGACTAATAAAGTTCAAATACCCAGGTGATTTATACCTCTTCCTCCACTTATAGGCCTATGCTTAATGTTGAGACATTATGATAGCAGTAGCATATGTTTCTTTATTTAAAGGTTAACGTTTATTGATTGAGTTGATTTTTTATGTTTGATTTTTTCACTTAATATATATATATATATATATATATATATATATATATATATATATATATATATATATATATATATATATATATATATATATACTGGTACTTCAGACTTTAGACTTTTGTTATAAAACTGTTACAATTAGTTTTTAACAGATAAAATAACATGTTCATTGGCTTGTAGTTCCATGAATGAAACAATTGCAATATTTTGTCTCACCACTTGCAATAGTTAGTTCTATCCTCAATACGTTATGACAACAAGAGCTGTGTTTAAAACTCTGACAGGTCAACGAAAAAAAAAAGCATGCACCAAAGACGTTTAGTTAATGTTTTTCATAATCATTTATTGTTTATTTTTGGGGAAACTATCTCTATAAAATTAACCCTGTTTTGCCCCCATTTTCTCATCACAATAACATGCGTTTATCTGTACTTTTCGGACAGAGCCAGAGCCAGAGCACTGAGGAACTTGTCCATAGCAACATGGGCCTCTGGGGTGAAGTCGTCGGGGAACATAGTGGCCAGAACCACAAGGATGTTGTGGGATAGAATCTATTAAAAACACAGGAAACAAATTCATTTACCGTGACTTTACGAGAGTATACGACAGAATCGGAATTGACTAAAGAGGAAATTCGTTGCCCTTACCTTGAAATTGGCGGGGTCAACGCGCAGCTGGAAAGCATGAAGCTCGCTGAGGTTCAGGAGCCCAGAGGTAAGGTCATCGATTTTGCTGACAGCATCAGCGACGCCGCTCATCACGGTCTTCCCGTGCTTCCTCACTGGGGCAGAGCCTGGGCTCAGGTCTTTCCAGTGAGAGAAATAGGTTTTGGTCTGGGGGTAGACCACCAACATCCTAGACAGACACAGTGAATTCAATGACAAATATATGACTAAAGAAAACATTGTGACTTAGCTTAGATTAGTAACCTTACCTAGAAAGAGCATCTTGACCAATGTCATCAGCCTTTCCTGAGATCTTGGCCCAAAGGGCTTTGACTGCAGCTTTGTCTTTGGCAGTGAGACTCATCGTGGAAGGATGACTTTGCAGCAAACTTCTGTGGTTTGCTGGCAAGAGGACTGGCGGTTTTATACTGTCACCAGGAAGATACGCCCTTGTCCATACTATCACCCATAACGATGACTTATCAGATCGTGGAAGAATGCCAAAATGTTCCGTTTTTTTTCTCAAGAAATCCTTTTTCTCAAGTATTTTCTATCCACTTTATTATTATTATTGTTATTATATACATTAGCAGTAAATAAATTGAAATTAATGTTAATGTAATAAGCTCCACCTATAATTCTAATGAATAACAAACGATCCTCTTAATTTTTTTTTTTTTTTTTTTTTGTCTTGTCTTGTTTCTTGGGTTTACTGCAAAACTACAACTTTCTTCACAATGAGCCATGAAAAATATGTGTACAGTTGAAACTGTGAACGTTGACACACACCAAATAGCATGCGGGTACTTTAACCGACCCATGATTTTTGCTCCTCACTTGCATGGTGCTCTTTTTAATTCGGGAAAATTTAAAGGATGTAAGCCTTGCCTACGATTCTCTAATCAAATATCGATCAAATTCTATTTTTAGGGATACGATTTTGCTTTACCACCTCTCTCTTTAACATGAAATAGCCTTCTTGTCCTTTTAAGGCGGACTTTTCATGTTTGTGACTGTGAGTCGCTCCTCTAAATAAATTCACAACATGGTGACCTCCGGAGTTTTCGTTCAATTTGGAGAAATGCGGGGTCGTCTGCGGGGTACAGATGAAACACTGTATCAACTGTACTAGCTTATCGTGTCAGATGTTGCCAATGCATGGACATGGACTTATGGAGGCCGCAACAACTGCAGCTGACTCCCAATAAGTTGACTGATGAGTATCTGAGTCACTTACTGACTCGATTCGATTAGTTTTGACGGTTGTACGATGAGCTGTTTTTTAACGGTTTAGCCATACAATGTAAAACTAATGTTCAGCGTTTTAGAGATGAACTATTGCCAGTGTAGGCTACTCTTAATCAATTGTTCAGTTATTTACTGATGAAATGTGGACTATTTAATTCTAGATGTTCTGCTATTGAATAGCAAATTAATTTGTATATGATAAAGATCCGTAATAAAAGCGCTGAAATTTAATATTTTTTGTATGTATTTTTATAATATTTTTATTTTTTATAGGTATCATTGTTCATGATTTGTTCAGTTAGTAGACAACTGAAAGAAACACCATGAACAAATTACATGTTTTTATTTCATACTTTTTGTGTGGTGCAGAACACATTTGCAGATAATTAAGGCACAGTTCAACAATACTAAAACTAATTTCTATGTTCAGAATTCCCTATTTACAAAAGAATTCTATCATCTGTGTTTTTTATTCATGTCTCTCATATGCAATCTATAATCCGATTAGCTATAATTGTTCTTTAAAATGCTGACACGTTCAAATAAGTTAAAAACAAAAACCCATGTACACTCAACAGGCCAATTGTGGTTGGTATTTTTATCAAAAAAATATTGTTAGAATTAACTGTTCAAGTTTAGTCTTTGCAGATATTAGAAGAGAAAAGTCGGCTATGATATGCATCTTTTGGGTGGACATGGTTGAGCCAACCCACAGACATGTCACCCAATAGCCTGTCAAGGGGTGGAGTGATGAAGCGCATTTAAGTACCGAAATAAAACGCTCTTCACAGCACTCTTTAGCTTCTGTTTAAGGCACTTTGTCTGAACATCTAAAGTCGGAAACATGGTTGAGTGGACAGAATTTGAGAGGACCACCATCCAGGACATCTTCTCCAAGATGAACTACGACGTCGTTGGTCAGCAATCTCTGGCAAGGTATTGAGTCCTGGCAATTATAGTAACTTAAAGCGGGCAAAGTTTCTTTACTGTGCTCTAATACAATAATCTTTCTATTCGTTCTGGTGTGTAGATGTCTTGTCGTTTACCCTTGGACCCAGCGGTACTTCGGCAACTTTGGAAACCTATACAATGCCGCTGCCATCATGGGAAACCCCATGGTTGCTGCTCACGGTAGAGTCGTGCTGCATGGCCTGGACAAAGCCGTGAAGAACATGGACAACATCAAAGCCGCCTATGCTGAACTGAGTGTGCTGCACTCCGAGAAGCTCCACGTAGATCCTGACAACTTCAGGGTAAGATGACACCCAGATAGATTACAAAAGAATGTTTATGACTAAACCTTGTTCTGAATTCAGTGCTCATGCATCCAGTCTGTTTAATTCACACTACACTTGTGTCTTCCCACAGCTTTTGGGTGACTGCCTGACCGTCGTTGTTGCTGCCCAACTGGGCGCTGCATTCACCCCTGAGGTCCAGGCCGCTTTTCAGAAGTTCCTCGCCGTCGTGATCTCCTCCCTTCAAAGACAGTACCACTAGAAACAAAACCTGCTCTGACTGTTACACAGAGGATCATCTGATGCTTAAACAAACGAATATGTTCTTCTGAGTTGAAGCAAATAAATGTTTCATTATTCAATAATCAGTGTATCCTGTGTTTTTATATATTCGCATGAATTCACAGTTCATTCATAAAGCTATTCTCATATATGCTATGAAATATTGTGCCATTTCCAACTAAAACTATTCATAACCTAATTATATGAAGTTTCAAACGTAGGTTCGGTAGGAGCATTATCATTCGGTCCTGCATGTCAATCATCATTATGAGCCAATAAGCAGCAGCCATTGCGCCTTACCAGCGGCAATTCTTCCAGCATTCTTTCACCTCCCCATCTCCTCCTCTTTATCTTTTATTCTCCCTCTGCAGTACCGCAGTGGGGGGTTGAACTCGGAGCTAAAGCCGAGCCTCCGTCGAGGACAAATAGATAAAACGAAACGAAAGAATGAATAAATTAGTAACTGTAGAAAACAAACAAGCAAACATCAAACAAATAAATTCTGTATATATTATTATAATAAATAGCCTAATATATGTTACAAAAAAATAAGACGTTTCTCGGCGTAAATAAAAGAAAGGAACGCACCAAAGAACAGTTTTGAGAAATTTGACTCCCTATAGTAATATTAAAGTTGACCGAAAATTGAAAAACAACTGATTATAAAAAGCTTTATAAATTGTTTTACTTGGCAAGAAACGTTTCATTTCTTAGATTATAAAAAGTTAATTACAGAAGCCAAATGGAGCAAATTAATTTTTTTTCAATATAATTTACTCAGTTAAAAGTATCTCAGCAATGTGAATGGAAATAAACATTTCCACATTTATTTGCACTGAAAGTAGCTATATGTGGAGAGTGGGGACAGTTGCAACATGGATTATTTCTTCAATCAGGAATGAACTACAGTGATGATATTCATACTGCACATGCTCAATCAGCCCCTCATCCTTCCTGGGTGAAATCAGGCACATGTGAGCATTCCTTCTACAAATAAACATTTTCATGGTACAAAGGTATTTTTTATCATCAAATTTTATTTCGTACTGTCTAAGTTGTTCGCGTGAAGCATTGTAAAACGTCCCAAAATGTACACAACTTACAAAAGAAAGATCACATAATGTAAATAAGTTGTCACAGAATAAGAATATGTGAATAACTCCATTTTGACAAAAATGTCAGATATAACATAATTCTAAGGCGACGATGTGTCAAAGATATTGTGTCAAGCTAATATACCAAGTTTTGTCACAGCAACCGTCCCAAGATACTGTCCCATACCACAACATTGATGTAAAAGCTTGCCATAATATTACATAATTGTAATTTTATGGATTAATAAAGAACCCCTTTCAATAGTTAGCCATTTACTATTCTTTGTTTTTATACAGCCCATCTTACTTATTAAAAACCACGTCTATGCAAAAATAAAATAAAGGAATTTTAATGACTATTGCAACCGTGCCCTGTTGTGGGGTCAGTTGAGACATTCGACTTTGTCTATTCAAGTATAAATTGTATGTATATAATCATATGTGCACGTGTTAAAGCAGTGCGGGCGAGTAGCTGACTGATGTGGCTTTATTGCATTAAAATTCTGGCTTTATAATGCAAACAGTCTCTGAAAAACTAAAGCAAATGCAAAAAGTGTTTCAACCCTCCCCACTCTCCCCTACTCGAAATATGCAAGTGTAAAAAAGCAACATTTTTTTTTCTTGAGGGAAAACGCAAATTTAATCAAAGTTTTCTCAAAGCCTGTCTAAGATTTTAAACAAAGGCCTGTGATGGAACCTGTTAATGAAATGTTAAAATGTAGCTATATTGTTATAGGCCTATGTGCTATGTGAATATTTAACAAATTGATTTTTTTATTATATATTTGAACGCTATATGTAAATACAAATAGTTCTTTAACAGACTGGTCTACCAGGTTCACATTCGAAATAAAATCAAATTATAATTTTCAGCGGTGGTAGGTTATAATTAAATATTAAAGATGTCCATATATGACTGATTATATTTTATAGGGTATTGACATATATTTTTGATTGTTTATTTTTAATAGTAGACCTATATACTTAGTTAAATATAATATAAGTTAGCTCAGAGGAGTTCAATATACGACAGACAAAATTTTGCTTGTGCAACGCCATCTCACGACCAATTCGTACGTATTTTACGAGGTGACTAATACGTGAGATCGGCCTGACTTGTTTATGTGTGTGTGTGAGTGTGTGTGTGTGGTGTTTGGTTGGTTGTTTATTTCATGTTTGATTTTATTTTAACGCCAGACTGTAGTTTGTTTTAAATCTGCTCATAATGAGTGTTAATATAGATAAATAACATTACTGTCATGTTCACTGGCTGGTATTCAGTAGAATGAATGAAACAGTCGCAATATTTGTGTCCTGATGTGAGACTGTGCCTTATCTCGTAACTCGCCTCTCACCAATTAAAAAACAAAGATGTTTTTACAACACAATTTACTGACTAACAATTTCAAACACTGATAGGTTTATGACTTGCAAAAACATGCACCAAAGACTTTTAGTTAAAGTTTTTCATAATCATTTATTGCATCATAAGACAGAATGTTTATACAGGCATCTATCTGGTCTGACGCAGTCCGACTTCGTCACAATAACATGCGTTTATCTGTACTTCTCGGAGAGAGCCAGAGCCAGAGCACTGAGGAACTTGTCCATAGCAACATGGGCCTCTGGGGTGAAATCGTTGGGGAACATAGTGGCCAGAACCACGAGGATGTTGTGGGACAGAATCTATTAAAAACACAGGAAACAAATTCATTTACCGTGACTTTACGAGAGTATACGACAGAATCGGAATTGACTAAAGATGAATTTCGTTGCACTTACCTTGAAATTGGCGGGGTCAACGCGCAGCTGGAAAGCATGAAGCTCGCTGAGGTTCAGGAGCCCAGAGGTAAGGTCATCGATTTTGCTGACAGCATCAGCGACACCGCTCATCACGGTCTTCCCGTGCTTCCTCACTGGGGCAGAGCCGGGGCTCAGGTCTTTCCAGTGAGAGAAATAGGTTTTGGTCTGGGGGTAGACCACCAACATCCTAGACAGACACAGTGAATTCAATGACAAATATATGACTAAAGAAAACATTGTGACTTAGCTTAGATTAGTAACCTTACCTAGAAAGAGCATCTTGACCAATGTCATCAGCCTTTCCTGAGATCTTGGCCCAAAGGTCTTTGACGGCAGCTTTGTCTTTGGCAGTGAGACTCATCGTGGAAGGATGACTTTGCAGCAAACTTCTGTAGTCTGCTGGCAAGAGGACTGGCGGTTTTATACTGTCACCAGGAAGATACACCCAAGACCCTCCTCTCACCCACAACGATGACTTATCAGATCGTGGAAGAGTTCCAAAAAACTTTGCAAAACTTTTTTTTCCCACAACTTTCTTGCTTCTTCTTCGTTTAGTACACTTTTATGCAATCATTTAGCAATTCATTAAGTGGAAGTTAATTCATTTAATAATTAACCATCTATATCTTTAATGAATATCATGAGGCGATACTCCTATGCATTTTATTTTGTTGTGTTACTGCAAAACTACAGAATACAAATTTCCACACAATGAGCGATTCAGAATAGGTAGTGTACAACTTTTTTTTTTTTTTCGTAAAATCACACTTAATCTGTTAATTTCTTTCTTTCTTTCAACATTGTATAATTCTTGCCACGCCTTGCTGAGAAAATGTGTGTTAGGCTATCTTTGAAATGGCCTGTTATCAAAAGACGAATTCTTGACTGCGGGCGGCCTCTCTCTCTCAGTGTAGATAATTATGGAGCCACAGTTCAACAGCTTTTTAAAATCTTGTAACAGGGAGATATTTGGAAACGATATTTAAAAATAAAACTCGAAAGCAATAGCTCTCAGAAGAGTACAAAACGGTCACTAGAGACTTTTAACGTACTAAAATTGGGTACTAATATTCACCATTTGGAGGTACAAAGGTACAAAGATGCATTTTATCATTTGTACCTTATGGGTACCGCCCCAGTGACAACTTTGTAAGTCTACTTTTTTTTCTGAGAGTGTAGGATCTATTGTTTAAGATTGTTTCCCCCCTTATGTACTATTGTTTGTACAATGCTCGATTCTCATAATTATAATAAATTAAAAATATATAAATGGAAAAAATTGTAAACCCTTTGTAAAAGTTTTGACCTACTTTATTAATGTACGTAGACCACACCCATATTTTTTGTTTATAAACGCACAAAGCAATAAAGAAGAATAGAGAGCTATTTGGAATCGTCAGTTTATGATTTCAACACGAGATACAGATTACCTTACATGACCAGTGGGACGGATGTTAATTTGACATTTGTCAAATGGTCGTTGTTTTGCCCTTTTAGAAATCATTCTGATGTACTACGAAAAAAAAAATCTGGCAGTTTTTGCATTTAAAAAAAACACAGTTTTGTACCTTACGCAATTACGCTCTCCAGAATGCTCCGCTATGCCTCACATTGCGCTGTTGAACTGTTTACGGGTAGCAGATATAGGTGATATCGAGATATCAGCCCACGTTAATTTTGGCACATTAATGCTGCTCGTGTTTCAGCGCTGATAAGTAGGCCTACTAAGTGAAATGCTAATTTTCAGATTGGATTAACGTCATTTGAACAGAATTCATGACATATGTTTTGGAGGATTACATGATTATACGTGCGGGTGACTGATATAAATAAACGCGACCTCACTTACAAGTAGTGCCATCGCAGCATTAAAGTATCAACTGCTAACTGATCATGGTGGAGTGGACTGACGCTGAGCGCAAAGCCATCAAAGCTGTGTGGGGAAAAATAAATGTGGATATGATTGGGCCCCAGGCTTTGGCAAGGTGAGTGTGTCCAATCTGTTAATCTGAATGCAATTTGTTGGCTTCTTTTACATCTACATGTGTTTCTCCACAGATGTCTCATCGTGTACCCTTGGACTCAACGCTATTTTGGCTCCTTTGGGTCCTTGAGTGACGCCGCAGCCATTATGGCTAACAAAAAAGTGGCTGCTCACGGCAAGGTTGTGCTCAACGGACTCGGAAGAGCGGTCCAGAACATGGATGATATCAAGAACACCTATGCGCCCCTGAGCGTGTTGCACTCCGAAAAGCTTCACGTGGATCCGGACAACTTCAGGGTGGGTCTTCGCTTTTGAGTTTGAATCTGAGTATAGGGACTAGGCGGGGTTAAATAATAACTCGCATGGCCTTCACAAAAATTTTACAAATCCACTGTCTAACTGTGCGTTTGGAACTGCAGGCTACACTAGGCAGTATGTAGTAGGCTATACACTCTGTCGTATGCAATAAATAATAATAAATAAACCTACTACTCACTAATGTATTTCAGTACATTCAATCCCTTTAAAAACAATTATTATTATTATTATTATTATTATTATTATTATTTTTATAGACATATGGTTCTTTTAAACACCTTTAACCTCACACCTGCACAAAAACTTCTTAGTGGTAAAGATTATTTAGATTAATACAATGTTGACACTACGAAAAAAACAGCTCCGTTATAAACTGTTCAAAGAAAGGTTCTTTTTAGAAACCCAAAATGGTTCATATTGCATCCTTTTAGAAAATGTTTTTAAGTGTATATGTGAAATTTTGATCACCTTGTAATTTTCTCCTCAAAGCTCCTCGGTGATTGCGTGACCATTGTTGTGGCTTCCCAGCTCGGTCGTGCCTTCACTCCAGACATCCAAGCAGCATGGCAGAAGTTTCTGGCAGTTGTAGTCTCTGCACTTGGAAAACAGTACCATTAACTGAATATCTGGTTTTGAAAAGCTGCACAGAAATATGTATGTGCATCCTCCAATTAATAAAACAATGAACAATTCTGATCAGTGTTGTTCTGTTATTGATGTTTGCAATTTTGTTGTCCTCATTCTTAGAAGCACGCTCTTATTATTGATTATAGGCATCTGAAATTTAAATTAACACTTTGGGTTTAAAATCCTATCTTACAAAGGGAAATATTTACTTGAAAAACCTTTTAGCGACAAGCCTACTTTCTGGTTTCAGCACTGGACAGCGCCACATAACCTACAACTTGTCCGATCCTATCAAGCACTCACAGCTGTTGCCATAATAATAAACATTTTCATTAAGCTCCTAAACAGATAGACCATATAAATCAGACTAAATCGTTAAACACAAAACATTTTATTTCTGTCATAAAAAAGACCTGATGCTTACTTGCTGTTCGGAAGAAATATAGTGACAGATGGTCGGTTCCAGATGTGCATCTTGAGTGTAGTTAAAAGTCAGCGGCTGATGCAGAGAGGTGTTATGTCAGGCATTTTAAATGGTTAAGCAGATAAGAAAGCTTGAATCACTTACAGTCTTGGCACAGTAGCCTGTATATCTTATTTTCCCCACCCATCCTTAACACTAAAAAGGCAACAGGACGTCATAATGCCTAGGCCTCGACTCAAATGTTCCACGTGATGCGTTTATTTACTGTTTGTGAAAACTTCGTTATGCTTCGTTGTGTACCTGTAATGTGCACATACCAGTTGGTTTGTAATACACCACCATAAACAATTCATAACTGTTTATTTAATTACAGAACAAATCAAAGCATTGTTGAAAAACGGAATGAATTTAGTCTGTAAGGGTTAATGCAGGGTAGTTTTCATGTGGCAGTTTTCATTAGAATTACTTGACTGACAATTAAAATGTAATAATTAGACTTAAACACATGTAGGCCAATTTGTTATTCAAACTTTAGAGACAGAACAGTGACAGAGATCCCTCCGAGGCTTTCATTAAGAAGGACATTATTTGATTCCTATCCTCCTGAAGTGTAACTAACAAACAAATAAATACATACATAAATAATTAGGTGTGTCATTACATATGACACTGAATACAACATATTTTAAGCGTGTTTTGAGCTACTAGGTCTTTTGGGTTAAGAGTTCTGCGTGGTAGGCCTACATGCAACACGTTATCAGTGTTTTTTCATGAAAATAAATATGCGACTCAGATAAATAATAACTTAAGATATATGCTGATTTCGTAAACGAATGGAAGAACATCAAGTTTCAGTCGAATCTATAAATGAATGGACAATGACCGAAAATAAGGGGAAACTGACTATAATTTTTTACAATCAGTAATAGTATGTTTTCAGCATGCATTTATGAAGGGGCTGGCTCTTAAAAAAAGATTAACTGATCAGGCAGTATTTAGCTTATTACTAAAACACAACTAACGTTTGTTGAATTCCCAAGTTTAAAATGCAGAAAAATCAATATGCAGATATTCTGTTTACAACCAACCTACTTAATTTCCACGGGGACCACAGTCTATTTGTCAATACTGGACCTATAACTAGTAAAACGTTAGTAGATTTACAACTGTTACAAAGTAGCCAAGTCACTTATACTTTTTAATTGCATAATGTCTTTCTAAATCCACGTTTTTTCAAAGTTTAACAGAATATTGTTTTGAACAAAATATGAGGTGAAAACTTTGCTTTCTATTTCCTTAATCTCTCCCTGTCTAGCTTGTACTACTCTTAACAATGCCTGAAACTTTGTATTGCAAGCACTTTCTGTGTTTATTTGCCTATTTATGATGAATCGCTTATTGTAAGTGGCTTTGGGTAAATGAATACATTAGGCTACTCATAAATATTGGCTTATTTTATTATATCTTATTGATTGATTGATTGATTGATTGATTGATTGATTGATTCAAACATTTGAGTTAACTCGTTGGTTCTATTCAATTGTAGTTGTTATGGTACCCATAGCTACATTAGCTAAATTTGGCAAATTATAACCTGAGTAGCCTACGTGTACTACCAACCCTACATATCAGACCGGTGTTGTGTTTTTGTGTGTATAAACAGAAAGAGACAAAAATGATAGCTTGATTTCATTTTATTACTTTCATCATCATTCATTTGGCGAATACAGTGTCGCGTCGGAGATGAATACAGGGGTCGACTTTAGCGGTACTTCTCGGACAGAGCCAGGCTGACCTGAGCGAGGAACTTGTCCACTGAAACATGCACCTCAGGAGTGAAGTCGTCAGGAAACATCATTGAGAGCACAACGAGGAGATTGTGATTGATGATCTGACAAAAAAAAAAAAAAAAATTAATACAGATTATTTGCATATAAAACGAAATATTTTCAACAAAACGTACCTTGAAGTTTGCGGGGTCCACGCGAAGCATGAAGGCGTGAAGCTCGCTGAGGGTGAGCAGACCCCCCTTGAGATCATCTATCAGCTCGACTGCGCTGAGGACGCCCTTCATTATGGTCAACCCATGTTTTTTCACCTGAGGTGAGCCGGGGCTCAGGTCTGCCCAATGGGAGAAGTAGGTCTTCGTCTGAGGGTAAACGAACAGAGTCCTGAAACGATTCAAAACAAAAGAGATATGATATCAGCCTATGTTATAAAAGTTTGTTCGTTTACGCAGAAACTGCAGTTCAAATTACCTGGCCAGAGCCTCGCTGCCAATGTCCTCCGCCTTATGGGCAACTTTGTCGAAGATGGTCTTCACCGCCAATTTGTCCTTTGCAGAAAGACTCATGGTGACTAGATTTGTTGTTGACAGGCTGCCAAAAACTTCAAAGTAGCTGTGTTTTTTTTTTGGCAGGGCTTTTTAAAGGAGAGAAGAGCATTGTTTTGAAAGAAAAAAAATGACTCCACCTCCAAAGTAGAGCACTGGAGGAAGTAAAGCAATCATTGTTTGATTACTGAATTGTAAGCTTGACTTTACAACTTTAAACTTTAAACTGGTTGTGACATTGTAGGCTATGTGTCCGAGGGTAAATAAAATATTTTTATTTAAAAATTAAAATATTTTTATTTGAGCTTCATTAAGATATTACGGTAACACTTTAGATTAGGAAACATTCAACATTAACTAGTTGCCTGGGCTATTAGCATGCATATTATTAGCACATGGGCTGTTTATTTGTATAGTTAAACCCAATACTAAACATAACTACTACAAACAGCCATCTTACTATCAATAAGCAGCAAATTAGGAGTTTACTGAGGGAAAAACTCTTAGTTGACGTGTTCCCTTGTGTAAGTTTAACCGATATTATCTAAAATATTTTACCACAGCTATGGTCGACTGCATATGAGTTATGCAAGATGGATAATGTAACAAACAAACAAAGAAATATCATATAAATTAAACAACCAAACCAATGAATGAATGAACGCATGAATATTCACACTGTAAGAGGAACCAACTTGCAAGAAGTTCTTCTAACAAATGTAAAAAGTAGCCTGAACAAACAGTTTTTAGTAGTAGGAGTTCGTTTATAATTTTGTGCGAGCTGAACAAGAATACTCTAAACATGTCGCTAGCAAACGTTTTGTTAACCTTACTTATAGTCTTTGTTCACAACTTGTCCAAATATTCTCCCAACTTTCCAAATTGAGTCATCTGAACAAACAGTGTTATGCTGAACAATATTGTGCAAGTTCCCAGCATGCATTGCAGCTTAAAAACATTTTTATTTTTAAATATTATCGTTTTACATTTTACTGGCTTAAGTTATGCTGCTGCTGTTGTCACTGTCAGTTATTGATCATATTGATCAGAGTTCATATTTGTACTTAATTAACATTTGTTGATCCTCATCAGTGTTTGAGAATGATGTGTTGAGGTATATGTGCATCTCACATTCACATCGGAATTTAATACATTTGTCTATTAGTGTAAATGTTTGTCCTTATTATTAGGAGGCGGACACTGAAAATAAAACAAAGATAAAAGTGTTTTTACAGTGTAGTCTTTCTTAACAAAAAAAAAAACAAACAAACAACAACAACAGGGTTAACAAAAGCAATACTTTGCTACTTTAGATTCACCTGCAAAATATGTAGGCTTACATTCTAGTCAGTATGGTTATTGTTCACGGTTAATTTATCATGCATGAATGATATTATGTATGTGGCTAAAAATACGGCGTAATACTATAATTTTGTGTAGTATATGTGCGCGTAGGCTGATTTAGTTGTCATACTATGTGTGTAGGCCCTTTACATTTATAGTCTACTTGTAATTCAATGATAAAACCAATTTGCATTTTCTTCACATAATACTAAGAAGAAGAATAATGAATGAATGCCTTTTCTTGGTCACACTAAGGCTTGTTGATCATTTTAACATTTTATTTTTTTAATGGTATGGTGCAATATGTGTAGGTTGCACATTTTGCTCTTTCAAAGCATTCTTATAAATTTTTAATTGGGCAGTGGAATAAATACAGCTCAGCTGTGCAAAGATATTGCATGGAGCTAGAGAAAATTGCAGCTGTCATGAGTTGCTTGTTTTCTATTGGGATGTTTTTACTTTTTCTTTCTTTCTTTCTTTCTTTCTTTCTTTCTTTCTTTCTTTCTTTCTTTCTTTCTTTCTTTCTTCTTTTCATTTTATAAGTTCTATTATAAGTAGGAATAAACACATTATAACAGAAAACAATTCTATTCGATTATGTCATATGAAAGTTATTACATTAATATTTAGTGTAGTAACCAGCATTGTAAGTGTAAAGTTTTTGGAACACGTATTCATAAAATAATTTTGTTAAGAGTGCTGATGGCACATATCCGATGGATGACATATTTTAAGAAAGTCGCTGTGATTTGGGTCCACGTTGCCAATATTGACATTTAATTAAAGACTTATCAGACTGTATTCGAGTGATAAAGCCCATAGGCATTAATATTTGACCAAGCTACTACTGCAGTAGAGAAAGGGTGGAGTTCAAGCCTTATCTTCTGGAAACATGAACACATTTTATCAGTAACTTCAGAAGTATAGGTCCGCCCATGTTTGGCACTGATCTCGATTACAACGAATTTGCTCAGGGATAGAAATCTTCTGGCTTTTTGCTGAAGCATGCTGCAAATGGCACTTCTGAGAATGCACGATAAATGGTTTTTGTTTACAGTTTACAAACTTGATGTGTATTCATCATGCATGCATGATATTATGTAGCCTGTGTATAAGCATGTGATTACTTTTGTGTAGTGTATATACATGTGTATATATAGGCTAATTTAGCTGTCATTATAGTCTACTTGTACTTCATAAATAAATAAATAAATAAAATAAAATAAAAATAAATTTTGGTCATGTAATCATCTGTTTTAATAGTATGGTGCATTATGTGTAGGTTGCACATTTTTGCAAAGCATTTTTATAGATTTTTCATTGGACAGTGGGGTAAACACTTGCAGCTGTCATTTGACGTTTTCTATTGGGATGCTTTCTTTCTTTCTTTCTTTCTTTCTTTCTTTCTTTCTTTCTTTCTTTCTGTAGGCTATTTAACTACATTTTGTAAGTTCCATTATAAGAATAAGGCAGCTATAAACACAGCGAGACGACAGTTCTAGTCGATTATGTCACATGAAAGTTAACGTAAATATTTGGTGTAATAACCAGCATTATTCTTACACCTTTAAAAAGCATATAAAGCGTTCTGACAGCAAAACAGTTGCTCGTTACTACAAATATTTTAATAAATAAAAAACCGTAGACTCCAATAACCCCCTAAAACCTATTATGATTTTACACGTTATTTCTTTCTTTTGATAAAGAGGTTCAATTCTGTAAAGAAAGGATACTCAAACTATATTGAACATAAATGTGCAGGTGCCAGAAAACAGCTACCATGTTAATAAAAGGTGTTAGTCGCAATCAATAAACCTTATATTTTTATACACAGAAAAAGAAATGTTAAAGTATGCATGTCTGTGCTACATCTACACAGATGGACTGAAAGCCGTTTTCTTCATCGTTGTATAATTGCGCCCTCTGGCGTACAAACAAAGAAAGGATGAAAATCGGACACCTTTCTTTTTGTGCTGTATAGATCTATAATGCGTACACATTCATTAAATACTCCATTCCACTCCACTTCCTTCTAACTAAATTTATTTTTTTCCAAAAACAAGGGAAACAAACAAACAGACAGACAAACAAATTTAAATGTGAGCACTTTACATAAAGGTCCATGGCCGGCAAATGTGCCAAAAGATATACAAAGCTGTGAACAGATGTTACAAATTTAAAGATATTCAAGGAGTGTTAAATAAAACAAATACAAAAGAGTATAAAACTAATTAGGTACTAAACTAGTTGTAAGAAAGTGTGTGTACAAAGTGGGTAAACCAAAAATTTCAATCTACCTTTCCAATTAAACAAAGCTTTTCCATTTAAAATGATAAAATCCAACATCTCGTGTGGTTGGAAAAAGCTAAGAAAAAAAATTCTATAGTCTTTGCACTAAAACTTTGGAGATGATATATATTATTCTCATTTTGGAAAACATTTTACATTCGTCATAGACAATAACGAGCCTTTAACCCCACATTCAGGACCCTAAAACCACCATCAACTGAGCAAAAAGAAACAAAATCATCTGGTGCTCAGTGAACACATGCCAGTACCAATGTGTGTATATCACTTAAACGCGATGCGCTAGATGACATCTGGTCTTATCCAACAAGAAACTTGCGTACCTTCATATTTCCTTCACTGGCTATGTATGATTACAAACTGGCAATACACAAGATTTTAAAAATTATGTATTAGCTCTGGAAAACTCATTTGATGTTCATTTATAATGTCTTTGGAGAGCCCTTGTTCAATAAACCTTCAATACAAGTTTTTACATTAACAAAATAACAAAACCATGCAGTCCTCCACAAATCAGAGTAAACAAAGTACAAGAGACCGTAATACTGCACCGGCTGTGAACAAATCTGTGGTGGCAATGCTGTCTATTAGGATAAAGAGAACCTGTAGATGATTTTCACAAGCCCACAAATTGAATACGAACACTATCTTAAGCAGGATGATGTCTCACAATGTGAATTCATTCAGTAAAAATGCTAAAATATCATTGTAAGTGTATTACCTGTAAAAGACGGCATTACAAAGCTCCTAGAGAAGTAACTGGACCACTATCTTGTTGTAAAGGCTATCAAACGTTCTGAAAACAGCTGGTGTGGAAACTCAGAATGTGTTTTACGTATTAAAAGAGTGAAAACCGTGAAAGGACACTTGATTAAAATACATGTTTTTTAGTTGTTTACACAATGCTCTTATAAATGTAATCAGTTGCTGTATGAATATAAGTGGATGATTTGAATGCTAAATATTGCTGGATTGTTAAAAGTAAACACGCTTGGATAAATCGACTGTGTAAGGTAACACTTGTTTAACAAATGGACCGCTAATGATATTGAATGATATTGCTGTTACACGCTGGTTGTTATTCTTTTTTGAATCGCACCCCTTTTTTTCTTCGCTACAATGAAAAACGCTAAAAGAAAACAACATACTGTATAAGGACCAATGGCATCAAGTGCTAATTCTTTTAAGAGTGCACAATCTTTGTATCTCTAAAAGTTGTACATGCTAAATTGTGGGTACACATACTGTACACATGTACACCAACACACAAAACCTCTCACATACACACTCACACACACACACACACACACACACACACACACACGCGCACACACACACACACACACACACACACACAGAGACAGTGGAATGGACAAGGATCGTTTGCTGGAAGAGGTGACATCAGATTCAGGACATCCATTCACTTCAGTTCAGAGGAGGGAGGAGAAGATCCCAGAATCGGAGACTTTGGTGACACCTGTGGAAAAGGAGAAACTTGGTGGCTCAGCTCACAGGGTTGATGAACAGAATACTGGATGTGATAGCTGTTATTGTGACATTTGTTAACTTTGGCTATTAGGTGATAACAGAGCGAGCACACTCACAGGGGAAGGCGGCTTCGCGAAATTGAGGTGTGCATACAGAAGCACGGCAATGTCATTCTGACTGGCCTCCAGTGCTATGGAGAGAGCTGTGCTGCCATCCTGTAAAACAGAAACAGAAAATGTCACAAACCATAATAAACATTTTCGTAACAGCTAAATGTAAGGGTTAATGGCAAATATGAGTGTCCATAATAAAGAAAACTAAGAAATATTTGAAGAATCTAGTGTAAAACAAGTTTTTAGAAATATATTCTATTCTTTGTATTCATGTTGGTTTGTGGTGTATATATATATATATCTCCATCCAGAGCCTGTTTTTTGTGGTATATATATATATATATATATATATATATATATATATATACACCACATGTACAACAACCCTTCTTGAAGTAAATTGTTTTTTTTTATTATGTGATTATTGATTGAAATGGAAAAGTACTTTTTGAGAACATGATAAAACCAAAATGTCACATGTACGAATTAATAATTTGTGGTATATATATATATATATATATATATATATACCACAAATTATTAATTTGTACATGTGACATTTTGGTTTTAAAAACTTTAATACTAACTTTAATACCATTTTCTTTTAACAACTTGAATGAAACAGAGTTGATATAATATATATACCACCAATTATTAATTCAGAAATATCATTTACTTTTTGAAGGGTTGTTGTACATGTGACCTTTTATAACCATTATACACCTTACAGTAGCCTTACAGTAAAATGATACTTTAAAAAGATTTTTGACTGTGACAGACATGAAGGTCTACAGGGGTCCTCTGATAAAATGTTTTAAAAATTGTATAAATATATTCCCTACATGTTGGTTGCACTTTGATCATATTTTACCAAAAAACTTCATAAATTTTTTTTTTTATGAAGAATTATGCTTGATGGCATAATTCACTCAAAAATTTCTGTCATCATTTACTCACCCTCTAGTCATTCCAAATATATGACTTTCTTTTTCTGTGCAACTCAAAAGAAGGCATTCTGAAGAATGTGAATAAAAATATGTGAGTTTTTTTTCCCCATTGACTTCTACAGTATTTTTCTTTTGTTCATACAATGAAAGTCAATGGGACCCAAAAGTGTTTGGCAACCAACATTCTTTAAAATATCTGATACACAGAAGAAGAAAAAATGGATTACAATTTATTTTAAGGTGTCCTTGTTACAGTGCAATTATACATTTAGACTGAGTAATATTAATTAACTACATGTACTTACTATATGGTTAGGAGTAGTATTAGGGTTTGGCTTAGGGTTACTTGCATGTAATTATGCGTAATTTATTGTTATTATAATAGTAAGTACATGTAGCATGTGTAACAAGGACACCTTAAAATAAAGTGTTACCAAAAATGTATACAGGTTTGGAAGGACACTGAGGACAATTTACATTTTTGGCTGACCTATCCCTTTACCTTTAAGATGCAAAACTGGCAAAAATTGCCAATGAGAAGCAATAAAGAAGACAGACAGAATTGAACAGATGAAGGTGGAATCATGCTTGCTAAGGAAAGAGATAATCACATTATCAGTGAGTGTGGCATCACAGCCCGGCACAGACAGCAGCTGCCGCACAATGTCCACGTGTCCGTGTT
This sequence comes from Cyprinus carpio, assembly GCF_018340385.1. Lineage (NCBI taxonomy): Eukaryota > Metazoa > Chordata > Actinopteri > Cypriniformes > Cyprinidae > Cyprinus > Cyprinus carpio. The sequence continues at coordinate 11,846,232 of NC_056599.1, read as the reverse complement.
CACAGGCACACATGAGCGCTGTGGAGCCGTCATCATCCCGCAGGTTCACCTGAGCTCCACAGGACAGCAGAGCTCTCACCATGTCCCCTCTGCCATGACTAACCGCCAGCATCAGCGCCGTCTGCCCCGCCTACAACACACACACATGCATCAGTATAATACACTGACTGACATACCCTGAAGTACACCGAGAGACCAGAAGGGGGCGCACCTGGCTGGCTTTGGCGTTGACGTCTCCGGTGCGGAGCAGCTGTAGCACGGTTTGAAGGTCACTGTCAGAGTTGAAGGCAGCCAGAGCTGTCAACATGATAGCTGTGTAACCAGCCTTGTTCTGCTTGTCAGCATTACAGAGACCTACGAAACGAGGACAGCTGATAAATAAGAGCTACAGATATAGCTCTGTCACATGCTAAATAAAAAGTACTGACATATTTTCGTCCACAAATACACTGCTGTTCAAAGGTTTGGCGTCAGTACAGTTTTTTTTTTTTTTCAAGGAACAAATACTTTAAAAGATGCATTAAATTGAACAAAAGTGACAGTAAAAACATTTATAAAGTTACAGAAGATTCTATTTCAAATAAATGCTGTTCTTTCGAACTTTTTATTTATCAAAGGATCCTAAAAAATGTATTATGGTTTCCACAAAAATATGAAGCAGCACAGCTGTTTTCAACATTTCTAAAAATAATAAATGTGTCTGGAGCAGCAAATCAGCATATTATAATGATTTTTGAAGGATCATGTGACTGGAGTAATGATGCTGAAAATGTAGCTTTGCTTACACCGGAATAAATTACATTTTAAAATATATTTAAATAGAAACAGTTGTTTTAAATTGTAATAATATTTTACAATATTACTGTACTGTACTATTTTTAACTAATAACTGCAGTCTTAGTGAGCAAATTGTTTAAAAACACTTACTTAAAAACACCACTTAAAACACTGAAAAATCTTACCAGCCTCAAACATTAAACAGTTTTAAACATTTAATTTAAAATATTAATAATAATATATGTGACCTTGGAGCACAAAACCAGTCTTAAGTCACTGGGGTATATTTGCAGCAATAGCCAACAATACATTGTATGGGTCAAAATTATAGATTTTTCTTTTATGCCAAAAATTATTAGGATATTAAGTAAAGATCATGTTCCATGAAGATATTTTGTAAATTTACTACTGTAAATATATTAAAACTTATATTATTATATTAAAGCTAAGAATTCATTTGGACATCATTTTAAAGGCAATTTTCTCAATATTTTGATTTTTTTTTGCACCCTCAGATTCCAGTTTTACAAATAGTTGTATCGCGACCAAATATTGTCCCATCCTAACTTATTTATTCAGCTTTCAGATTTCAAAAAATTGACACTTGTGACTGGTTTTGTTGTCCAGGGTGACACTCTTTAAGTACTGACCTCTACTGATTTCCCTTTCCCCACTGAATTACCTTTGTGCAATTGTAACAATAGAAACAGGGAGAGGAGAGCTATGATATAACTTGTCAAAGCATGTGCATGTGCCTGCCTACGAAAATAGTGTGTCAGCAGTGAGCACTGCTCAGATGTGAAGAGCGTCGCTCACCAGTATCCAGCAGTAGTTTGACTACAGGGAAGTTGGAGTGAGAGACAGTGTAGTGCAGAGCTGTGTTTCCATTGCCGTCAGCCATGTTGATGACAAACTCCAGTAGCTGAGGAGAAATGGAGGCAAAGGTGTCCATGTATGCTTTGACAACTGCAGTGTCAGCAGCCTTATGACAGGACACTCTGAGCCACTCCTGCAGCACTGTGGTGTAGGCTGTCCTCTGGCAACACAGAGGAGACAGAAACAGGCTTTCACTACAGTGCATTACAATAAATACATCATGCTCATTAATAGCAGATCCTCAATTATATTTTCAATTCATGTCTAATGAAGTTTTCTACATGAAAATTGTAATTCTGATTAGAAACAATAATATGAGTTATTATTCATGCCTGAGGCACAAAAAGTACTGGATGAGTTATATGGCAAAGTTTTGAATGGAAAATGTACTAAAATAAGCAATGACAATAGTGATGCTAACTGTTCTATTTTAATATTTAAAATGCATCAATGGAACAATAGAAATGTCTGATGCCGTCAAAATATTGCAAATACTAGGGCCCAATGAGATCCTTCTTATTTTTTTTAACAAATTCTTTTCCATTTTATTAAATAAATTTCTGGTTTCCTATTTATTGGTTAAATTAAATGTCAATACTCAAAAAGCATGTCTTATTAATTAAATTAATACAATTTTGGCAGTTTAATAATTTAAATCTTTTTTTTTTTTTACAATAATAGGTTCCTATGAAATTCTGTATTATCTGTTTTAATTGTTCTGGGTTTATGATTTAATGTTAATTTTAAAATTATACTAAAATTAAAAAAAGGTGGTAACCATACTAATATGTAATTAATATTTTAAAATGTAATCAAATGAAAATGTAACAATTACTTTTATTATTGGCAAACAAAGCACTTTATATGACTGGATGGATGTGTGTTTTTTCCACATTACAGGACTCATAGGGCCTTAAGCAAATGCTGACTCATTTTCTAAGCAAAATAATTACATACTTCACTTTGAAGTTATGAACTATGCTATCTATCACTTTTAAGCATGAAAACACAACTGATGAACATACTGCATTTTGATGGCTAAATGCATTTGGTTCACTGATTGCCTTCTGCAAGGTGTGGAGAGCTGCCACGAGACTGCCACTCAATTCCAGACTGGAAAGAAAAAGGACATTTTTGTAAATCAGCATTTACAGCCAACTACATAATCAAAAGTGAATTGCTTGATTTGAGTCTCCCTACCTGCTTGCTTGTTTGTTAATAGGGGTGGTGCTTGTATTTGCAGCTGGATCAGTGGAGGAGGATATGGCTATGTCCTGTTTTGCTGAGGCATCAGTAGATTGTGATTGTGTTGCTCCATCTTGCTGAGGTTTGGCACCAGTGGATTGTGATTGAGTGACTGTCTGCGGAGCAGCAAGGCCTGACACATCTGGCTGAGTGAGATTTGGCTGGACGTTTGAATCGGTGGCTTTGGATTGCTGCACTGTAGCGCTGGTGGATGACGACTGGACAGAGTCTTGTTCGAGAGAAGTGGCACTGCTTTGAGAGGTACGCCCTTGGAAAACATCTGCTGATTGAACAATGCCCACCGGATGAGCTGTGGTGGTCACTGACGATTGGTTTACAGAGTGCTGTATGCCTGCTGCTGGTGATTGGGTGACCTGTTGCTGGGTAGCTGCATCCGTGGCTTGCGATTGGCTGGTGCTCTGCTGTGCTGCAGTGTGATTGGCTGGTGGCTGGGCAGTGCTGTGCTGAGGTGTTTGAGCAGCTGCTGTCTCACAGATGGGCTGCGGGCTGCGAGAGGTCACCTGAGACTGCTGCGCCACAGATTCCGGTAGTTTCTCTGTAGCCTCGTGGTATTCGCTTGCATCACTCTCATCTTCTGAACTTTCCGAGCTGCTATCATCAGAGGATGTCGACTCGTACCTGCAGGGCACATAAGCTCTGTTATTTACCACATAAAACCCTCTGATCTAATGTAATATATACCAAATTGATCATTTAAACAAGATGTGCAGTTCCTGAAGGAGACAAAATTGTTGCAAGGCAGCAAACTAATAGTTTTGTGCATGTTTTCAGTTTAATATCAAATTTCCTTAAAAACTATAGTTTCCAAAAACCAAAAGGTCACCCCTAACCAAATAGTCTGAGCAATATATACATTATGCTGAAAGAAACATTAGTTCAATGATAACTTTGTTGAAACAAATATCTACAACATATTTATATAATTCACAAAATTCTTTATTTACCCTCCATTGACTCCTATGAACTGCAGGTTCTTTTTGGTGTACGGAGAGCCAGGTTCCCCATCTGCCTTTCGCTTCATGATTGACCTCAGGTTGGACTGAGGGGAGGCTGGAAAAAAACACACACATGGACAGTGTAAAAATCATTAGTCATTTTATAGATATCCATAGAATATATGGAAGATGCCTGATGTGTTGTTATCAGCAGTTATTAAAAACAACAAAGCAAACCTGGTTTTGCTGGATTGATTTGGATGGCTTCTTCTGCTGGTTGCTGGTTAATCTCTCCTTCTTTTAGCCGTTGGCAGACAGCTGCCACTTGGCCGCACTTTGTCTCCATAGCAGTTGCCTGGTTGGTCACTGGTACTGATTTGGACACTTCACTTCTCAAGACCTCCCGCACCTGCTTAGAGCTTATTGCAATGGGAAATTCACGTGGTGATTCTGAGGGCAAAAAGGAAAGGGGGTAGTTTAATGGGATAGTTCATCCAAAAATATTGGTTCAACTTTCTTTCTCTTGGAGAAATGGAGATTATCCATGCTGCAATTTTGAATGTGAAAAGTGAACAGAAGTGGTGTAACTCCAAAAATTTTAAATGGCCACTATAAAAGTGCACCATATGACTTAAGGGTGGTCATAATATACTTCTGTGGACACTGCTATGGACAAGATATAATGTCATGTTCTGTAGTGCCTTTTTTAAAACAAATAATAATCAATCCAAAATGTAAAAATATACATGACTCTTTACTTTACTGCAAACCTGCACCTTTAAAGTTTGTGTTCAGCAGTTCAGCTAAGAGGTAACACTGTGACGAATTGATTTTCAGGTCTAGTGGTCATAAATTTTCACACAATATGACATTACAGGTCAGAGTTCAATAAAATTGAACGTTCTAATTCAATGAAATTCACATCAGCTTGTGTTTCTGGTTTGCCACAAGAATGGAAGTCAATGGAACAAAAAGTGTAATGACCCCTTATGCTAGGGGTGCACGATAAATGTCAGCCGATAATTAATGCGCATCTCGTCAGTAAAGCCGGATCTCACTGATAATGAACGTGTATTTGCGTAGCTTGTCAATTGACAATGGCTCTGTGTAGTAACAGCTGCTCTATGTGCAATCACGCACCTGATGGAATTTACCGCTGATTGGAGAACCGGCTTTACTGACAAGATGCACATTAATTATCGGCTGATATTTATCGCGCACCCCTACCTTATGCACTTTATTCCAAAAGTTATAAATCCATACAACAGCTTTAAGTAAGGAACAGACCAGAATATTTTGAATATTCAAATGGGCAATGGCTCCATTGCCTTCAAGCTTGGCACATTGTGTCTTCACTCAACATATATGAATATACATGTGTATATTCAGTTGGGTTAGGATTAGGAGAATTAGGAGAATGACTTAAATTTCACTCTGTTGCTCATACAAAGATAAAAAAATGGTGGTCGGAAAACTAATATGGGGCATGGACCACTTTCATGGTGCTTCTTTGTAATTTAACAAGTGAACATTGTCTTTCCCTTTTCACTGTTATTTTACAGAAAAAAGCAACACAAATATTCTGCTTCCTTTCATGTTCCATGAAAAGTAATTCAAGTTTGGAACAACATGAAGGTGAGTAAATAGCGACAGATATACACACCCTCTGCTGCTGGGGACTCTGCATGTCTTCTGTGGGCTCCTTCCGGTACAGACCCAGGCTGAGCAGGAGAAGTGCAACCCTGGGCTCTTAGCAGCGTCCCCACACCCACCACTGTAGGCTGCTCCAGCGTGTACACTTGGATCCCCACAGTCCTCTGCTGATGAGGCTGCTGAGTAAAACTGACAACCGTGTGCAGGCCCGTACTGGCCTGACCCTGCTGCTCCTGCCAGCCGATACTGGTGGCTCTCACTGCATGGCCCACCTGAGCGGAAAGAGCTCGCCTCTCTCTCTGAGCCACTTCCACTTGCTGTTGAGCGCTCTGTAGCTCCTGCGTCATTTTCCTCAGCTGAACTTCTAAAAGCCCCACCTTAGTCTTGAGGGCTTCGGCTTCAGGCAGCAGACCCAAGTCCTCTTCTCGCACCCCAACTCCCACTTGACGGTAAGCCACCTCAGGTCCCACACTGACAGTTCGCACCTCCCGCTTTGCACCCGGACGAGCTCCACCGACGATTACAGTCTCCTCGATTTCACATCCTGAGTCCTGAAGGGAACCCGGAGTGGTCGGAGATAGACTTCCTGTGGCTCTGTTCGCCGCTCCTGTCCCATTTCCCGTCTCCTCTTCAGGGATGTCGATGTAGAGCTCTCCTCGTGGACGGCTCCGACTGAACGCCAGTGTGTGGCCTAGGAACTTCTGGCTCTTGAGTTGCACACTAAGCTGTCTCTTCTCCTCCTGAAGCACGGAGATCTTCACTTGCAGAACCGGGATGGTCTTCACCTGCTCCTCCAGTTCCCGGATCTTCCGGAGGGCGACGGCCATCTGCTCCCGTACGTGCTGCAGATGGGCGGGCGTTGGTGAGACGGGTGTGGACAAGCCAGAGCTCATTGGCGTATAGGAGCCACCTCCCTGTGCACGATTGAAGCTGTGGGCACTGGATAGTGAGGTGTTGGAGCCTGCCACGCTACTGTGCATGCTGCCCAGGTTCGAGAAACGACGGCCATCCTTCTCCTCCTCCAGCTTGCGGCGAGCGTCCAGCAAGGTCTTCTCCACGCGTGCCGTACTGAAGTTGGGTCGCTGTGAGTTGTGAAATCCCGGCGCACAGTAGGAGTATGACGAGTGACGGCTGTCCATGCTGGCATTGGAGCAGAGCGACTCAGTGGAGGTCCACCAGGAGCCCGTGTATCCGTAGCCACGTGGAAGCGAGCCATAACGTGGGCGCCGCTGCACTTGCACCTTCTTAATAGTGTTGCCCTTTTCAATATCATTGACATACTTGAGGAAGTCCAGGTCCAGACGGTAGCCATAGGGGGTCTCTACTGTGTATGGAGCCTCTGGGTCCTTTCCATGCAAAGAGGGGGGCTCCGGGGGGTTAATCTTCCCTAAGCATAGAGGAAACAACTTTAAACTGCAGGAAATCTCAGTCTAATCTTGGAATCAGACAACAGGGAAAAGAATAAGACTATGACTGAATCAGTGCTTCACTTTACTAGTTAGCCTCTTAAGTGCGGATGAACTTGAGAAAGACAACAGAATCACAATATATAAACATTAGAGTATGTGTAGTATCTGAATTCAAAGTGGGACCTTACCTGGAAAACTGGAGTCCATATGAAGCACCTGAGCCATGATTGTCATTCACCAGCCAATCTCTCCTGGATTAGAAAGATACTGTAAGTAACCAATACCAATTTTCTAATTGAATCTATGAGATATATGACCAGCTACCAAACCTAATAGGCAGCTCTCATTCAAAATCTTTAAATCAGAAATTAAGCAGAAGCATACAGATATACTCCTCACACCAGCAGGGGAAGGCTCAAAATCCACATTAGCACTGGATTCACAGAAGATAAATGGTAATTTCAAGTTATCTAAGATATGTTATGTTCTAAACTGAGAACTATGTTTCCTTTTTCCAAATAAAGTACCTAAAGGATTATTAATGGGATCGTTATGAAAGTAGAAAAGTTGAGATGAATATGAATCAGAGCTGTTCAATATTATGAAGTTGCAGACTCGGAGCCTGAGCCTGCTGCATCTACAGTCCCGCACCCAGAGTCCCGCATTCTTAGCCACCTCGTAAAATACGTACGAATTGGTCAATTTGTCTAAACCCCTGTGTCGGTTAGGTTTAGGGGCAGGGTTAGTTGTAGGTCATTTGTACAAATTCCTACGAATTGTGCAGCTCGTAAAATACGTCTTAACCCCTGTGTCGGTTAGGTTTAGGGGCGGGGTTAGGTGTAGGTCATTCGTACAAATTCATACAGGTTGCAAGGGGTCTGAGAATGCGGGACTCTGTGTGCGGGACTGTAGATGCAGCAGGCTCCGAGTCTGCAGCTTCATACTACTCGAGCTGTTAAATTCTTCTCGGTTCCCATTTCTGAATAAGATTTAATCCTCAGCAGATGATGTCTTAAATTCATTCTCAAATTCTCAAAATATCTCCTTTTGTGTTCCATAGAAGAAAGTCAGTCATGAGGGTGAGTCAATTTTGGGTGAACTATTCCTTAAGTCCAACAAATTATACAGTGCCCCTCAGGGGTCTTTGGGCACCCTGGCACAGTTAAGTAAGTAATGATAAAAGTAGTGATATACACCTATTTAAATGTAAATTTATAAATAATTATGGATCCTAGCAGAAAACTCTTGAGCATTTAACTAGTAAGATAACTTTTGATGTTTGTGAATGTTGTAAAAAATTGTACTAATGAAATATGTAGAATTAACTAAAACTGACTTGAATGTGTACCTTTAAGATCCCACACAAATCTTTTGTGTTGGGTTCCAGTCTTAATTAGGAGGGTCAAACTCCCTGTAATTTGTCCCCTTCTTTATTCCCTACAAAGTTAGGCTGTTCAGTTTCTGTTTGTTTCTAGTTCTCTTGTTTGGAGGAGAGGGGAAAAAGAAGGGAAAGTTCTCTGGCAGGCAACAACAGGAGAAAGAGCGTCCAGTTACAGCCTTATTAGGAATCATCTGAATACACTCTCTGTGGTTCTCAGAATCGAGGTACTGTAAAAAAAAACACAGACACGGGCACTATTGCTTGGCCTCTCTCTCCCACAATTTTTCCATGCTTTTTATCTCCTTTTTTCTCCCTTATTTTTCCTTACTCTGTCAGCTGATGATCAGGAGATACTGTAGCAGCTGACCTCTGTCCGCTCTTCCTTCTTCCGCTCTCTCAGTTGCACATTTCGACTGAAGCAAAGCGTTCCAGCTTTAAATCAATTAGGTGAAATGAAACATAAGCTTTCCATGCATAGGCCTTACTATAACTGTTTTTTTCTGTCTTTTCATCTGGCTCTTGTGCTTTTAGACTGCTCTCTTTTTCCCCTCAGCATTGCATCTTTCCCAGCTAATGTGCCTTTTTGCCAAAGATTAACTTTCTAGGTCATTAGTCAGTGGGAAGGGGGGTGCAGTGCCACAAGCTATCTCTGTTCCTAACATTAACAGCATATTAGACCACAGAGTTGGGCTCGAACTTCACAGACATCTCAAAGAGAACTGCTGACTGCTCCAGTCATTTTGGTTCATAATGGCAAATTGCTTCTCCCTTGCTGCCTCACACAAAACTTTTCCCCTCTGTCTAATCTCATGACCCTCTCAGTCTGTTTATGTTCTTGCCTCTTTGAGGAGAAAGTAGGGCATACGGAAACACTGACTGAACTGATTTGATTTTGTAGATCTTAAGCCGACAAAATGAGCTCTCCTGCCCACTACCCATCCTGTGTGCTTTTGCTCACTTCCCTACACTTGAAAACTCATTCATTTAACAGGCCTCTCAGCTGTGTCACTGTGCCCACTTTGACATCTGGTTGTATTTGTTTTGTATGAAATTAATCTTATTAAACTATCACTACCATTGAGATGTCATGTTAAGCACAACAAGTACACTATTTTTCACCTTCATAATTTAAGGATGTAATGTGGAATATTTTATTTTTAGTATATAGCTTCAAACATATAATATACATATTTTTTCCCATAATATAATACTTTTTTTCTAAGTTTTTTGTAATGTAAATGCTTTTTTTTTTTTACAATACAGAAATTTCATTATTTCTTTGTTTGTTAAATTTTGCACCTTTTTTGGTAAGCAAGTCTTTTTTTTTTTTTTTTGGTCACAAAGATTTCCCAAGTTTCCACATCACCTATTTTCATTAAATGGGATATGTAGGGTAAATATAACTTTTTTAAAATCCAAACAACAGAGAAAAAAAACTGTTACATTTAAACATTAACATTTTATTAAGAAATAATAAAAACTGCAATTTTGCCATTAATACTAGAAGCTAATAATACAAAAAAATAAATAAAAATAAACATTTTATGTTGTTTCTGACAGTGCCCATTAAAAATATCACAATGTAGAAAGATGATAATGAGGCCATGCTTGACAAAAAATATTTTATTAAAAAATGCCGAGCTGCTAAAGTTAATATCATCTTAATTAGTGGGTTTTTTATTCCCCTGCCACAATCACAAATGAATGTTGAGTACGCTTGAGAAATGTTACTGTGAGCGCTAACACACAAACTTGTGTGTGTATGTGTGAAAATTTGTGTTGACGGGGGGACGGTTGATGTGCTATAATTAGAGACTCCAGTAAAGGCTCACAGCATGACAAACATCCAGCCTTCAGCAATAACTGCCCTGTCTCTCTCACTATGACACAAACACATCTCTCTTTGTCTCTCACTTTTATTTCTCTGCTCTATTATTCTAACATCTCTGTTATTGTTGTTCATTGCTCTTAAACTTTAATGTGCATCTCATCCTGTATCATACTGCACTGTTGTTACTAAGTCAAATCATCAGCTTACTGATTTTTCCCAGCGGCCATAACCTACTTATGAATTTCCCCGTCAACTGATAAAACATCCAAAAAACACCCATATCTCCTCATATCTAAAGACTAAAATTTCATAGAGACAAAAGGGTTGGGCTCTTTTGACTTTCATCCACTAAGCAACACCTAGCAACCATTGAGAAAACCCTAGTAACATAGAAACATGTTAAAAACCACTCCACAACTGCATAGCAAACTTTCAGAATGTCTAAGCATTAGGGCTGCATGATTTGGGGAGAAAATGTAATCACAATTGCTATTGCGATACAAAAAATGTATGATTTGTTTCAGCTTTTTAGATACATTACAATAGATATATATATACAATATATATATATATATATATATATATATATATATATATATATATATATATATATATATATATATATATATATACAGTACAGGTCAAAAGTTTGGAAACATTACTATTTTTAATGTTTTTGAAAGAAGTTTCTTCTGCTCATCAAGCCTGCATTTATTTGATCAAAAATACAGAAAAAATTTTAATATTGTGATATATTATTACAATTTAAAATAATTGTTTTTAAATTTATTATACTTAAAATTATCATTTATTTCTGTGATGCAAAGCTGAATTTTTAGGATCATTATCACATGATCCTTTAGAAATCATTCTAATATGATGATTCATTATCAAAGTTGGAAACAGTTCTGCTGCTTAATATTTTTTCAGAACATGTGATACTTTTTTAGGATACTTTGATGAATAAAAAGTAAAAAAATAAATAAGAAAAAGAAGCTATGTTTTTAAAATATAAATATTTTGTAATAACAATATACACTACTGGTCAGTAATTTGGGGTCAATAATTTTTTTTTCTTTCTTTTTTTTAAATAAAATCAATATTTTTATTCAGCAAGGATGTGTTAAATTGATAAAAAGTGATAGTAAAGAAAATATATTATTAGAATATATATTTTTAGAATTTTTTTTTTTTTTTTTTTTAATAAATGCAGTTCTTTTTAACCTTTTATTCATCAAATATATTAGACAGCAGAACTGTTTCCAACACTCATAATAAATCAGAATATTAGAATGATTTCTAAATGATCATGTGATAGACTGGATGTTACATGTGACACTGAAGGCTGGAATAATGATGCTGAAAATTCAGCTTTGCATCACAGGAATAAATTATTTTTTTAAAGTATATTCAAATAGAAAACTATTATTTTAAGTTGTAATAATATTTCACAATATTACTGTTTTTTCCTGTATTTTTGATCAAATAAATGCAGGCTTGATGAGCAGAAGAGACTTCTTTTAAAAACATTAAAAATAGTAATGTTTCCAAACTTTTGACCTGTACTGTTTGTGTGTGTGTGTGTGTATGTATCTATGTATGTATTTTAAAGGGGCGCTAACAAAAAAAAAACCTTGTCCAACCATTTTTTTTCTAAGAGCTACAGGTTTGCTATTATATATCAATATATAATAATAATTATTATGAATTGCTATTTTTATGATGATTATTAATATTATTAAATAAAAATCTAAACTAAAGAAAAAATACTATTGTAATAATAATACTTTCACTGTACATTAAAAAAAGAAGTGCTCAAGTGTCAGTTTAGCTCTGAAATGAGCTGTACATAGATTTAATTAAACTGCAGTCTTTACGATTTGATAATCACACTAAGCCATATCACAATTTTGATTTGGCAGCGGTTTTTTTGTGCTAATTGTAAATAGCAATGGATTCTATTTACACTAAGCGAAAATAGCAGCAGACCTATTTTCTGCTATTTATACTACATACTGCAAATAGTGGCAATTATCTGCACCTCAGTATTGTAGTACATTATAAAACAGCATGCAGTAATAACATATTGAGTGTAAATTATCAGTTTTGTTAAAATTATTAAATGGATATTGCCTTATTGTTACAATAAGGGCTTAAAGAGCTGCTAACACTGTTTCGTTATTCTGCGCCACTGGGTGCATACAATGAAAATAAAGATTCATTCATAACCATAAGCCCTCCCTACATCAACCCTAACCCTACCCGATACTTTATTTTCAGCTTTTTCCATTATTTCCTTCATTTTTTTTAAATAAATACATTTCCCATGTGATATAAGGTGTAAAAGGAGAAGAATTAGTTTGGCAAAAGGCAGATTCAGTTGAGGGATCAAAGCTGATCACCTCAAAATGAAGGCGTTACAAGCTTCACCATTTACGACACTGAATTTGTTGTTTGGCAGCCGTCTTGTGTAAGTAACATCATCTATCCTTAACACACATTGGTGGGCGGAGTTAGTGCACATAGCCTCTGCCAACAAGACTGACTATTTGCACTTAGTGTAGATAGACGCTACTCAAAACAGCAGCCGCGTATCAATATCCATCCAAAATACTGCAAAGCGACACACCACTTTAAGCAACATTTTAGCAATCACATATCAACACCCTGGAAATACCACAGTGCCATTCACATTACAGTTAATGTCCAAACCTAGTTTCCTGACTCCTGCTGAAGAACAGGGATGCATCGGGCTCTATGCGTGCGTGTGTGGCGGTGACCTTCCTCGCTCTTTGTCTGCTCATAAACAGTGTCCCATTGAGATGACACTGAACAGAGCACAGTGTGCCCCCCTCCCCTGCAGTGCCCTGCCACTTCTCAGTGGCACGCAGCAGACCTTTCACCAGCACAGCCAGTCTCTACCCTCCTCCGGAAGGAATGCTTTGCCCAAAACCCATGCCCCTCTCTCCGTACCTCTCTCCCAACTTCCCTCGCTTTACATTCCAGAGCAGTGGAAGTTGACATCTCCTGCCTCCAGGGTGTCCCACACCCACCGCCACATTATTAAGATTAGCAATCTCAAGGGAAGTCTTATATCGGTCTACATTCGGCGGCCAGTAGGAGTGATTTCGCCATGCTTGTGGAGTCAGGAGAGCTGAATTCCTCAAAACTTGTTTCATATTATGAAAACACGTCAAGACAAAGTCCTGGTCATTAGTTTCACTCAATCGAGCTTTCTGAGGAAAAGATAAGCATTATGGGGTGTTTAGTTTTGATGATGATGTTCAAAGGTCTCTTTATCACTGTGTGAAACTCAAGGTCCGGTTGCAACAAGCTGCTTCATTTTTCTTGGCTATGACGTGGAATTTGGGATGCTTATCTACAAACTAGGAATAAATTGACTCCTTAAACTCAAGGGAACTGCTTGAGTAATTTGTATCTTGTCTAAAGATAGCAGTCAGAGTTAAATAACTCACTGTGCTGCAATGATGGTCTCTCTTCCCCGACCTCCTCGCTCTCCTCTTTCGATTCCTTCGACTCTCTTATGGATGCCACCAAAATCCTAAAGGAGGAGAAAAAGATGGATTATTTACAGAATGGTTTAAATTACAACTAACTTTGGCAGATTCTTTTTTTATACGATGTAGGTCGCACCCTTCATTTTAGACGTTTGCAGTCATCTTGAGCACTAGAAAAGCCACTCCTCATGACTGTTGATCCAAAAAAGCCTCTTCTGTGAGAGCCTAATTCGTCTTGGCTCTCTATCATCATTGCTTACCACCACAACACACCCCTCATCTCCCTCAACCACAACAACATGTTACTTGGCAAATTGTCCCGAGCCTGGGAAAGCGCTGCAATGTGAGCCGTGTTTTTTGGTCCGGAGTTATACCGAGACACCCGCCTAAACCCAAAGAGACGGACACACCCCTGACGAACACCAGACGGCATCCAGAAACATTCCAGAACATCGTGGACCTTCACAAACACTCCTACACCTCAAAGATTTCCTCAAGAGCAGGGTTCAAGCGACGATCTGCATGACTGGAAAATGATCCTCTTAATCTCATACAGACATTTCATTTCTGGTCATCTAAACTTACACTTGAAGAATCAAGGGCACGTTCTTCTAAAGCTCAACATCTCATACATGCATTTCTGCAGTCTTAGTGGTGAATTGATATGATTTTATGGCGTAACAATGTCAAAGTAGGAACATTAGGTTACATTGTTCCAACACTTTTGTCATGCCAGTTTCTAGAGGGAGAAAGAAACAGAGCCTTATACAGGAGTGACAGCCAAATCACAAAGAGCCATTCATTCAGCCTCAAACTCCACAGCTGTTTCTAATATAGAGCTGCGAGGAGCACGGCGAAGAGAGAGAGAGAGAGAGACTGCCTTTAAAACACACGTAATGCTTCTCATTTGCCCACTGCTGAGAAAGTCCTATACTTTCTGGAAAACAAAAAGAATATCTTACGTAACCATAAACTCTTTCTAATATGCAATTTCTTTTTCTGGATGTATTCGCTAGAGGTTTATTAGTAAATTTGTTGTGTTTATGGACATTGGCATTTGTTGATGATGTAACAAAGATACAGTGGAGTTCAAAAATTTGAGATTCAAAATCGAGTTTAAATATGCAAATAAACAATGATTTAAGGTTTAAAAAATGTAATCAAGAAACACTGATATAAAATAGACATTTTAAGTTTAGCCTGAGTGCCATTTTCACTCAAGAAAAAAGGGAAGAAGCCAAAAAGTCACTTTTAATATTCAAGTTAACTTTTTGGACAAATTGTTATCCTGATAATCTACACTATCATTCAAAGTTACAATTGATAATTTGCAAAAAAATAAAAAATAAATACATTTTACAAAATCTTACCAAGGCTGCATTATTTTTATAAAAAAATACAGTTAAATAGTAATTTTGTTAAATATTACTACAATTAATGTTTTCTGTTTTCTAAAAAAACTCTAGTTTTGTCACATAATCCTTCAGAAAGTATTGTAATAAGCAGATTTGCTTACTTTTATCACTGTTGAAAACAGTTGTGCTACATATTTTTGTGGAAACCGAGACACATTTCTTCAGGATTCTTTAATGAACAGAACGTTTAAAAACGGTTATAAAGACATTGTAAATGTCTTCACAGTTATATTATCAATGATTTAACAGATAAATTTAATGCGTCCTTTCTGAAAAAAAGGGAAAAAAATAAAAGATCCAATTATATATATATCTTACTATCCCCAAACTTTTGAATGATAGCATCATTTGCAAATAAATAAATAAGAAAAATGCTAAATAAAGGGGTCTCAGACTGTATATACAGTACACTCAACTGTTTATCATGCACTGTGTCACATAGTATCCTATTAAAACGATAGTCTTTTTTTACCATAATGACTATGTGGATTGTGATAAATTTAGATAAGGCCAACACATGCACATAAAACAATAGCTCGAAAGATTGACACCACACTTATGTATAGGGTCAAGAACATAAATGTCTCCTTCCAACCACACATGAAGCCACACACTGTCAAGCACGTACTCAACAAAAGTTCATGACCTTTAGATAGATGAGGATGATACTGTGCTTTAAACTACATGAGGGCTACGGTCCATTGAAAACAAGTATGCACATATGTACGTTGAATTTAAGTTCAGAAAGAGTTACAGGAAAGGGAGCTACATTTCCCCAAAGACCCAAAGTAGTCGGTCACTTCCTCCCAGTCAAGGCGAAGGGGAGACTTCAAACTCAGGGAGGGAGAGAAAAACAGAAAAGACAGAAACGGTAACAGAGCAGTTAAAAAATGCAGCAAATTCAGCAGGAAGGAGAGCAGAAAGACAAAGGGTGTAGGTTCAGGATGGACACCGGGAGAGGCTAAAACAGCAAAGGGTGACATTAAATGGAAACGTCTACAGCAAAAATACTTTCAGTTGCTTTCAGACAAAGAAACCCAGCGTGAGTCATTTCAAATGCCATTGGCTTTACGTTTTGTGATCTTTGCTGACCATATTCTGTAAAAAAGCACAGCAGGACTAGATGAAATTTAAGGAATACTCAGCACAGTTTAAAAGGCCTCATCCGTCCCGACTGTGATCGTATTTAGTGCATTCCTCTAACCACTCAAGAAAAAACATAAGACAAAGCTGGAACTGTGCCGTGTCTTTGAACTACAAATGATAACTCTTAAAGCCCCAAGTACACTTTGTTTTTGTACGCATACACTTGTCTAAAAAGTGAAGTATACTTTGGGCTTCAGGCCCCAAAAATGTTAATTATAAAGATAACTTTATTAGCATCCAGACAAATGGACGATGACATCTTGTTCATTACAAGCACATGCTGGAGATTTATTGGCTTTCAATTTAAAAGCTCAATCTCTTTTAACTCTGATTCTGATTGGCTGTTTTTCATCATTCATCAACTGGAAAAAAAAAAATGTTCTGAAAGTGATTCCAATCAAGTAATTGGCTGAAAGGAAACGTGAAGAAAAAGACAACACAGATTCATACATTTAAAAAGGTAATTATAAAAAAACACCCCTATAAATCGATTCCAGGAGCCAAATATTGCCTCTTGATGGAAAAGTGGCCCTTATCTTGAATTTGGGAGGCATTTTTGGTGGTATTTCTGCCCCAAGCCCCCATTCATTTCTGACCCTGAGTAAGGTGAAGCTGTTGTGGGAGGAATACTTCTCCATTGGTGGTCCGTGCAACCAGATCTTGTTGATATCCATTCATGGAAGAATAACACGCATAACTCAGCGCTCAGTTCTTCTCAATTTGTGGACCGTCTGGGGACATTTCCGCTGGGTTAGGGGTTACATAACAAACCTGCTAGTTTCATAAATATAGGCTGTTGCGAAGTTCCAACCAGGACCTTACAGAGAATTATGACCGATGCTGGAAACTGTCCGCATGCCCTTCACATACAGGGCTGTTTTTTACATTAGGGAGTGGCATACGGAGAAAACGACGGCATCCAGAGAAACACCACGGCCTGAAGCCAAAGCTCAAGGCCCAGGGAGGGGCCTCTCTCTGCTCACGTTACGACCGGAGCAGGAGCAGAACAAACACACGCCGCGTCGTCATTGGTCATTGTGCTGACCTCCAACAGGAAACGGCCCGCGGGGTGGAGCCGGGCAACAGGAACCACCACATACATCCAAATTTACCCCTCCAAAAAAGAACTAACGGCAAATTCCTGACAGAACCAGGATTAAGGGTGATGAATGGCACAGACAAACTGGGAGGGAATATAAATGCTTAGAAGTAGAAAGAGACAAACAAAAGAGACATGTTGTAAGTGTCATGTCATGCAGCAGCGCTAAGGTCACGAGTACGTAAGGGGTGCCGATTCATCACTGCGGTCGGGGCAGCTGTTGTGGGGAGACTTTAGGGGTTAGTCAGACTCTGCTCGCTAATGTAAACAAAGAGAAAGGGAAGCAGATTTCACAGGGAACATTCACAGCCTCGGCCATTTCCAGGTTCCAGACCTCTCGTGTGGAAACGAAAACTTTTCCAGAGGGCAACTCTCATACATCCTGATTCCTGACAGAGCTGAATGAATATAGAGTTACAATAAAATGAGGGCTGTGTGTCGAAGTTTGTGCAGAACATTTGCGAGAGACTTCACTGAGAATTTCTGGGATAGAGGAGGCAGAGAACACACCCCAGAACACATGTCCCACGCATGCAGCAGACGAACGCTGACACACACCTTCACTCTGGGGACTCCAGTCTGTTCTAAAATTTCCATTCTCCCCTTCAGATTAATGTCTTCTCCGGATTGGAGCAGTTCTTAACTTTCTGTTGGGAGGCACATACATTTCTACAAAGGAGCACAAAGCTTCCAAAATTACTTGTGTAATGAGCTATAATAAAAGATGACTAAACCCATTATGTCTTCAGCTAAATGTAACCGAAGCAGGTGCCATGTATTAAGTCACAACCAGACTTTATGATATCTGGGCAAAAGCTGCAAAATGAGTTCAAAGTCATGATGTAATTGAAGTAGAGACAGATCTTTTCTTCCATATTGTGACGCTGAACAGAGTAAAACTTTGTCAAAAAAAAAAAATGAAGAGCAGGGATGTTCTGCCTGTCAGTTGTTGATTGGATGGAGGCAGATCTGAATGCAAGCTTAAGGTCGAGTGTTAAAAAAGGGACAGGGTGTATAAGAGCAAAATGAGATATAAAAAATGATATATGATATATAGACATGATATATCTTTATGTGTAATTTAATTTTCTTTATTAGAAATGTGTTGAGCCCTGACACTGCTTTGATA
The DNA here is from genome assembly GCF_018340385.1 of Cyprinus carpio. NCBI lineage: Eukaryota > Metazoa > Chordata > Actinopteri > Cypriniformes > Cyprinidae > Cyprinus > Cyprinus carpio. Next base: position 11,827,797 of record NC_056599.1, on the reverse strand, counting down.
ATCATTACACATTTCACATATTGTTTGATAAGATGAGCACAGGCTAACATAAACAATGATGTCACTTTAAATTTTATATAAACAAACCTCCTACTTTTAGATCAGAAACTTAACAGCTTTCATAGTGTGCCAATCTTAAATAAATATAGACTTCTGAGTTGGTCAAATGTAATTAAATATGCTAATCTATGTATTTTAATGCTTTAAGTCAGTCTGCATGTTCTGTAACAGCATTAGATGAATTGGTACTTACCCTTACTATTACTATTTAACTGAAGATGTGGCTTGTTAATCAAATATCTGAACATACTAGCTGCCTACTGACATTTTTGCAAACTTTTCTTTTTTTTTTTTTGGAGTGTGCTTATAAAGTTACAGTTTGTGCTGCATAGTTTGTTGGGTGTGCATTGTATTGGTTTGGATATTGGTCTGAATGCATTATTTTATATGAGATATATGTGATAAATTATTTAATTGAAATGTTTGCTGGCCTTTTTAGGAACTGGCCATGAACAATACATGAAGCCTAGCCTATATTAGGTTAACTCTGGTTCATTTACAGAATAATAACTGCTGTGCTGTCACTGTCAAATAAATAAATGAACATACAGTAATGCAGTAATGGCAAGCCCTCATACTTTTCAACAGCAACGCGACTTCACTGATGTTATACTTGATGTGCCTTGATGTGTTGTTTCAATAAGAACTTACAGGCTATGAACCACAAAAGTTAGAAATGATTGCCGGATGAACAGAATAATGGTGACTGTTTGCGTGCTTGATGATTGTTGGCATTGTCTAAGATGAACTGAACATCGCATTTAAAGTGACAGACTTTAAATCACACCTATCAAGCAGAATAATGCCTGCTGGGGGCAAGTTAAAGCGAACATGACAAGCCATAAAATTGCTGAGAATCAGACCAAAGCTGCCCACTGTCACACAGGTCCATACCGCTCAGAAGATGGTTTTTCTGAAAAAACCTCAGTAAACTACAAAAAGTCACAAATGAGTAGACAGTTTCGGCCATGTAGTAAGCTATAAAGGCTATAAAATGAATTTGGAGAGCAAGCACTGGTGTCTAAAGCACAGTTGAGATCACTCTAGAGCAGATATGTGTGAGAGACTGGAGTCTTTACATTAGGAAATAAATCTGAAAAGTGTCAACACCATCAAAGAGATGCAAATCCTGTTTGTGTTTTTCTTTTCCTGTGGGGGGCGAGGTCTTGAGAGGACGTCGCTCATAATAAGTGACACGCTGAGAAACTCCGACAATTCAAGGTAATTAAAAGCGCTCGGGACAGAATCGAGTAATCCCTTGTCTTAATTTCATTAGTCTTGTAAACAACATTTAGACGCCCAGCGTGTGGTCCACCGTACAAATGGGGTTATAATAAACGCGCATTCCTGCGAAACGACGCGCATCCCTGCCCCGCGCGCTACGACGCGACTACTGTGATCACTTTACAACCCTCATAGCTGTTAGTTAAACACGACAGGCGAGAATGAATGAAAGTAACCCCAAAACAAAAACACGAAGTCGCGTGGCGTGACTAAAACAATACAGTAAAAACTTAAAATGTCACAGCTGCACAAAAGAAACGACTAAAAAACAACAAACACATAAGTTTTTGTAAGCTCACTGAGCTGATTCAGTCTTTTTCACACGTTCAAGAGGTGTTACACAATCAGTAGTAACATGCTCAATTGAATCAGCGCGCGCGTTCTTGACCAACCCAATCAAGTCCAGTGAATTAAAAACCACTGCAGCAAAGTGATGAACATCTGGAAGTCGTGAAGAACTCCAGGAGTCCCACCCTCTCCCCAGAGTCACAGCAGTCACGGGGCTTTCATTTAATGAAGAAGAATTTACCCCCAAACCGCCATCAGCACTCATTTACCCATCGAGCCTGTTTAAACATACGATTACTGAAATATTCAGATAAAACACATAAAAGCTGTTGTATGACTTGATTTGAGGCGCGCGTCCGCAAATTAAACTAATTATTTATTTATTTATTATTATTATTATGATTAAACACTTCAAATGTTTTCAACAACCAAGAGATTATATTCCTTATTAATTAAATATAATTCCACACGCGGTTCTCTGAACTCTTAGGATCACACTGTTAAGGCATTGTGCGCGCTTCCCATTATAGTTGCTTTTTATTTCCATAGTCCTATAATAATAATATACATTATCAATCAAAAAAAAGGGAGTATTTGTATTTTTTTTTTAATAAATGCAACACTGACTCTAGAAATGTCATATAGTAGCAATAAATCCGTTTTAAATGGTGAATCCCATCGTAGCACCGTTACTTTGAAACTCGTAGCCTAGTAAAAATGAGCAGCACAAAGACTATAAGCATCAAAACCATGAAAGCAAATGGAAAAATGACAGCGCACACGTATACAGTATAACTATATGTTTTTCCCCATAAAAAAATAATAATAAAAATCCGAAGGTTAAGCAGAAAGCATGCGTGTATTATTGTCACCTACCCCCTTCCAGTGCCCTCAGTCGATAAGGCCAGCAGAGACAAAAACACCGCATCCGAGGCGTGAAGCGAGCCCCTCCCTCCCTCTTAAAGACACACTCTTCCTTTAATCCCACAATCCTCTGCTTATTTTCACTAGAAAAATCCGCGTGCTCATAATTAGCCCACTTGATAGTCGCTCGGGAAACATATCGGTAATCATTCATTAGTATTATATTCTGCTTTAATGCGGTTACACTGAATCGCTGTATTGCAATTTGTGATTTGATAACTTTAGTGATATGCTATGGACATGACGTCATAATGGCCTTAAGTCACCGGCCTCTGATGACGAAGTGGACACCCATCGTCCATATGGGCTATAAAGCGACATTAAGATGATATTAATTTATTATCAGGTCGCAGATGGACAGGCGCGGTTTTTTCTTCTTCTTTCTGTCTCGTTACATATCAATGACACGTTGACCATATGGAGGTCGCTTTGAGAAGCAGACGATCAAGCTGTGAGGAGATTAATAAGAGCTGCATGTGAAAAGAAAAGAGGGTTCAAAAACGGTTTTAAGTAAATATGTGCAACCGTCTATTTGTACATCTTAGTAGTCTATATTAATATATATTTTTAAATATCTTAAAATATTATTTACTTTGCATTGTAAATATACAGAATGTATATATTGTGATATATAGAATATATTGTAAATAATGTTTTCATTTATTAATAATATATACATTTAATATTTACTTGTAATATGTGTGCATCTATATCAGTATACATAAACGCTTAAAGCTTTTAATATGCTAATATTTTGTAAATTATCTTAAAATATTATTTACAATACTTTTACTATACTTGAATATTGTAAATAATATCTTTATTTATAACAAAAATTTCATATTTACATTTAATAGGCATATCTATATCAGCATACATAAACTTTTTAATATACAACAGTGATATTACAGCTTTAAATACATTTTTTTTTTTTAAATGACCTCAAAATATTAAAAAATATTTACTAAATAGTGAATGATCAATAATATACATAATACACATTTATTATTTATGTGTAATGTGTATCTTTACACATATTACTATTAAAAAATCTTAAAATATGATTTACAATACAGATAATATACGGTAAAGATACACGTTCTATTAATAATAAATTAATACATTAAAAAGGATTTATTTTACGTTTTATGTCAGCGTGTTTCTACATCTATACATAAACACTTAAATAAAGCTACAGTTAAACAAAATAGGAGAAGTTTTTTTTAATATAAAAAATGAAACTGAAAAGAAAAAGGACAAACATACAAATAAATAAAAAAAAAACATTTTGGTTATTAAAAATACAGTATTTAGACCAGCAATTTGCACAGTATAGTGTCGAGACAGGCAGTAGAGGTCATACAAACATTAAAATAGTGCAAGACAGATATTACAGTAGTCCAACTATAACAGGTAGGCGAGAGTATTACTAGTTCAGGACATTATCTACATTCAACAACCAAAATGGCAACATCTAAATCATTCTCCTTTTTCCAGTTTACATACTAGTGCATAACATGGATAGTATACATTACATTACAGTGCATTTACATTAAATTGAAAGTAGGATTGGGTGCAGCAGTGGCAGTAAAACTCAAAGCAGTCAGTGCAGAACGTCAGTGTGCTCTTTCCTCAGTGCAGTGCAGAACTTCTTCCACAGTTAATCACAATATTAATGCTTTATGCTTCCTGCGCTACCCAAAGGGACACGAGCCAGGGATCTCCACTATATACATTCTACAATCTTGAAACAAATCCAGCTTTTCTTTTTCTTTTTTGCATAAATGCTTGAGCCAACAGCAGAATTAGTTTTAAAAACAGTTTGCACAAATGACGTGAAAGATTAAACACGTCTCCTCTGAGTGAGTCTGTCTCTGGGCTCAGTCTGTCAGTGGTTAGTCTTCAAAAAGACATAGAGCTTTTACAAATGCTTTAATCCACTGAGTGCAAGCAGATAAATCAAACTGCACTACAAGGTTTTATGTGGCAACGCATTCACACACACACACAGGACTAGAAGGACTGTGGCTCATATAGTTGCCCTCTTTCTCACACTCACACAAGAGCACTAGACGGGGAAAGACAGCACAAACAAACAAAAGGAGGAAATGGAGAGGAGCATCTGAATGCTGTGTGCTGGTTAGAACCTAAAATGACCTCCGATGTTGAGCAAGAAGCTCGTTTTTCTCTACTCATGACTACTTTGACTGGTTATTCTGCTGTGCCCATGAAGATCATAATGACTCTGTTTACAGCAGATAACCTCTCAGAGTAAACAGACTGGCTCAGGAGGGCTTGTGCCTGAGAGAGGAATGTGCAGTGTATTTTAGTGTGTGGCTGGGGGGTTGAATGATGGAGCGGGGGATCATGTCCGGCTTTACATCCACCCGCGCTCGGCTCCGCCACACCTCAGCACTCCACCCGCCGGAAACTGGATCGACTGAGAGAATTCCTGTAAACATGAGCAAGAACAGATCCTCGATTCGGATAAATCCCTTCTGGTGACTTTGGCTCATGGCTCTGAGAGCCAGTTATCACTCACTACAGGAAATGTGGTTTGGAAGAGGAAAAACAAGTCACTTAACAAAAATGCATTCATTTTATTATTATTATTTTGTATTTATTTATTTATTATACCATGTATTATTTTCTGTTATCTTAACTGTATTAGTATTATTAACATACATATATACACTATATATATATATATATATATATATATATATATATATATATATATATATATATATATATATATATATATATATATATATATATATATATATATATATATGCTTTTTCTACATGGCAGAAAGCATATGGCCCTAAGTAACAGTAATGATATTAATAATATAATATGTATAAGAATAAAACTAATGTTTTAATAATCAGATAATTGGAAATATTCATAACTTTTATAATTGACTATTTTATGAATAATTTGATAATTAATAATTAATATTAATGAATAAATAAATATTAATTTATATGATAAATTTATTTAATTTATTATACCCTTCAATGTTTATTTATTGAATGTAGAAACAACACTATATTAGTTTTGTATCATGCATGTTATACACAAACAAAATGGCGAATGGCTGCTAAACAGCTTGAAGTAGTCAGGATGCACAGATTTTTAATGAGCTTGATGGGTTTAGTTTACAAGTAACCAGGCTGCTATGACTTGCTGCTGCTCTGTTGTTGTGGTATGACTGTTTTCAGATCAACTCTGTGTGATGCTACCTCTGTGTTGGTGTGGTTGGCAGAGGCAGTTGTCTGTAGAGTTGAGGGATTTTCCGGTTGATAAGAGGAAACAGAGCTTCTCTCAGTTTAGTGTAGTTCCGCTCCAGCTCTCGATGGTACTCCTTCTGATCTGGACCGATCAGAGACTTGTTCTTCCTCAGAGCATCCTCACACCTGAGTCAGGAGTAGGTTAAAAGAGACCCAGAACTGTCAGTCCAACTGCAGGATTAACTCCATTCATTTCATACTTCAATCACTCGTTCACTTGGTTCTTAGCTATGGGAAGACACCATGCTGATCTGTGGTTTAGGTACTTGGCAGCTTTAGCATGCTGGAAATAGACTGTGGCCATGTTTAGGACCATAAAGATCCAAACCGACGCCACATAAGACTAGGGGTGTGAAACCTGAAGTTGACAGCAAATCAGTTTGATTGGTGATTCACTTCTTTTTAACCGACACAGGCGTCAGCCAATCAGATCGACTTATGCAAATACCTTAGCGCAGATGCTAGAGATTCTTGTTTTTGATGTTCATGAAGTGTAATGTGAGTGGTTTTTTTGGGTGTTTTTGATGTTGGTGTTAGGAGCAGGCTTCAGACACGTGTGAATGTACCGTAACATAACCAGGACAACAAATGCACAAACAAAATAAAACAAGAAAGCAAACAATGATGACAAAAGAAGAGATCTGAGTAAAAACATTACATGCACCAACTCAATCTGCAGTGACTCCTACATGCTCAAAAAAAAAAAACAATACAACTAAAACTCTTACTGAAACAAATCCTTTCCAAATGCAAAATCTTTTCCATGATTTCTCCATGATCCACATATCAAATGTTGGTACTGCCTCAGACTTCTACTTTAAATCACATTTGTTGGTTAGTAATTTTAAATCCTAAAAATTGCATTGGTAGGCTTTTTAATCAATGAAAAACCAAAATAAATGAATCACAACCTAATGTTTACAATTTAAAAAAGTGAGCATGCTTGTGTGCAAGAATGCATAAAAGTCACTCCACCTTTTAGTTAAGTCCTTGAAGCAGAGGCGCAGTTTATTGTGATGCCGGAAGAGTTTGGGGTCCTCGGGAATTTCAGACAGGAAGACCTGAGCCACCTCCAGCGGACCCTTTGTGACGACATGTACATGTTCACATCCACAAACAAACCAACATACTGGAGGAAAACCATTTGATCTAAAATGTTACCTGATTAACAGTGGTGCCAACACAACCCTGAAGCACCATCTGGAGCATCTTGGAGTCAGCGGGGTCCTGATGGGTCGCGAAGGCCAGCTCCTGTGTTTTCTTCTGCATGTCCTCAATCGCCACCTCCATCGGCATCAGAATGATCTGTAGGGAGGAGGAAAAATACTTCAAAAATCTGTCCTGAGGCAATTTACGAGCCTCCGAAAGTAAAGCGGCCCACACCTCCTCTTTGTGGATGACGTTGATGCGGGTCTTGATGTAGGGGAAGGCGTGGGAGGTGGTGAGGATGGTCTTGCGTTTGTACTGCTCATGCAGGTCGCCGTGGGCCCGACCGTCCAGCGTGAACGGTGTGCAGTACATGAACGTGCGCAGGTTATAGTTCTTGTCAAAGTAAGTGATGCGCTCCTTCAGCTCGTAAGTGTCGAAGAAGGGCTCCACATATGTGATCTGCAGGTATGCCTGGGTAACAGAAACATACACAGCACTGCTCAACATGGAGACCATATGTACAAAACTGAAACGAATTAGTGTTGCTACTGTTAACTAAAACTATCAAAAAAATTTTGTTAATTGAAATAAAGCTGATACACAATAAAATATTAAATGAAACAAAAAATTTTTGTTTTTTATATATATAATGTTATATATATATATATATATATATATATATATATATATATATATATATAATTAGTTAAAATAAGCTAAATTAAAATATATAACGATTATTACAAAAATCACAAAAAAATAAAAAATAAAATAAAAGCTAATTTAAATATAAATAAATCCAACAATAGTATATACACGATCCTAACCGAATATAAATATGTTTTTGTTTGATAAGAAGCCTTCGGTCTTGTGTTAGTATTAATATTTGACCTTATTGGGGTCCAGTTTGTTCTTGTCAACAGGGTTGGAGTCCTTGATGATCACCACCACTTCATCACCAAATCGTTCAGAGTAGAATTCCTACAAAAATGAAAATCAGCATAAACTTCACAAATGATCATATTAAAAGCATCATCTGAGATGCACAGAAACAACAGATAAACCATTTTTCAGACCACGGTCCTGATCCTGACCAAAGATCTGTACCCCTGAAATATGAAGAACTTCTCATAAATTGTTATAAATTGTAAACAGTGTTTTTTATCCGTCCTTTAAAATGTAGGACACTTTAAAATATAGGGAAAAATAAACATTTACAACAAAATAAACAGGAAAATGAACATTTTTAGAAACAAAGTAACTTGAAAATGTTAAACGAATGTTTATAATTAATTACTACCAATATTATTAAACAAAATTACTTCTTACTATTAATAATAATGGTTGCTATTATAAAAAAAAAAAAAATGTTTTTATGATTTTTATCACTCCAGACCAGAAACGCACCTCCAGTCTATGAGAGATCTCAGCCAGTTTGGTGATGGAAGGCTCTTTATAGACAAACTCCTGCTCATCCAGATCTCCAAAGCGGCATCCATAGAAGCCCACACGGAAGTAGGTGCCAAACATCCTCTATGGCCTGAACAATTGAGATGCATGTAAGAAGAGTGAAGAGAATGGTGTCACATAAAAGCCTAAATAACATTATTTTAGTCTGTTTCAGCTACATCATGCCTAAAAGCACAACACTTGATTGCATGGAGGATGGGTTTATGGATCCGAATGCGTGCACATGTGCTCTAGGACAACACTGACTTGTGCCATTCTTGTGAAATGGCCTTACATAAGTGTGTCAGAGACGGTGAACCTTGCAGTGGGATGGACCAGCATGAATTTTATGTTGGGTAACCAAGTTCATGTTCACTCACCAGGAAAACATCCAGACCGCACACGGGGAGACCGATGGAGAAATAAAAAGAGATAAAGACCAGAGACAGTTAGTTTCTGTGTGGGAGAAAATTCCCTCTTACATAAACTGCAACATATGGTACTGATAAATACAGAAGCACAGTGTGATCGATCAGCCATACCTCCCATCCTGAGCTCTGTGTGCGGACACAGCAGGAGACACATCATCACCGACAAGACAAAGAAAAGACATCAATCAAGCATCTAAACCACACACATTAGAATAACACAGAGCTTTACACCACAGCTCAGCAACTAATGTCTGTGGTCCAGATCTCAGCCCAAGACTTGCTTCATCTGGAGGATAAATCGTTTAAAATTCTCATTATACAGCTACTAGAGTTGTTGAATACAATTGTTAATTTGGTATGATAAATTACTATTAAATTAATAAAATTAAGATATAAAAAAACCTGCATAACATTATGAACTGTAAAAACTATGATTTAGAGGGATAGTTCACCCAAAAATGAAAATTAGCCCATGATTTACTCACCCTCAAGCCATCCTAGGTGTATATAGCTTTATTCTTTCAGAGAAATACAATCAGAGTTATATAAAAAATGTCCTGGCTCTTCCAAGCTTTATAATGGCAGTGAATGGGTGTCGAGATTTTGAAGGCCATAAAAAAGTGCATCCATACATCATTAAAAGTGCTCCACATGGCTCCGGGGGTGAAGCAAAGCCATGCATTTGTGTAAGAAAAATATTGAACTATCCCTTTAAACAACTACACAGTTCAAACAGTACAAGTTTTGACAAAATTAAAAAGTTCTAAAATTATAAACCTCATCTATCGGCCTAATAAATGATTACTTCATTGATCTGAGTACAAACGGCAGATTTCAATGTCACTCTTTGACAGTAGGTTGCGCTTATGTAAAAGCAGAAATACAGTGGTGACCTCTATATACAAAGCAGCGCTGTTTATAAACACTTTATTAGGCATCATATGGAGGTAAGATGTTGACTTATATAAGCCTCCCCGAATAAAATATCCTCGTATTTGCATAAAGCACAATAATGGCCTATTTCAGTGTCAGAACGGTGAATTTCACTGAAAGGCAAAGAGTTTGCAGGTATTATAAAACCAATATTCATATGAAACTATGAAATCATATCAAAATATTTATTGCTATTTTCTATTGTGGTTATATACTGGATGAAGTAGCAGGCTTTATATAATTTCTTTCTTACACAAGAAATAACAGATTACTAATTAATGTACAATGAATATTGTAGAAATGTAATATCCATTCAAAAAATGGACTCCTGAAACTGTGCAAGATTGATTGGAACTTCTTGCAGACGCGCTCAGCTCTTGAACACAAACTTCCTGTGTCAACAAACCTGATTGTAGACTTTGTTGAAGGCATCCTGCAGTTTGCCATGGACAGAGGCCAGCTTCTTAAAGTCTCTGTTGGCCTCGTGAATGGGACAAAGAATTTTGTAGACTTCATTTATGGCCTCGTACATGGCAGCCTGGAGGAGAGACAGAATGTACAGTCAACCTTCAGTTAATAATCCCATAAAAATGTGTGGCGCTGGCTTGGACAGGAGTCTAATCCATCTAATTCCCTTGGATGCACTCTGTTTCCATGACTGTGGGGGAAGTGATGTGACGTGAGCTCTCACCATGTTGAAAGAAGCAGCTGCTTGCTCCAGAAGTCCCACGAGTCCAGACTCACTGAAGTACTTCCCTGAACAGATGCCCTCTTCCTCTGGGGACAGAATATCATCAGACACCGCAGACTCCTCCAGCACATTGGACGAAATACTCTGTGAAACGCAATCACAGTGTCAACAATCACAACATTAATCATGGGTATGATCATAAATTACAGCAAGTTTTTAATCAAAACAGCAAAGTGTCCAGTGAGAATGTGCTTTTCATTTGCCTTTTCAATATATTCCATTCAATATGTAAAATTATTGCTTGCTTATTAAAGTTTTAGAAAATTTATAAAAAATTATAATTTATTAAACTTTATATGATTTCATTAAAATGTTTAAAATTAATTACAATTATTATTTAAAATGTGTAGAATTATTTTACATCATATAATGTTTGCAAATAATTATGGAATTATTATTACTATTATTTATAAGATTGTATAGTTATGAAGCTATACATTTTATTCATTTTATTAAATAAAATGACAAAATATTTAATTTCAACCTTTTCCAGAACTGATAACAAACAATTTAGAATTCCCTGATTCCTTTGTTTTTTTGTAATTACTGTTATATCGTTCTAACATTATTGTTATTACTCATATACTATCATATATTTCTTATTACTTTAAATTACTTTTCAGTTTTATATTTTCAGGTTTAATTTTAGTTTAAAGTTTACATTTCTTTATGTAATTTTGTTATGTGCTTTTTTCATTGTATTTTTTTTTTTTACACGGCTTTATTTCAGATTTAGTAATATTAGTATTTTATTTCAGATTTAGTAATATTAGTTAATGTTAAGTTACATTATTAGTTACATTATTTTGTAAATTACCTTATTTTTTAAATTAAATGAAGTTTGATTTCAATTCCGAAAAAAAATAAAATAAATAAATAAATACTAATATACACATACACACACACACACACACACACACATATACACATATTTTAGTAAACAACAATAAAATATTTCCTGGCTGAAACATTTAACGGTAACTTTTTATTCAATTATTAGATGCTTCTTTTAGTATTTGTTTTAAGCCATTTGGTTTACAAGGTCACAGGAAGTGTCCTCATGAACCATATATTCAAGAACACACACAGGATGTTACCTGGAATGACACGCATCCGATAGGGAGGTAGCGGCAATCTTCGAGCATGTTGAGGTACTCCGCCACAAGGGCGGCGCTATGCACCAGACAGTGTGCTGCCTCTGCGTGGTTCCCTCTCTCGGAGTGCTTCCCTGCCATGTTCTGCAGCCACGTGAGCCTCAGATCAGGAGAGTTCTGATAGCCCTTAGCTATCCTACACAGAGAAGAGCCATTTGAACATACAGCAGAGGTGCAGTGAATGTCCTTTGGTTTTCATGATAAAGCACTGACCTGTACATGAGGTCTATAAGCATCTCTGGGTCCTGCTGGTGCTCCTTCATCTTCACAGTGTCAGTGAGAATCATGTGGAGGTTGAAGACGAGATCCTGCACCTACAGACAAGACAGAAGAAAAGTGATTACGGTAATATCAATGATATGCTAGTTTTTGTTACTATTTTATTTTTATATTTTCTGTTTTCGCTTTCATTTGAAAGTTTTTAAAGCATTTGTTGCATTTAGTGTGGAAATGAGAAATGCTGCCTTGGCAAATAGCTGAAATAAGTTTTTTTTTTTTATTATTATATTTTACGTTATTTCAGTTTATTTAACAAATTTGTTTATGGTTTTAGTTGTTAATAATAACCTCAAAAAGTGATTGTACTTTAGCATAATTATTGGAAGATATAAAGTGTTCTCGTGCTAAAAAAAAATTCAAAAATCTATCCCTTCATGTATCCTTAAAGGGCACATTAATGAAGGGTGTTGGCTTTTCATCCACTGTGGGATTCAAACCAACAACCTTTTTAGCCACCAGCTCCGATCCAAGTGTTTGATACCTGCTCAGGGAAGGGGGAATCTCTGAGCTCCAGGTCATCCTCTGCATATGTGAGAATAGTTTTTAAAGAGCGTCGCAGATGCTCTTCATTGAACTTCGTTGAGGTTCCCACGAGTGAAGACAGAGACATGGTAACCTGCATCTTCACACGGGCGAAATTCTACAGGACAGGAGAAAAGACAGGACAGAGCTGATCATGTTTCTCCTCTGTATGTAGGGAAAGCTGAATCAAGGATAGCAGTTTAAAGTAACATTGTGCCTTACGTTGCCGATCTCAAAGTTCTGTCTCATGAGCAGGTAGAGGGAGGCGCTGGCGTGGCTGCGTACGGAGCTCACGCTGCTGCTGCAGTGACGCAGTAACCGCAAACACAGATCAGCACAGAGCTCAGTGTCCTCCTCAAACAGCATCTCTGGGAACTACAGAAACACACGTTCAAAGCATAGTGTCTTCTAAGTTTCCTTTGTGAACTACGTCTAATAATATATACACAAGGCTAACCTGAACAACAAGGGAAGGTCTTACAGTTTCAAGTTTGTTTTATTTAATAACAATGATTTTCAAAAAAATATACAAACAGCATGAAGAATTATGTATTTACATTCCTTAAGAAAATGTGACAGGTACAAGTCCGCAAAATCTCATTGTAACAATGAAAGAATATTGTCGGTGATTGCCAGGATGTTTGTTCTTGTGTCATTTGCTCCAGTGTGCACTACAATATCTTGCACTAACCATTGTATATATTAGCTTTTGTTGTTATTTTGTTATTTTTTATTTGTATCTATTTATGTTTGTCTATTGTGCCAAACCCTTGTGAGCTGCTAAACAGTCTTTCGTTGTCTCTGATCACAGGAATAAATTACGTTTTAAAATGTATTCAAACAGAGAACTGTTATTTTAAATTGTACTAATATTCAACCATATTTGCTGTATTTTTCATCGAATAAATGCAGCCTTGGTAAGCAAAAGAGACTTCATTAAAAAATGAATTGTAGTGTGCATGTGATAGAATTGAATGATTTTAAATAAGATGTTCAGTAATTAGCTCTGCTAGCAATAGACACAAACCTTGTAGACCAAAGCTCTTTGTGTGCTGAAGCAGTGCTGCAGGAAGAGGGCGCTCTGGTTTCCTGCCATACTGTGGAGGAGGACTCTCAGCACACCACCCAAAACACTCTCCTTCAGCTCTGACATCACCACCGTCTGATGCAAAAGCACGCACAAACACTTATGAACTATGTGAAAAAGATGCATGTCGTAACACATGGTATTTGTAGTAAATGCATTCAAATGAGTCACAAAGTCTGCTTTACTTTGACAATGATCTCCAGTGTGTCCAGGGCTATGAGAGCAGCTTCTGTCGCCAAGTTTCCATCCACTACCGCCTCCTGCTCCACCTCTGCCTTGGTTCTGCACAGAGACAGTGTTTACAGTAAGCTATTCATACACACACATACACACCACTGTATGTGTAGCCAGTGATTATGTGCTCCATTAAATCGACAGACAGCTAGAGCAACATCATTCAGAACATCATTCCAGTGAATGTGAACAGCAACAAAAAGATATTCAGTGAGAGAGGCGGCAAAAAGACACACTTGTCCACTCTGTCTGCGTTCTGTCTCCAGTGAGTGACGTTTTTCCTCCAGCGGACGTTCTCCTGACCTCCGTAAGGACTGCGCTCTGAGGAACGCACAGGAACAGAGGTGAATGACAAATTCAGTGCTTTGACATGTACTCGCACAGATATCAACAGAGCGTCTGTTGTACCTCTGCAGCGACGGACCATCTCCTGTCTTGCTCCGATGGTGCCCAGTATGGCCTCCTCCAGACGGGCCTTCATGTCCTGAGACTTCTTAAAGGTCAGGCTGTTTATCCTCTGCAGGGCTTTCTTCCCCTGAGAAGAGGCACAATGAACAGAATGATCAAAAACACGTCAATACAAAAATGCAATATATGAAGTAAAAATTCCTGAATGTGTCAGAGGAAATGGTGTAACATAAGAAATGATTTCCAAAATTACGGTTTCAAGTTATTTTTTGAATTTTTTGAAAGAGGTCATGTCATTTTTTAACCATATTTTTCCCCCCTTGGTCCTCATATACAATGTTAGTAAAGGTTTTGTACCAAAAATAATAACAATTTCCACCCTCTCTCTGGCCCTTGGAATTAAACAGGATGTTCAGCCAAACATAAGTTTTAAACTGGCATATCCTCAACACAGCCTTTTTGTAAATAATTACATTGTGGAAGATTTATAAAAAAAAAAAGAAAAAAAGAAAAGAAAAAAAAGAAAGCTAAATGCAATGATCCCAAACTGCAAGAACATGTTTTATATATTGCATTTTCAAGTTATAAAAAAATATTTATTAAACATTATTTATTTTTGTAATATATATATATATATATATATATATATATATATATATATATATATATATATATATATATATATATATATATATATATATATATATCATATATATATTATATATATATATATATATCATATATATATTGATTTTTTTTTTTATTATTGTTTTTTTTGTTTTTGATTTTGGGTTTGTTAGTTTAGATAATATTTTGTCCTAAAAATGTCTTTAAAAGATTTTCAATGTAAAATTCACTGATTTTCCAAGATTTTAAAAAGTGTTCGGAAGGATATGCATATGCTTTGGGAGACGATGCACAGCAACAGGTGCAACATGATGTTTGATTGACCTGCATTTTACTCTTATTGCTTGGTTGGTATTTAAGATAAAACAGGATCAGTCCTCCTAATCTCTTCACTACCTCACCATGACTGAATGGACTATGTTTCTAAATACCAAATAGTCATTACTGAGAAGGGCATGTTGATGTACCTTGTATTCGAAACAGGACAGACAGAGGTGAAGAAGATCAAGCAAGCGGTTGATCTGTGGCACAGACAGGTCTGAGACCCAGCGCTCCAACAGCCCAGCGTCTGCATTCTTCCACACCCACAGGAAACAAACCAGCAGCGTCCTGCTGCACTCGGCAGAGAGGGCGCTACACTGACGGCCCGCCTGACGAAGAAACAAACAAAAACACATTTACACTCACGCAGACAAAACACAACAAAGTCGACTGATCAGACATCACATCCGGCAGCCTGTTTGGAGCAGACATATACAGAAGATGTCCTTACACACCCATATGTATAATAAATACTTAGACACACAAGATCCTCATTTCCTCACCCACACACAAGCCATTAATATTCACTAATGAACAGGAAACATTAGACAAGAAACACTTTCAGAGCAAAGAGAACACAATAATTCCCAATAATAAAAGGTGGAGAGCAGTACTGCAACCAACAGAACAGAACGGAGTGAATATGAAGGGCTCCTCTAGTGGTGATATTAAGACACTGCAGCTGTGACCTGTGTCAGATGAATGTGAGGGAAAATTCCAGAAATCCATGAATTAACAAGTAATTCTATTTATGTTGTTTGCCTTTTCTATTTATACCACGAGAGCAACAGAATTGGAAAATCATGTGGAAACTTTATGTGCATAAATAAAGCTTATTTTCTGAAAAATAAGAAAAATTCTGTTTTTAAATTTGGGGCATTTAGATAAAAAAAAAAAAAAAAAAAAAGAATAAAGTACTGTTAAATTATTAGGGCATGTTGCAGGCCAGACTTGAACCTGCATTACCTGCATGAACACCAAGGCTCAATATGAATGGGTCATTGGCACTATGGAAGAAAAATAATGACAAATAGTTCTCAAATTTGGGGTCATTATTTTAATTTATTTATTTATTTTTTTGAAAGAAATTAATAGTTGTATTCAATAAGAACACATTAAACTGACAAAAATATTAAGCAGCACAACTGTTTTCAACATTGATTATAATAATAACTGTTTCTTGAGCAGCAAATCATTATATTAGAATGATTTCTGAAGGATCATGTGACACTGAAGACTGGAGTAATGATGCTGAAGATTCATCACAGGAATAAATTACATTTTTCAGAGTATTGTATTAAACTAGAACACAGTTATTTTAAATTGTGATAATATTTCACTCTATTTTTGATCAAACAAATGCAGCCATAAGAGACTTCTTTCAAAGGGTTAATCTAAACATACTGTACACTACTGTTCAAAAACTGTTAACACTTCACAACCTTCACTCATATTAATTATTAACAGTTCTTAACAGCGGTCAATAAGCAGGTACTCACCACGGACGGCAGAGTGAAGGGGTGGGCTTTGGAATGGGGGAGTGGTGAGCCAGCTATCGCCATGGCAACAGACTGGCTGATGGTGCCGTTGTCTGGGTCGCTATCATCGACGAGCGCCGAGGCGTGACGTACACGCTGTGGGGACGTGTCTGGGACACACAGAGGTGGAGAGATACAGATCTCGGTTGAAATGGGACTTTTGTTCAGTTTTTAATGACTGTGGAGCGCTGACCTTTAAAAGACTATTCAACTCATAAACAGAGTTTATATAAATAACCGCAGAGATAAGCAGTCTGCTCTATTGTGGGCGCTCGGCTCACAGGGTCTCACTAACCGGTGAAGTCGTGAAGCTGGGGCAGCGTCTCCATGACGATGGGGATGAGTGGCAGGTAGAGCTGGGCGATGTGCGAGCGGACCTGGGGGTCTGTGTAGCGGGGGTCCGCGTCGTGACTGCACAGCAGAGAATGCAGCGCACTAATGGCCTTCTTGTGTAGGAAGAACATGCTGAGAAAGAGGTGTGAGATGTGATTTGAGGTGTGGGAATATATGTATTTTTAAAGTCACATTTATAAAAGCCGTTCAAAAACAGTTCAAAGTTTTTCTGTGCTAATTTAAAGGGATAGTTCACCCAAAAATGAAAAACACTGCTTGATTTACTCACTCTCAAGCCATACTAGGTGTGTATGATTTTCGTCTTTCAGATGAGTACAATCAGAGTTATATTAAAAAAAATGTCTTTGCTCTTCCAAGCTTTATAATGGCAGTGAATGGGTGTCGAGATTTTGAAGCCCAATGAAGTGCATCCATCCATCATAAAAAGTGCTCCACACATTCACTTCAGAAGGCCTTTATAAACCCTCTGGAGTACTTTTAATGATGGATGGATGCACTTTATTTTGCGCCAAAATCTCAACCCCCATTCACTGCCTTTATAAAGCTTGGAAGAGCCAGGACAGTTTTTAATATAACTCCGACTGTATTCATCTGAAAGAAGAAAGTCATATTTTTCATTTAATTAATTTTCATTTTTTGGTGAGCTATCCATTTAAGGGTGAAATATGAAACTAAATGGCTTCAAACATGGTAAAATATGCCACTACTTCAAAAACTTTAAGAACTGTATCATTCATTTGTAATATTTTTTTCCATTCATTGATCACACACTGTTTACTTGGAAAATTGACAGACAAAAGTTGAAGAAATATTTCCTTCACTGAGAAATACCTGAAGGATAAATGTTATTGTTTTTATTCAATACCATTAATATATATATATTAAAGGAACACTCCACTTTTTTTTTTGAAAATACGCTCATTTTCCAACCCTAGAGTTAAACTGTTGAATTTACCGTTTTCGAATCCATTCAGCTGATCTCGGGGTCTGGCGGTAGCACTTTTAGCTTAGCATAGAGTAGATCATTGAATCTGGTTAGACCGTTAGCATCTTGCTCAAAAATGACCAAAGAGTTTCTATATTTTTCCTATTTAAAACTTGACTTTTCTGTAGTTACATCTTGTACTAATACCGATGGAAAATGAAAAGTTGCAATTTTCTAGGCTGCAATATTACGAGGCGCCTGAAAATAGTCCCAGCTAGGTAACTTCCAATAAGCCTATTTTCAGGCGTGCGTAATATCGTTGCGCCTGCTGCACCCATGGTACGACAGCAAAGTTCCTTGATTATTACGCCTGAATGAGAGTATAGTTCCTAGCCATATCGGCCTAGAAAATTGCAACTTTTCATTTTCCGTCTGTCTTAGTACACAATGTAACTACAGAAGAGTCAAGTTTTAAATAGAAAAAATATAGAAACTCGAAACTTGAATACATGATTCGAAAATGGTAAAACTCTGTTTAACTCTAGAGGAGTTGGACAATGAGCCTATTTTCAAAAAAAGTGGAGTGTTCCTTTAATATATAACATTTTAAACAAAGGACTGTTCTCATCATCAGCATATTTCCTGCATAAGGCTGGAACACACTAAACAGATTTTATTTGAACAGATTCAGAAACACTAGACACCACACATGTTGACTTTTGTAAATGAAAAATTGAGCCTCTTACACAAAACGACTCGCATAGACTAATACATGTTCTAAAATGGTCTCAAAATACCAAGCATGTTTGATATCCTCCAGCTGGCTGGAATCATAGTCTGAAGCTAAAAGTAAAAATCCTAGTCTGTGTTCATTACACACTACGTGATTTTTCTGGGAAATCTGTCAACTGCTCAAAATCTGCAGAATGACTTTCGACAACTAGCACTGACTCCAGATTCCAAATTGGGGCAAAAACATCAGGTAAAACTACAGTAATGTATTGCAGCCTTTAAATATGATATCGAAACTGGCATTGTGAACTATGATATTTCACCATTATTTGTACTGATTTCTTAAATTCTGGGAATTGTTACGAACACATTTGTTTAATTGTCAATATTAGAAATCAGTACTTTGACCATAAGATGAAAGAAATCAGCTACTGACATAAGCTGGGAATGTCTAGATGTGTCCCCCTAGTAAAATACTTAAGTGTGTGAGCGTAAGAGCATTTCTCACCCCTCTCCATCTGGCTCCAGGATGAGTGACAGCTCAGCCAACAGCAGACCAGAAAGAAAATGCTGCTGGCGGAACGGCACCGACAGTTCGAACATGCTGACCACACCCTGATCCTGAACATGACAGGAGAACGCTGAGCTCTATAAGAGAAGACACAGAAAATGCCTGCTTCAGCTCTGCCATAATAAAGTCAAGTGCAATTATTCCCTAAGAGGTTTCCACTGAGTGTGTCCAGCTTGATATAATGGGGCTGTATGGCAGACAGAAACATAACATCCATCATGACAGGATTTAAACTCTACAGTGAAAAGCACTCCAACGCACAATTACAAACAAATCAGGAAACTCTACAGCACTGACACTAGATTTCTGTGGAGCATGAGAATGTGGTCAGTGTATATAAACATTTGCAGAAGAGCACTCGGCCTAATCCACCCAAGAAAACATGAACATCCAGCTCTCGAGAGTGGAACAAAACAAATATGAAATTATCGCCAAATTCCACAAAACTGAACTAGTCAAGCTGAAGGATTAGAGTAAATCTGCCTATTTCTAATTAACAACCCTCACACATAATCACAGTCTGAGATGAAGAATTAAATGAATGTTCAGGGATAGATACAAGTCCAGCTCTATCAACAATCATTGTGGCATAATGTCAGTTACCACAGTAAATCATTGCAACTCGCCTCTCTTTTGTGCATCTTTTATTTAAAAAAAAAAGTAATCAAATCTGTGGCTACAATAATAATTTATAATCAATATATTATATCAACTTATTAATTAATTTATTAATAAAGTTTTTGTTAAAGTACTAATATTTACACTAATATTCTTCAAAAGTTTGGGGTCAGTAAGATTTTTTGCATTCAGCATTAAATTGGTCAAAAGTGACAGTAAAGATATATTTATAATGTTACACAAGGTTTGTATTTCAACTAAACGCAGTTCTTTTGAACTTTCTATTCTTTAAAGAATCCTGAAAAGTAGCTGTTTTCAGCGTTGATTAAAAATAAGAAATGTTTTTTGACCAGCTAATCAGGATGTGTATAGCTTTTTTTAAAATTTATTAATGTTTTGTATGATGATTATTAAGTAGTTTGTTTTCACTATTTTTTTTAATCATTGCAGCCTTTCTTGAGCATTTTATATGTAGCATATTATTCAAAAATATTTAAAAATCTTTTGAAACTTCTAAACTGTGGTGCATTATTCTGGAAAAAGTAAAAAAGCTAAATAGATAATCACATAATTTCCCTGCATGTCATTTCCCTTGTATTGATTGTGTGAATGTGGTCATGAAGGTCAAGTCAAACACAGAATCTGCACCCTTCACAGAAAGCCCTGCACATTTATGATTACAACAATTTCTGTTTTTGTAAAAAACAAAGCCAAAAGTCAAGCTATTTTTTGTGGTAGCTTGACTTGTACCTGAAACATTCATTTAAGAGTCACAGAAAGTGAGCTAGTATGAAAGACTGTGTTAGTCTGAGTGTGTGTACCTGAGAGGTGGTGGAGGATGTGGAGGGTGAGGGGGACGCGGGGGGACTGAGGGTGGCGCAGGGCAGGTTCAGGGTGACGTAGTGCTCGTGACTGCAGACGATCCGTATGAAGTCCATCCTCAGCGCTGTCAGAGAGCTGGGGTTCTGCGCTGTGTGGAGCTTATTATTAATCTGAAGACACAAATGCACCAAACTGTCATCTGTCACTAAAGTTTCTAGGGTGAATTCACAGCTGCACCTCACCTCTGCATGTGTCTTGTTCACTACACCAATTGCAATCCATGCAAACCAGGCACTATGTGCACTAGTGTGCTTTTAACAATTTATGCGTACAACGTCTAGTGATCATGGCAGCAGAAATTCATCAAATGATGATAAAACTACAGATAAGAGCATCATATATTCAGACCACCCTACTCAAACACACTGAAAGCATTTTAAAATGTGTGCTTCTGTGTTTGTGCACGTACCTGTTTATAATACGAGCGGATGAGGTTGAAAACAAAGCCTCTGTCCATGAGAGACAGCAGGTCATTGAGGAAAAAGGCCAAGCTGCTGTTTAACCTCTCCACTAGCTCGACATCCTGAAATGCACACAGATATTGGTTCAGACAAAGATAAGCATGCATCCTGTTGATTCATAAGAAGAGTAAACAGTCATTAACCACCATAGAGTCTCACACATCCCCTTATCTACATAAGGTCTGTGTTCCCCCAACAGTAAAAGGAGATCTGCCGCTCTTTTACCTTGTGATATCTGCTGGCTATGTCTGCACTGATGGCACACACTAAGGCAGCGATGTCGTCCACAAAGCGGTCGGGGAAGCGCTGGCGTCGGGGCAAGTCCAGGCGCGAGGACAGGAACAGATGATGGGACATGCTCTTCACCTGTTATCACACACAGAAAAATGAGTGATACCATCTCAAGCTTTGATTCTGCTTTAAAAACTCACCAAACAAAACCTGCATGTCTAGAAATTATTGAAATAATTCAGTCAAACTATATGTGGGACTATATTAAAGGGACCACTCACTCAAAAATAAAAATTCTACATTTTTTATTGACAAGATGGTAAAGTAAATGACAGCATTTTTATTATTTTGGTTAAACTAACCCTTTAATTAAAAACTAAAAGACAGTTAAAAGACTCAAAAATAGTCAGTTGTGCGCACATCATAACCAATTCTCGTTTTACTACTTTTTAAGCACAATTTAATAACTCATTCCTCTCGTTTTTAGTAAATTGTGCGCACAATATAATTTATTTGCTCTGATTTGGTTTAACTAAAACGTAGCCATGATTTAGTAAAACGAGGGAATAAATGATAATATCATGTGCATGATTTAGTAAAACAAGTTAAATAATTATGTAGTGTGAAAGATTTAAAATGTTTTCCTCAATGTCATGTGTGGGGCTCCGTTATATTCAGTAATCTTATCAATTTGACTGCACTAACTCTACTAGATGAGAACTGAATTGAGCTGGAAAATGGCACTAAACTTGCAACAAAGACACTGTTACTGAACTGAATGCACATTGACTTGAGCTGTATAATGGCACTATTGTCATCTGTGACACTGATATTGAACTAATGTAGAGCTGCTTTTTTATTTTTACAACATAAACACTTAATACCTGTTTTATTATTATGAAGCTGCTCTGAAACAATCTGTATCATATAAAGTGCTACAGAAATAAGTATGGCTTGACTTTAGGTATTGATGTACAGTACAGTAAATGTAAAAGGCTGGAGGCCTACTGACCATGAGCTGGAAGAAGAACCAGGCCTGCTGTAGAGACGCCTCTCTCACGGTACTGGTGCTCACCACCCACTGGAGAGCCAACTCTTCATGAAGTAACTGAACACAGAGAGCATTACAAAAATTAGTAAATTACGAAATATCCATACAGAACACAACCACACACAATGAAGGCAGAGTACTTTGAAATGGTAGTAATGTGTGTGCATGAACAAGATGAAGTGGCTCAATGAATGGGTGAGTACATAAATTTGCGAATGAAGGAACAAATGAATAGGAGAGTGCACAGGGAAGTAAATGAGTATGTGCTCTACCTTCTTGGCGATCTGCCTGGAGGGAGGACAGAGAATGGAGGCAGTCTCGATGAAGGCAGACATGCGATTACTGGCCCGCTCACTGGCCTGTCGACCAGTGGGTGAACACAGAGCAATGGTGGTGGTGAAGATGATGATGACAATGAAGAATGGAAGACAGAAAGATAAGAAGAAAAAAAAAAAGAGGGAAGAGGGATAAGACAATGCCTGGAACACATACCAACCCAGATCCTTTAACGAATTTAAAATAATGAAACGTAATCCATGCTATGTTAGGGATAATGTACAGTCAGCCGGTCATCAATGCAAAATAAACCCTGACATCGTGATTGAGGTCTTGTATAATCCTTAAAGGGTTTATTTTGTGGATACTAGGGGTGCACGATAAATATCGGCCGATAATTAATGCGTATCTCGTCAGTAAAGCCAGTTCTCTAATCAGTGTTAAATACCATCAGGTGCGTGATTGCACAAAGAGCAGCGGTTACTACAGAGCCGTTGTTAACTGACAAGCTGCGCAAATCCAGGTTCATTATCAGCGAGAACCGGCTTTACTGATGAGATGCGAATTAATTATCGGCCGATATTTATCACGCACCCCTAGTGGTAACCTGACTTATTACATGGCTATGCACCAAATAAATTAAATAATGTAAGGGAGGATCTAATCATATTTATGTGACATTGTAGTAGTTAATTGCATTGGGTGAAACATTGCATATGTAACCTAGATTTTGTTGCTCCATCACTGCAAGAGGCATATAATATTGTTGGTATTGTTGGTAACTAGACTTCTACCAAGTTTCTCCTCACTGACAGGCAGGAGAAGTACAGGACGCGAAGGCAAGAGAGATGAGTTGGTTGATGAAAAGGAGGAGGCATGAACGCAATTTTCTACACAAATGCTCACACATCCTCAGACATAGATGAACATACATAAAAATAAAGCCAAATGGACAGCAGCAGAAGAGCTGGCAGAAGATTACCGAGCATGATTACAAAAGTAATACCAGAGTGAAGGCAATAAGAGGATACAGGATGACATGGTGTAGGACTGGAATATGGACTTAGCATTTTAGCATATAAAAGTTGAGAATGAGGGGAATTAGGGTGTAGGGGACAGTAAAATAAATTTGGGTAGAGTTTGGGACACTAACAAGTCATGTTGGGTTAAGGGTTTGAGACAGTGACAAGTAAAGACAGGGTTAAGGGTTTGAGAGTAACATGCATGTTAGGGTTAATTAAGACAGTATCAAGTAATGAAGGGGTTAACAGTATGAGACTATTGTTTGAGACTTGAGTAACTATGCTTGAGTAAAAGGTTTGAGACAGCAAGAAGTAATGTTAGAGTTGAAGGTTTAAGACAGTGATAAAGAATGCTATAGTTAAAAGTTTGAGACAGTAATAAGTAATGTAAATGTTAACGTGTTCAGACAGTATTAAGTTATGATAATGTTAAAAGTTTAAAATATTAATAAGTAATGTAAGTGTTAAGGGTTTGTAACAAGTTATGTCAGGGTTAAATGAGAACGTAACAAGTAATGTCAAGCCCAATTTATACTTCTGCGTCGAACCTACACTGGAGGCTATGTGTAGTACGCGTAGCCTGACGCGCACCTCTCCAAAAATCTAACAGCTAGAACCCCTCCCTCCATATCTACTTGAGGCTAGAGGCTACGGCGTAGGTCTGACGCAGAAGTATAAATCAGCCTTTAGGGTTAAAGGTTAAGGACAGTGATTAGGAATGTTACTGTTAAAACTTTAAAATAGTAACAAGTAATGTTAGGGTTAAAGGTTTGATAGAAACACAATGTTAGGGTTAAAGGTTTGAGATAGTAACAAGCTGCATTGAGACTTAGACCGTAACAGGTCATGATAGGTTGTATGTTTTCAGAGAATAAAAGGTTATATTAGGTTGTAGAGATTGAGGTGGTACAAAAAATGTTATGGCTAAAAGTTTATGTGGAGTAAAAAGGTCTGAGGCAGCTACAGGTGATATTCGGGTGTATGGCAGTAGGGAGGGACATTAGGGTGTAGGCTTGATTGGCACCTGCTTGAGCTCACAGCTGGAGTTGGGGTTCCGACGGAGCACAGCCCTTGAGCCCCCTGGAGCGTAAGCAGAGTTTACCCAAGAATGTGAGCGGTCTATCCCCTGCTCATCCACCGACGACACAAACACACACCACAGTGCAACACAGGGGAGGCAGAACAGACACATACAGGTGCCACAGGGAGGGGACGAAGTGCAGGAACAAAAATTAATTTAGAGGAGGGTGGGGGACAATCAAGGCACAGTGGAGGGGAGGAACAGCAGTACCACAGCAAAAACATCACAATTATTAGCAGAGCAATCAACAGCTAGCACAGGACACATCTCACAGTCAATCCCTGAGCCTGTAGTTCCAACACAAGACAGTACGAGAAAAACTATTTAACAACTTTGATGAATCCGCTAATCTGTTATTTTCTCAATGCAACATTTTTCAGCATTTATTTCTTTCATAGAATTGTCACGGATTAGTTAATCCAATTTGTTTTAAAATAACTTTACTATTAGGTTTTATTTTATTGATTAGTTTCTCCACAGTTCACCAACAAAAGAGAAAACAGAAACTGACTGTTTAAAAGACAACAACAATAACAGCAGCTATCACTTAAAGTGCTTATTTTAATACACAGCTCCTTTTAGCTGCATAGACAAGGTAGAAATAATACAGGACAGTGTGGCCACACTGCAGTAACAACCAATCAGAAGTCAGAGGAAGAGCCGCCCACCTTGCTGCCGATGATTCTCTGCACCTCCTCGTCAGGGGTGGCTGGTGTTGAGGCCAGGTCAGGGTTGGAGTTACTAAGGCTCTTGGAGCGGGACAAGAGCAGGCTGCTGGGTCTTGCCGTCGCCCTAGAGAGCGTGGCATACTGGATGGGGAGATCATACGATGCAGCTCCCACTGAAGAAGGAAGTGGGACGCACTCAGTGCATGAACTTAAATAAGCATTCTGCTCTTGAGATCCAATAAGAGCGAGTATAAATGTGAGTAAAGCATTTCCCACAATACATGAACACTGAGCCCCAGAGAAATTAATCAGCACAGTTTAAAAGTTAAATAACGTTTACAGTTTTAGCAATGGTTCAATAACTCTACGGTACACAAAAGGGAATTTTTAAGACTTCAAGTTCACCCAAAATGAACATTTCGTCATCATTTAGTCACCTCCAAATTATTCTAAACCTTGATTATTTTATTTTTTTCCTTGAAAGATGTATTGCATTTTGTATCTCTCAAATCTCACACCCAAAAATGATGATTATTTTGTTATTTATTAATCAATATTTTGTTTTTAATTCTCTAAGACCTTTGTTCATCTTCGGAACACAAACTAAGATATTTTTGATGAAATCCGAGAACTTTCTGACCCTCCATAGACAGCAACACAACTGACACGTTCAAGGCCAAGAAATGCAGTAAGGAATATGTGAAATAGTCCATGTGACATCAGTAAATGAGAATATTTTTTTGTGTAAACAAAAATAAAGGCTTTATTCAACAATTTCTTGAATGTGGTAGTTGTGTTGCTCTTTAAGAAGGGTCATCAAAAATATAGTCATTTGTGTTCTGAAGATGAACGAAGATCTTAGGGGTTTGGAACAACATGAGAGTGAATAATTACTGACAGAATTTTTATTTTTGGGTGAACTATCCCTTTATCACTGAGTTGTGTTTCTCACTCACCAGCAGGGGGAGGTAAAGGCTCTGTTGTGGGCAGGTGGAAGCAGTAGTGGATATAGGAGGACAGCAGATTGTTGCGGCCATGATGGTCCTGGTTTCCCTCCAGGTTCTTATGGATCTGGTTTACCAGCAGGGCCATGGCTTCAAAAGCAGCACGGCCAAGATTGACTGGATTAGGAGGAAAGAGAGGAAATGGATTACACAAGGAAATACGATGTGTAACAATAATATTAGAGACCAAATCCAGTGTTGCTAACCGATCTGTCCTGCTATGACAGGAGGGTGTACGATTAGCAATATGAGCTTGCTCATCAGTTGATGCAGGAAGCGCACACAAGTGTCCAGCAGTGCCCCTTTCAGAGCCGCCATGCTGGCCTTCAGCTCCGCCTCCACGTTTGCCTCAGTGATTATAACATCCTTCAGCCGGAAAGGGAAGGAGTACTCCTCCAGGACATACGCAAGTGTGAAGAACTTATCCAGGTGTGGATCCTACACACATTAAGTGAGACATGTATGTGAATACACTTGTGTAGAAATGTGTTCAATCAATGTTTTTTTTTTTCACTACCTGTGTGTGAACTGAGGAGGCTGCTTTGACCTCTACATTAAAGACTCCTTTGTGGTTGTCCACCCATTTCATCCCTGGTAGCTGTACCTGGAACACACATAGGCCACAACATATTCTCAGCTCATGTGCACATTCCTCCTCAGATATCACAGACAAGTAGATGTAAACTGTAGCTTTAGACTAACTAGACTATCTCTGTTGAACAGCAGTTTTCTGTTGTGCCTGTGCCCATGGCTGAACTGATTATGCTACAGCATGAATCTATGAATCCTACCAAGGGTTAGACTTGGCTCATAAATTATTGATTATATAATGTGACACTTGCTCAGTAGGCCAAAGTGAATTACTAAAAGGAAGACTCATGAATATTAAATGGGACATTTGACTGAAAGCCCCAAGAGTGTCATAAAGCATAGCCTTTGTCATGGTAAAATTCATAATCTCTTCTCAAATGTTGAGTTGTTACTTGCAATACTACTTGTCATTTGCAAAAAAATTGGCATAATTTTGTGTTTTATGATGGACTTGGTATAGGGGAGACCAGGGGCTGAATTTCTCATAAAAAAGCTAGAGTTATGACACACTTCTCTCTAAAGCATGGAGTGAAGTAATTTTACCTCATAGGATATAAAAAATAGTTTTAAGATAAATTATTTTGATGGCAAATATTTTTATTCAATGTTGATGACTTTGAATTAAACTAATATGTGTTTTTATCTTGGTTTTATTTTCCACAATTTGGAATATGTCTAAATATAGTTTAAAACCAGATTTGCCAGTTTTTGTAATTGGTTAAAAAAAAAGACTTATTAATTAAATATAATAATAATAATAATAATAATAATAATAATAATAATAATAATAAATATAATAATAATAATAATAATAATAATAATAATAATATTTAATTATAATAATAACAACATTATTATAAATGTTATTCATTATAATAACATTTATAATAATATTGTTTTTCAATAATGATATTTGGCAGTAGCAAATAAAATATAATAACTGTAAAAAATTATTAAAATGTCAAGTGCTTTAAAAACGTGCCAAGAGTCAACAAGTGTATAATACTTCTTGAAAGTTCCTATTATATAAATATATGGCAGGTAGTAGTAGCAGTCTGTGAATTATGAAGATAAAATTATGAAAAAAACAAAACAAAAAAAATAATATTATTGTTGTTGCCTGTTTTATGTTCTTTTTTTGTCTTTTTTTTTCACACATATTCTCTCAAACACAACCACTAAGCATCACAAACATCCAGTTCAGGATGAGTGTCTTACGTCAGGAGTGAGGACGGAGTAGCTGGGTGGAGGTTTCTCCACAGAGACGGGCAGACTGAAGGAGCCGGTGCGCAGGCGGCCGTGCTGCATGAGGGGGATCCACTGCAAAAAACAACAGGAACTATGATAACCCTGCACAGTCTACATGCAGTTCATAAACATTAATGTGCTATATATGGCCTACAATCACATGACACTACAACTTCAAAAGTGTCATCAGCAGAATCAGGGGAGGTGCTACTGAACCCCAGCAGGTAAAGAGTGCGTGGGAGGTGACGTATAAGGACGCTCCAGGGGTCTCTGAGGGGGGGACAGGGTCACATGGAGGTGAGCGTTTCATCAGGTAGCCTGGAGCACTTCTCAAGCGCTGCTGGAGTGTGACTGTCAGGAGACAGATAGAGAGGAAGAGGAGAAGAGAGGGGTCCTTCTCTCACCGTGTAGCCCACCGGCGTCTCCAAGGGGGTATTCTGCTTGGGCTGGCAGCTGATGTGATAGAAGGTGAAGAGCAGGTGGTGGTTGTCGGTGAGGTTGGCGGGAATCTTCATCTTTACCTCCTCGTAGAACTCTGGGGACCTGCAGAGATGGGGAGAGGAGACTGAAAAAGGCTGTAGTGGTTTTCAACTAGGGGCCGGGACCCACTCGAGAGCCTCAGCAAACTTCCAAGGTGGCCACTGGATAACTTTAAATTATTTAAATATTTTTTTATTTTTAAAATATAATAAAGTTTAAATTATTAGTTTGTTTTAATATAATAATAATAATAATAATAATAATAATAAGTAAATTGTTATTTTTACTATAATAAATAGTGCTGTCAAAATTAACATGTTAACGCGGGAGTTATGACATTTATTATAATGGGTTTATGTGAAGATTGTTTTAAATTCACTTAAATTAAAAGTTGTTATTTTTTAAAGTCAAATTAATGTTAAATTTGAGGGCTCTCAATTATACTGTAATGCTGAATAGCTAAAGTCAATGGTTAAATATTAGGGAAAAAAAGCAGTTTTTTAGAGACATCAGTAGTATTGGTATCAGTGATACTCGCCTTCAGCCATAAAAACAAGATGCCATTAAACAAATACTAAAAATATACTGTCTTTATGTTGCTTCTACATTTATTTGAAGATTGAATGTGAAATTATTGGAATATAAAAGTATATTTAAAAACTGTAATGATAGGTGGGATAAATCATGATTAACTGTGAATAATTTCAGATAAAATGTGCGATTAATTAATTTTCTTTAATCAATTGACAGCACTAATAATAAAACAAACTTAATTAATATGCTAAAAAAAGTGAAAAAATCTAAAATAATTTTCTCCCCTCAATAACTTTTGTTTTTAGTGAAGAACATACAGTTGATTTGTTTGGATGTCATCAGTTTGGATTCACAAAATGAATTATACAAAATTATATACATTTAATATTTTTGCGAGCAAAAGTTTAGAATAATTCAGATTTTTTTCATATTGTTGAATTAAATCTCTTATGCTCACCAATGCTGAATTTATTTACCAAAATACATTAAAAACAGTACAATAGTGAAATATTATTACTATTTAATTACTTTTCTGTGAAGGCAAAGCTGTATTCAGCAACAATTACTCTAGTCTTCAGTGCCACATTATCCTTCAGAAATCATTTTAATGTCAAACAATTGTCTTGTTCATTAACACCCTTGGTCAGCATAACAGATTTTCAAAAACTAATTAAAAAAAACAGTATTATTCTATCTCTTTCTTGCTCTCTCTGTATATATATATATATATATATATATATATATATATATATATATATATATATATATATATATATATATATATATATATATATATATATATATATAATATATATATATATATAAAATGTTAATATTATACTACATGTGGAGCTTTTGGATATTGTATTGCACAGTGGGAGGCCCTCTGCATCAAGAAGAACCACTGCTGTATGGAAATGTAATATAATTCTAGACATGTATAAAATGAATAAGAAGTGTTGTTTCTGTAATGAACAGTGAATGAGACAAAGGTTTGTACTTGTTATGGTAGATCACTGGGGTGTACGCCTCCTCGTAAAACTCTGCACAGCTTGACTTTCCAAAGATGACCTGTTCAGGGGGTGGAAATCACATTGCACTGGTGAATAACAGCTTAACGGCTCCACTAGATGACACTGTGGAGTTACATTTCAGCCATGATGTTGCCCTCGCTAATCATAACACTGCGGATGGATTTCCTAATTATCACAAAATGAATTTAGCCTCTAATGTACCTGCACTGCATATGTCCTCACTTGAGTCCTAAATAAATTACAGATGTTTCAAAGTGAGCAACTGGTGTGTGAATGTAGCGCTAACACTATTAGTGAGTTTCTAAAATCCGTGATTAGATTAACAAAATGTATAAGGTTCTGCGAGTTCACTGAAATCTCTGAAATTTCCCAGAGCGCTTCTTAATAGATCTGAATACTGAGTTTGGTTCGAGTGACTAATGCAACGTGTGTGCTTAGCTGAAGCTAAAATACTGTGACATGGATCGATGTGTTTTAGGGAGGCGCTGTCATATTCTTGGCACAGATCCGGAGAGCTTTATTGTGCACAATTAAGTTTATCCAAGCGATGAGATCATTGTATCAGATGTACTTACATAATCCCAAATGCTTTTTGTCTTTTTATAAGAATACGCTTTGACAGTATGACTAGAGCCGGGTGCGGGTGTGATCGGTGACTCACAGGCATGGCCTGGCTGGGATCCTCTCCTGCCATGAACTGCACCTTCACTGCAATGTTC
Organism: Cyprinus carpio; assembly: GCF_018340385.1. Lineage (NCBI taxonomy): Eukaryota > Metazoa > Chordata > Actinopteri > Cypriniformes > Cyprinidae > Cyprinus > Cyprinus carpio. Next base: position 11,796,582 of record NC_056599.1, on the reverse strand, counting down.
CTCACTGAGCCCTGCCGGCTACTGAAGTTGACACTCTGAGGGTAAACGTACAACAGGTTCCTGAGGGGGAGAGAGAAGGAAACAGATGGAATAAATGAACCCTTTTCTATCAAACCAGTGATGTTTTAGGAGCAGCCTGTAGATTATGTAAACTGTCAAGTTGAGAGCTATTATGTGCACTACCATTTAAAGTTTCAAAAGACTACGAGACTCATACTTTCATGTAACTTATGTTCTTTTATTTTCAGTCCACTTATCTCGATTTCTTGGTTATATACAGTTTGCTTCCTTCTGTCAACACAGCGGTGCACACAGTGGTGCTCTCTCAAGCATGGCCTTTATTTCTAAGGACAACAGACAGAGTCTACCGAATCACTAAAATGAGTTTCTCGAGAAAGGTGCTTCCATGTAGCGATTTCTGAAACCAAATTTTGACTTCAGCAATGCAAGCGCGCTCGATTTAGCAACTGGAAAAGACACTGCATTGCGGCTGCCACACTTCCTTGTGCAGCACAACCATTTTCAACTATACTGAGATGATGAGAAAGGTTTCTTAAGTAACAAATAAGCACAACAGAATGATTTCTTTAGGATTTACTGAAATAGTTTTTTTTTTTTCTCCAGCAAATAGGACTGATGTAGACAGACAGGCTTTGTAATACAAACTTATTTATATAAGTCAATCAAACAGCAATGATTATTAATTTGCAAAAATTGCAAAAAAGTTTGTAATTATTTTTAATCAATTAAACTCTACCTGGGGTAAGAGATTCATCAGATTCTTTCCAAATGTCTTAGTGATTAAATAAAAAAAAAAGGTTAAAGAAAAACGTGCTGCACCATGGTATAATAGCAATACCCATTCTCCCAAGAAAGAAACTTGTAATCTTGAATGCAAATGGAGAAAAACTAACTTGGAAGTTTTTAGAATTGTGTGGAAAAACAGTATGTACAGCTATAGACAGGCTCTAAAAGCTGCCAGGGCTGAGCATATCCACAAACTCGAACTAGAAAATAACCAAAACAATCCAAGGTTTTTATGTAGCACAGTGGCTAGATTAACAAATAACCAGACGCCACCCGATCTAAATATTCCCTCACAGATTAGTAGTGATGACTTTCTGAATTTCTTCACTGATAAAATAGATAGCATCAGAAATACAATAACAATTGAAGAATCAACAGCGTCTAGTACTTCATTCATTGCACCCAAAGAAAAACCGCAGTGCTTTACAACTATAGGACAGGAAGATCCAAATAAACTTATCACTGCATCTAAACCAACAACATGTTTATTAGATCCTGTAACCACTAAATTACTGAAAGAGTTGTAACCTGTAGCAGAAGAACCGCTTCTCAATATTAACTCGTCGTTATCTCAAGGTCACAATCAACAACCATTCAAGCTGGCGGTTATTAAGCCTCTTACTAAGAAACCAGAACTAGATCCTAGTGAACTGTCAAATTACAGACCCATTTCAAATCTTCCATTTATGTCTAAAACTCTTGAAAAAGTTGTGTCTGCTCAATTGTGCTCCTTGCTGCAAAAAAGAGATCTCTATGAAGAATTTCAGTCAGGTTTCAGGCTCCATCATAGCACAGAAACTGCACTTGTTAAAATTACAAATGACTTGCTTCTTGCGTCAGACCAAGGCTGCATTTCATTGCTAGTTTTATTTGACCTTTGTGCAGTGTTCAACATTATAGAGCATGACATACTCGTAGTATCGATCAATTACAAAACTATACAGGTATTCAAGGGCAGGCTTTAAGATGGTTTAGATCCTACCTTTCCGATCGCTATTACTTTGTCTATTTAAATGAGGAATCATCTCAATTAAATCCAGTAGGATAGAGTGCCACAAGGATCTGCCCTAGGCCCTCTGCTATTTTCAATATTCATGTTGCCCCTTGGTAATATTATTAGAAAATACAGGATTAGTTTCTATTTTTATGCTGATGATACTCAACTATATATTTCAACAAGACCAGATGAAACTTCTAAATTATCTACGCTAACAGAGTGTGTTAAAAATGTAAAAGATTGGATGACCAATAATTTTCTCCTATTAAATTCGGATAAGGCCAAGATATTACTTATTGGCCCAAAAAACAGTACGCAGGATCTAGTAGATTACAATATGCATCTAGACCGATGTACTGTTACTTCCTCTACAGTCAAAAATGCTCTTAATGGTTTAGCTCCTGCGTATCTAACTAGTCTTCTATCACGCTCCCTAAGGTCACAAAACTCTGGACTCTTGGTAGTTCCTAGGATAGCAAAGTCCACTAAAGGAGGTAGAGCTTTCTCATATTTGGCTCCCAAACTCTGCCTTCCTGATAACGTTCGGGGTTCAGACATACTCTCTCGGTTTAAATCTAGATTAAAGACACATCTGTTTAGCCAAGGATTCACATAATCTATTTCATAACCTTGTACTTCAGTTACATCTGATCAAATGTACATTTTCATTCTTTTGCTTGGGTTGAACACAATTTTTTGCTTATTTGGAACAGGAGCTACGCTAATTTTTCTTTATTACCTTCTCTGTTTCTGCCACGGGATTGGCATCCCATGGTAACTAGGAATTACACAAGCTCTTGATCCAGCCCTTACAAAGACCTGAGATGACCGAACACCTGAGAAGAGATGATGCCAACTCCCCAGAAGACCTCAGATAATGCCAACCCTCAGACAACATACAAAACTACCAAATTTTGACATCAACTTGAGATAGTCACCACTGATAAGCTATTACTAAATATAATGTAGAATCTTTACATTTTCTGTAAAGCTGCTTTGCAATGATTTGCATCGTGAAAAGCGCTATACAAATAAACTTGAATTGAATTTAATTGAATTTCCAACTTTCGAACAGCAGTGTAAAAGGTAAGTTTACGGTTACTTATGCAAATGGTTAAACAAATATAAACAGTAAAGTTACTGTTTATAACTACTAATATAACAGTAAAGCTTTAATTTCCAATGTAAACAGTCAAGTTTAAAATGACTAAAATAAACAGTTAAGTTTAAATGCCTAATGTAAACTGTCATGTTTTCAACTACTTTTGTAAACTGACAAGTTTACAAATACTAATATAATGGTTAAGCTTTAATTCCTGAGGTAAACTGTTACGTTTGGATAATTCCCAACTCATGTAAATCACCACGTTTATTTGGTGATTTAAAATAAACTTAAGTTTATTTTAAGTTAAATTTAAAAATATTTATGACGATTGATATGTTAAGTTATTTTAATATAATGTTGTCTTTGGTAATGTTAATATAAACAAAAAACTTCAACTCCGAATGTTTATAACTACTAGTGTAAACTGACAAGTTTACAACTACTAACATAAATAAACAACTCCCAATGTTTATAACCACTTGTGTAAAATTACTAGTTTACAACTACTAATATAAACAAATAAACATGAATTCCTAATGTTTACAAAAAACTAATATAAACGGTTCAGTTTCAACTCCTAACGTAAACTGTCAAGTTTACAACTATTTGTGTAAACGGAAAAGTTTACAACAACTGATATAATGGTTAAGTCTAAATTCCTAAAATAAACTAAAGTCTACAACTACTTATGTAAATAGTAGAGACTGAAACAGAGAGAGGATCAATGCTTAAATCTGCCACAAGTCTTGAATTATATTCATTTGCAGGCTTTTGTCAATAAATATTATATATGAAATTAATTCCACTTATTAATCAACATCTCATGTTATTAATTCTATTCATATTTTTGACGAAACAAAAGGAACAATGTGACACATATCTACTTTTTCATTTCCATGTTTGAGGAACAGTGATATAATTTTATATTTTTATTTATATACTTTTAAAATAGCACAGTCTGTGATACTGTGACAGAAGGTGCTCTGAGTATCTTTGGGGTTAAAGGAGAAGAGTGCATTGGCAGACAGACTGCGAAGCACGTCCCTGGTTCAATACCACTAAACATCTGTCTGACCAACATAAGTCAAGGTCTCTCTCACACAACTGTAAGCTATGTAAGCATAGCTCTGATAAGCTCATGTCTCAGCTGATTTCCCAATGTCCAACCTACACCGTCACTGCTTATAAAAGCAGCAGCATGTAGCAAAGCGTGCACATTAAAACAGCCTGTTTCCTTGCACCTGCGGCAGTCACGGTTTATTTTTTAAGAAGAGGACAGGATGCAGGCAGCTTTATGCATGCTGTTTACAGCTCTGTGTGTGAATGGGGTCTCTTCATCTCCGCTGAAGTCTGTCCAAGCCGGGGAAAAGCTGGCATCCACAGATGAAGTGAACATCCTGATGTACGGCGTGCTGCAGTTCACCGAATCCATGCACCACATGTACCAGAGCACAGAGGCCAGGCTGGCCCGCGTCATGAAAGCCATCAGCCGAACTGAGAATGAGGTGAAGAGACTGGGGCATGACACGGAGGAGACGGCTAAAAATGAGCGACAGATTAAAGAAAAACTCCAGCTCCTTCAGGTAAAGCCTATATGTTACTTGACCAATGATATATATTGTGACAGACTAAACTACTGGCCAGGCTGATCAACAGGTCATTCTGAAATTACATCCAAAGTAACAGAAATCGTAGTTCACCTTGGCACCAGTTCTAAAATGTATCAACATTATAATTAATAAGCATAGGGGAGGGGGTAAGTTGTGCCACTTTTCACTTAAGTTATCTTCTAGGCAAATATAGGCAAAATGTCCAAACTATAATTATACTTTCTATAATTATAAATATCAATTATAATTTGGTCTAGCCATATATAAGTGGTCTTACTGACAACTTTCCCCATATTATTTAGATCTATCCATCTATATATATGTAAAAAATGGAGAAAAAAAAAAAAAATATTAATGCACAATCCCTTTCCAAGGACCTTATTTTGGCAGATTATTTAAACATCTTATTTGTTTCAAGAATATTTTAATGTTGCTAATAACATTATGTTATTATTATTATATTATTTTGGTATTTATTGTATTTATTTTTATCCCCAAAATGTTAAAAAGAATAATAACTTATTAGCGTCATTAGTATCAAGCCTTGATTCATAGCATAGATCCCATTGAACAAATATGTAAAACTATTTAAAATAATGTTTTTATGTTGTTTGTATATTAATCAATGTGGAGATTCAATGTGAAAATATATTTATATATTTAATATATATATATATATATATATATATATATATATATATATATATATATATATATATATATATATATATATATATATATATATATATACATATACACACACACACATACATACATACATATACAGAGAGTATATACAGAATTGAGTAAATATTGTATAAAATAAAAGTTTAATTAACTTCCTTAATACAGTGTAGATTTTCTTCATTATATTCATTTACTAATATAATTATATTATAGTAATTCTCAGTTAGTGTACAGGGATCTGTAGGTCCATGAGGAGTCGGATTAGTGTGCTCAACAGCTGCTCTGTTTGCAGGCTCAGATGAAAGCACTGGAGATTCAGGTCCATGAGAACAGAGATACAGTCACCAGGGTGGAGCTGGAAGAGGCACAGCTCAAGAAAAAACTAACCAGCCTGGAGGTAAACCTAAACAGCTCTGTCCCAGACGAGATCAAGGTAGTGAAGCTGCAGAACTGCCTTTCAATGAACACACTACAGTTTATCTGAAAATAACCAATAACCTCCTTCTGACAGGGCACACCACTTAAAAACATCTCTAACCTGAAGGACCTGATGAAGTGGACACAAGAACAGAAACTGAAATTGGAGAATCAAAACCAGCAACTGGCTGATTTACAGAAACACGTAAGCCTGAGTGCAGACTTGCTAGTAAACATGCGATTGCCCGTAAAATCATTGTTTCATGTCAGTATTTGCTTCTCATTTCAGAATATGGTGTAACCACTTAAAAAAAAAAACACATATGAGGAGGAAGCGCAATCAACTCTCATCAACACTCCATTCACGGCACTGCAAACGGATCTCATGTACTACATGTGATAAATATGACACACATGTCCACTTTGCCAGTCGTTTTATACGCACATTGGACCTCATTCATGAAGCCTTAACAAGAGTGAATTTTTGTGAAATATCTGAAACTGTGAAATGCTGCATGAAATTCCTGTTACAAATATTTAGCTACTTTTTTTGTAGTGAATAATGTTTATAATAGCACAAAACATAATTATCATAATACAGTATATATGTATATATTAACTTAATACTTTCTAACTTATAACTGAAGGAAAAAAAAAAGTTGTGTGTCTTCTCTTTCTGTTTTGATACAATATTAATACAGCACAAATTAAAATTATTTACTTTCTTTATGCTCCCTAAGCTTGCATTTATTTGATCTGAAATACAGTAATATTGTGAAACATTATTGCAATTTAAAATAAATGTTTTCTACTGTAATATATTTTAAAATGCTATTGTTCCTGTGATGACAAAGCTGAATTTTCAGCATCATTACTCCAGTCTCACATGATCCTTTGGAAATCATTCTAATATCCTGATTTACTGCTCAAGAAAAATACATGTTGAAAACACCAGTGCTGCTTCATATTTTTATGGAAATTAAGTGATACATTATTCCAGGATTGTATTATTAATAGAAAGTTCAAAATAACAGCATTAATTTGAAATAGATTTTTTTTTGTAACATAAAATATCTTTACTATTTCTTTTGATCAATTTAATGCATCCTAGTGGAATAAAAGTAAGTTTATTTTTAAGATTACTGACCCCAAACTTTTAAACGCTAGTGTACGTAAACATTTTTACAGAAGTATGATGAGTGATTTGGTGAAATGGAGATTTATACATAATCTGAAAGCTGAACTGACTCATACAATGTATTGTTGGCTATTGCTACAAATATACACATGCTACTTATGACTGCTTTTGTGCTCCAGGGTCACATATTAGCTGCTCTTTGACAGGAATGTGTGTGGACTGACCTGTAGGTAGTGTGTGGGGTGTAGACATAGCGAGCGGGAAACTCCAGCACTTCTTTGGTGGGGCGCACACGTGGGTCAGGGTAAGGCTTCACATGAAGCAGCTCTGGAGACAGACAGTAGTGTGGGGCCTCTGGAGCCGGAGAGATGTCTATCTTCAACTGAGCTAGACCGAAAGAGACCAATAGAGTGTAAGAAAAGGATTAAATAATAGAACTGATAAGATAAAAATAAGTGCGGACAGGTACCAGTCACAGGTCTGAGTCGACGCAGGACAGACGATGGCCTCCTCATGTCCGCCAGGAACTTATATAAGTCTTCATCACTCAATCGGTCCCCTTCCTGCAGCAGTACACAAACATTCAGCATTCATCCAGTGGGTAAATAAAACATTGTGGTAATACACTACCGTCCGAAATGAGCATGAATAGAGAACTGACCTGTTTGAAGAAATTGGTGACAGTGAGAGTCGCTGGACGGAAGTTAGTAAAGTTGCACATGTCCTCTCCTACACTCATCCTCTCAAATCCTTTCTTCTTCCTCTCATTCCATGTCCCCTTTCGCTCTGTAAAGAAAGACAAAACGCTGTTTGATAATAGTGTCATCCAACTAGGGCTCGGTGACACTTAGAATATTTATATTCAATATTACTTTGTTAGCCATATAAAATTAACCAACTCTGTGAATATAGGATCCAATGGATCCTCTGCAATGAATGGGTGCCATCAGAACGAGAGTCCAAACAGCTGATAAAAACATCACAATAATCCACAAGTAACCCACATGACTCCAGTCCATCAATTAACATCCTGAAAAGTGAAAAGCTTCATGTTTGCTTAACTTCAAATTGCCGTTTCTGTTTTCACTTGTAAATGGTGCTTGATCTGTCTATATCTTTCTTCTGATTCTGACAAAATTTAATCATGTGGATTACTTGTGGATTATCGTGATGCTTTTATCAGCTGTTTGGACTCTCGTTCTGACGGCACCCATTCATTGCAGAGTATCCATTGCTGAGCTGTAAACAAAGCAAAGTAGTGCTAAATTTCTCCAACCCTGTTCAGATGAAAAAAATGTATCTACATCTTGGATGGCATGATGGTGAGTATATTTTCAGCTATTTTTAGGGGAATTATTGGATCATAATTTATAATTTGGTGTTTTGTTATATTTGTTATACAGCTTTCAAATTATGTTAATTTTATCAGGAAATTCAAACAATGAATTGTTGTTTTTATGCTCTTTAATGTAGTGTGTGCCAGAATAGCTGTTCAAACACATGTAGGGCATACTGCTCTCTTCCTCCTGTCCTGCATTTTTACTACAAGTTACAGCATGTAAAATACATGAGGGTTTGTTTAAAGATGAGGATAAACTTACTGAAAAGTATCCTCTATGCAATGGTCCAATCTGTGTTTAAATTACAGATGTCGTCAACAAAACAGTTGATGACTATTGCAAAAATGAAATCCTGTTTGTCTGTTGCTGGAACAAGAGACTAATAAAGAAAAACTGTACTGTACATTACATCACATGTACATAAAAAATAAAGTACCTTGAGGATGTATTTCTGGATCAAAATGTCTTAAAATAATGTAGCACGTTTACTGAATTTTATGAAAAGGCTTAAAAATATAAAAATATCCAGTTGTAAATATATTGGCCCTTATATGTGTTACTTTCAGGGACATCTTCAAGATGACTGGTTATAAGAAAGCAATTAAAAGTAAACTCTTAGCTGAGTTCAAATGTGTTGACTCTGGTTAATACCCGTGTCTGAGTCTGAATCTGAGCGGTCCAGGCCTCCAACACTGCTGACGATGTTCAGCAGATGAATCGCAGTCCAGGCGAAGGGCATGCGGTAACGACCCAGCCTAGTGCACATCTGCTCAGCCTGAGCCCTCAACTTCTCCAGCTTTTCCTTATGCTGTATGTACACACACACATACACTTAAAGGTAAAAACCACTGAATCATTTCAGAATATCCATCTGGGTTGTTACAAAACCCTGTGTAAAGGTGATGGGTGAGCAGCATTTATCATGCCATTTCAAACAGCCTAAAAAAAGCAACTTGGCAACAGAATTGTACAGTGACAGACACAGGCTCCAGCATCTACTGGACCTTGCTCATATTGAAGAAGATTAACAAATATTGCAGCAGTTCAAATCAAGTTGAGAAATCCAGACGATACCAAAATCATGCCAGATGTGTCTGATGAAATACTCATGCAAAAAGCCTCATGTAAATGTACACTCGTACCTTAGTGGAGTCTGATTCCTTCATGACCATGTATGGCTCACAGCATTCGCCGATGTCTCCCTGCTGTAGGACTTTCTCCAGCTTAAACACAAATACAGCAGAGCTTTACAACAAGGATGTCTGGGGCTAGATGTAGATTTATAATTTTTGAGAAGTCTCTTATTCTCACCAAGACTTTCTATTTTAATATATTTTAAAATGTTTTTTATTCCTGTTATTTCAAAGCTGAACATTAGATAAACACACACACACACACACACACACACATATATATATATACATACATATATACATATAATACTTGTATTCATCAAGGATGCATTAAATTGACAGAAAGTGACAGAAATACATTGTAACATTATAAATGTCTTTACTATTTTAAATAAGTGCTGTTCTTTTGAACTTTCTATTCATCAAAGAATCCTGAAAAAAGTATGATGTATAATATTATGCAGTACATAATGGTTTCAAAATAGATAATAAGAACCATTATTAATAACTGAGCACTAACAATAATTAATATCTGATTTCTACATAATATAGTTTGAGCTTATTCAACTCACAATTATAGATCTAAACAATCTGACTAAACTAAGAATACAAATACAATTGTACTTTTCACATTTTATTGAATATACTTTTGAGTAATCATTCAAAGTGCAGGATGGAGAAAGTACACAAAACCTTTAATTTAGTAACTTTAGATCAGTCTTTAGCAGCAAAACCTCTACCTAAATGCTTTCTGTAGCTGCTTAGAAGACTTTTGACCAATTTTGGACCATCCCTGCCAACAAATCAGTTTATTTTTAATCGGTATTTCTGGGCTTTATAGCACCACCCTCTTTAGGTTATGCAACAGCATATGAATTGGCTTACAGTCAGGAAAATGTGCATTTTCTTCTTTTTCAGTCATTAATATTGCTTGTGTGGTTTGACTCCTCTCTAAAACTCTAAGTCATGACTCCCGTAAAATATCTTGATAAGCTTTGTCGAAAACAGTTGTGCTGCTTGTTTTTTTTCAGGCAACTGTGAAACTTTTTTTTACAGTATTTTTTATTTAATTGAAAGTTCAAAAGAACAGCATTTAATTTAAACATAAATCTTTTTTAATATTAGAAATGTGTTCATTGTTACTTTCTTTTCTGAATAACAGTATTTATTTAAATCTTACTCATCGCCAACTTTTGAAAGGTAGAGTATACTGGAATAGAAATACAGAAAATTTATATTCTATAAAATATACATATTTTTATGGTAATGCCACTGAAAAAAATGTTGGCACAGCAAGAAAAATCTAAAAAAAAAACCCCTCAATGTTATGACCTAGAGTTACTCTAGTCCTGCACTGACCTTCTGTACCCTCTAAAGGACATGTGGCACTGCGCCCCCTGCTGGTCATACCTTAATGACTAGGAAGATGTCCGGAGACGGGTATGTGATGGAGAAGATCGTGGATCGCGCCAGTGTTGAAATGGCTACGTGTGGACTGTGGGGTCGCAGCAAGCTCTTCATCTGATCCGAGTTCAGGTCAAAGTGAAAATCCTCTGAAATCTGAGCATGGATGTGAAAGAGAAATGGCATATCAATGATCATGATCTCATTTACAGAAACCTGCTTGGAACTCACAGACTTTTCAGTAACTATCCCAAGAACACACAGTCATACCTTCTTCTTTTCTCTGACATCATACAGAGCCAGTGATCCAAATATTGGCTCGATTTCAATCTCAAATCTAGAAGAACAACCACAGCAGGTCAGATCATACTGCAGCTTGCTTAACTGTTCAGGATGGATGTTTAACCAGAAGGTGTGTTACATCGCAATCATGAATACAGTCGCCAACTGAAGAATAAAGGGCTGTTCACACTGACAGCGACAATCCGACTTTAGCTATGTTTCCATCCACCATTTTTTATGCGCATTTTGGGATGTTGCATAAAAAAAAAAAAAAAAAAAAGACACGCAAAATTTCTAAAAATGTACATAAAAAAATTATATGTTCAACAAAGTCAGATTAATTTCATATCCGGTAAGAAAACATGTTCATAAATTACGCTGGAAACAGTTTTACCGTATTGCATCAATGTGACTTCGCAATGGGACAGCATAAAACCTAGGGCTGTGACGATAAATCGATTCGTGGATGGATTCTGAGATCTTCCGAATGCATCGTCATTCCCTTTGGAATCGATTCTGAGCTTAGATTTTAAAAGCAGATGGCGCTCTACTCTAGTTTTTATCCACACACTCAAATGCTCATGAAGAAGAGCGCTTGTGCATTTGGCTGAGTCTGTAATTTCACCTCGGCTCAGAATGCTTTTATGATGCCAGATTAATGTAAACACAGCCCACTCTGAACACCCTTTAATTCGCTTCAACCTTTTCAAATTTTATGAATGATTATTTTCGGTTCAAGTGTGTAAGGATTTGGAAACAAGCAGAGCTTTTTCTAAAGCATGCAGCGCCATCTTCTGTTCAAAACCAAGCTCAGAATCGACTCGAGAAAGAATTGCGATGCATTCAGAAAATCTCAGATTAATTATCCCAGCCCTAATAAAACAGGACCAACCAACGGACCGATCTCATTGCACAGCATCTGAAATGCTAGTTTTGTCATTCTAAAATGCTTGAGCAAAGTCTCTACAAAGTGCTTCGTTATAATTAACTCCCAGAACTGCGTTCCCAAACAGCAGGCTCCGAAAATAAGGTAACATGACTGCGTTTCGTCTGCGCGCTCTGAAGGTCGTAATTTATTGTATACCTTAAATTACGAAGTCGTGACCTAATGGTTAGAGAGTCGGACTCCCAATCGAAGGGTTGTGAGTTCGAGTCTCGGGCCGGCAGGAATTGTGGGTGGGGGGAGTGAATGTACAGCGCTCTCTCCACCCTCAATACCATGACTTAGGTGCCCTTTTGCTCCCCGGGCGCCGCAGCATATGGCTGCCCACTGCTCCGGGTGTGTGTTCACAGTGTGTGTGTGTGTTCACTGCTCTGTGTGTGTGCACTTCGGATGGGTTAAATGCAGAGCACAAATTCTGAGTATGGGTCACCATACTTGGCTGAATGTCACGTCACTTTCACTTTCCCCGACTTCAGCAAATTACATTTTTCTTTGTGATATTTAGCGCAAGTTAATCAGGAAGTGACGATTTTGTTTTCTTCAACTCACTGGATGGAAACGGTGCTTTATTCGCAAACATTTTATGCGCCCTTCCAATTTTGCGCACAAGTTTAATTCGTAGCTTTGAATGTAAACTGCTTCTGATTGAATCGGAAAAAGCCATTTTCTCAGTATTTTTTTGTGTATATTTATAGGTTTACTTTCATTCTGTAGCAGTTTTCGTAATATGACCAACAATACAACCAGCGTACGATTGAATGGGGAGGCTGAGAGCCTTACTTGAGCGCCAAACACTTGACCATGATCCTCTGGCCGCTGTGCTCTTTGGGCACCTCTGGGATGGCGCACCTCTCGACGGCCTCATCCTGTCAAACACAAAGAACCATCATCATGACTACGACTCAGTCAGCAGCACCATGGCAACGTTTGCTCAGTCATCAGAAACAATGTGTACACAGACATAAAGCGAGAGGATGAGCAGCGAAGATGCGGAGGAGCAAGAGACGGAGGAAAAACAAAGAAGATGTTTGACAAGATCAAACAAAATCGCAGATGGATCATCAGAGAGACGTCTCTGCTTTTGAACTTCAGCGTTTGACAGCTCTCCTACATAAAAGTGTTGAGTGTTACTCATCGTCTCCTACACACAAGACTCTACTTTCCTTTTCTACTTTCTTTCGCATATAGTCCTGAACTTTCTGTCTCACACTGTGTGTAATGATTTCAGACCTCATCCGGCACGGGGTAAAGTCCCAGCAGATCAGCGTGGCGGCACTGCTGGCGGTTTTCGGCGTTGCGACGGTCCATGTCCTCTGCAGCCGTGCGCTCCAGCACAGAAGGCAGCAGCGCATCAGGAGTGGAGTTTTTTAGGTCAAATATACTGGAGGCCCAGCTCCCCCGCGGCGTGTCATCCAGCGACACCGAGTGCCTCTTGGAGTCATCCTGCCACAGACAAAACTCTGCATTAGGAGAACCCTTCTGAAAGTTAGAATGGCATGTTTATAATGACCATAACAATAACTAATCAATTATCCAACTAATTCCTTACTTTCGAGGGATATTTCATCCAAAAATGAAAATTCTGCAGTTCTTTACTCACCATCAAGTTGTTCCAAACCTGTATGAGTTTCTTTCTTAGTGGAATACAAAAGAAGATATTTTGAAGAATTTTGGTAACCAAACAAAAAAAAAAAATACTAATTAAATAACTACCAGCCATTGAAGAAAAGCTTCTTTTGTGTTCAATAGGAGAAAGAAATTCATACAGGTTTGGAACAACATGAGAATTTTTGGTTTAACTAGCCCTTTACACTCAAAACAATAAAATAAAGTATTGTATTTACAACCATTCATCATTTCACAAAGACCATAATGACTATAATACAGGTATTTTCTTTTAGGTATTATAACATCCCTTAATTTTAATAATAAATACAATTTTAAGAAATCAATTAACAAAACAAATTAGTCTGAGATACTTTGCTCATGTGAACATTTATTCAGGCAATTTCATGTTTGATTTGTAATATTGAATTTAATTAATTGATAAATGCAATGAAATAAATATTAAAATAAAATAAAAGAGTTTGAGGCTTTTTGCTCACTTGAGGACTTATTATTTATTGCCTTTTTGTCACTTTGTAAATGTAAATTTACTTTAATATTATTTTACAAAGCCCAAAATTGGCATTTAATTAAATAACTAAAAAAAAAAAAAAGTTACAAACTTTTTGCTTATTTGAAGGTTTTATTTATTATTATTTTGTAATGATCACTTATCCATTTATACGCAGCAATTTATTTTCATTTACTGAAAGCAAAACAGCTTGAGAGACATTGTTCAGTTGAGGTTTTTATTATTTTTAGGCATTTTATTCACTTGTATGTATAGTCACATCTATGACAGTAAAAAAAACTAGGAGAAGAATAGGGAATGTGATTGGAAAATGATACAACCCTGTGTTACTCAAATCAGCAGCGTGACTCAATGTATGACCATTAGGCCACATCTCCAAGCACTAGTGGGATTCTATACACTGCATGCATTTACTGTTTTACCTGCTCATCCTGCCGATCAATCCCGGCCTCATCCAGCTCAAAGGTTTGTTTGACAAGTCCTTTCTGTTTCTCCCGCTGCCGCTCAGAGTTATGAGGCGTCTGTGTTGTGCTGTATCGCTGATACCTGAGAGAGCACAAAGCAGCAGGTTTCCACTTTCTAAACAACTTGTCCTTCAGTAAGCATTCATGCCGTACACAACCAGTCAAAGCATAAACACACACAGACACACTCAAATGATGTTTATTAGGAACCTGAACCCTTCTGGTTTAAAGGCTTTTAAGCAAAACCTCTTTTATTATTTAAATTAGTTTTGTAGACAACATAAACTGTATCTATGTGTTAAATTCTTTACAAAACTCAGTTTTGTAGATGGACTGATGAAAGGGAAAAAAAGTCAACAAACACCCAGCATACACTACTGTTCAAATGTTTGGGTCAATAAGATGTTTTTTTTTTTTTTTAAGAAATTAGCATTTCTATTGATATTCTATTAATAAAATTGATCAAAAGTGACCATAAAGATATTTTATAGTGTTACAAAATATATAATTTCAAATGCATGCTAGAACGGTTTTCAACACTGCTAATAATAAGAACAATTTTTAATACTTCAGCACCAATAATAATAATTGATAACATTAAACACTACATGTTAAAATGATTTCTGAAGGATCATGTGACACTGAAGACTGGAGTAATGATCTTGAAAATTCAGCTTTGCATCACAGGAATAAATTACATTTTTACATTTATTTGAATATAAATTAGGCATTTTAGATTAAAATAATATTTCACAATATTGCTGTTTTTATTGTATTTTTTACAAAATAAATACAGCTTTAATCATAACAGACTCGCTTAAAAAAAAACATGGAAAACTTTTTCAAAACTGTTAACCAAACGTCCCAGGATGCACCTCAGTAAGCTTACTGAGAGGAAGTGTGCGGAGCTGGAAGAGCAGCTGAGATGTTTTGATTTCTTGAACATTTTTTGGTCACTAAATAACTGCCATACTTTCATTTGTGTTCCACATTTGTGATGATTTTACGGTCCAGATTTTCAACTGGTACTGTGTGTGTATTTATTTTTTTAAGTCAAAGCTCATGTAGAAGGAAGAACACTCACTTCCTCTGGATGATGAGCCAGTCGTCGGTGTAGACCCCCAGGGCATCCCTCACTCTGGGGTCCAGTGAGCTATCAACAGTGAGTACAAAGAGATATCATCAACCCCAGATACCCTCAGTGCACTGACAGGCAGCACAGCGTGGTTTAAGCAAGATGATGAGATTAGCTGACTAGCAGCGAGGGTGTGAGGAAGGGCAAGGTTCGTTACAGTGTAGACATGTACCGGTATTTCTATTTCGGAAAATGTTTAAATAATTTTTTTTAAAAAACATTCTGATTTTTGTATTCGCAATGGTTTTATCACAGTGCCAAATAGATTAAAATTTAATACCAGCATATCCCTATTACAGTGTGGCGTGTGTGTGTGTGTCTGTTTGTGTGTGTGATGAGCGACTCACTCCTCCTCCGGGACGGGCGGCTCTATCGTGGTGCACTCTCTCTCCTGCAGCAGCAGCTCCAGGTCATCGCTGGGGAACTCCAGCAGCTGTCGGAGGGGTCCGGGCTCCGCTCCTGGCGGATGGCTGCTAACGTACTCCTCATAGTCCACCGGCTCCACCACCTCCGTCAGAGGCACCTAGAAGAGCACATCCGTCACCTCAGAACCCAGACTCACAGAGAAAGTTAAGGCAAAACTATTCAATACCTGTGGGTCTAAGAAATGAAACTAACTTTTATTAACTAGTGTAATTTCTATACCATTCACTTCATCATCTGAAGATTTGTTTACTTTAATATTTTGATCAAATTCAATTACGTTTCTTTCAGGATTCTCTGATGAATAGAAAGTTCAGAAGAACAGCATTTATTTGATAAATATATCTTTCGTACCATTATAAAAGTCTGTGCTGTCACTTTTGATCAATTTAATGCATCCTTGCTTTATAAAACCTTTTTTTATATATATATATGACAGATCCCCATTGTTTGGAAAGGTAAATTTTTATTATGTTATGTTCTCTTACAGTATATATCTGGTATCAAAAAATAATAAAATTTGCTTAATAATTAAATAATTTTTTCAGCCTATTTTCAACCTTCTCCCTCACTCTAACAATAAATAAAATGACAGATTATTTTATTTTGTTTTGTTTTGTATTAAAGCATTCATCAGCTTAGTTTCAACAAATGTTCTTTTTTTTCACTAAGGCCAGATGTTTTGAGTTTAAGTTACAGTATGTTGTCATAGTACAGTTAACTCTTTTAAAAACTGGATTCTGTGTAATAAGAGCCACATAAATAGTTTCAGGGCAGTTATCTACATGTTGTTTATTACATGTAGTGTAGCTAATCATTTTTCAGTATTGATGCTTGACTGTAGTTTAACTACTCTACAAAATGAGACACTTGTAGCTTATTAAGTTACACTTTCACAGTTACCAACAGTTAACCCTGCCTGCTTTAAATGATAAACATGTGAAAACATTTGTTAGAAAACCAATCAAAAAGTAATTAAATGTGTTCAGTTACATTACTTTAATAAAGTAATTGATTGCATTACTATTACATTTTAAATACAGTAACTTGTAATCTGTAACTGATTACATTTCCAAGGTAACCTTCCCAAAACTGGCAACACTGCATACACAAAAAGTGTACAGGGAAAACTTCTAAATAACCTTGTGTTAAGAAAAAAGAAAGGGAAGTGATTTTGTGGCTTGTGATAATTTACACTTCCCCTTTTCACTCCTATGTCACAGAGGTCCCACAATTAATTTGGACACTTTGGTCACATTTAAAAATATCATGTCATTGAATTAGACACAAAACATCCAACCAACTGGCACTGCAAACACTTTTCTCAGAACTAACTAATAAGAGCCATTTTTGACTTTTGATCAACTGGTGTCAAGGTGATTTTTAGTGACTGTGTGAAATCATTTCTACTCGAGTTCACACAGGTGTCCAAACAGGTATAACCACAGGTGGAGAGAATCACATGAACTATAAACATAATCCACCTTGACAACAAGAAACTGTGCAAATAGTTCTGTTTTCATTTTGAACAGTATATCTATTGTTTTTTCATTAGAAACCTAAAGAAAAGTGAATGTTTTGCTTTAAAGGTATACTTGTGTTGTGCTTTTTGTTTTTTTAAATAGATGCCACTTGGATATATTACAGTTTAAACATTTAAAGTCAGCAAGTTTTTTTTTTAGAAGGAAGTCCCTAATACTCTCCAAAGTTTGTTTATTTGATCACAATTACAGTAAAATCATTAATACTGCAAAATATTATTACAATTTAAAACAGATGGTTTTCTATTTGAATATATTTGAATATGTAATTTATTTCTGTGATGCAAACCTGAATTTTCAGCATCATTACTCCAGTCTTCAGTGTCACATGATCCTTCAGAAATTATTCTAATATGCTGATTTGCTCAAGAAACACTTATTATAATATTATCAATGTTGAAAGCGGTTGTGCTGCTTTTTTTTGGAGAAAAAAAACGACACATTTTTTCATGATTCTCTGATAAATAGAAAGTTCAATAGAACAATACTTTTTGGAAACAGAATTATTTTGTAATATAATAAATGTCTTTATAAATGTCTAATTTAATTCACCGAAAAAAAAGAAAAAAAAATAAACATACTGACCCCAAACATTTGAAAAAAAAGTGTATATTATGCAAACCCATTTTTAAGTATATCTACATACATTTTGGGACCACTTTACATCCATTAATTAAATCTTTTTTGTTTCTTAATGTGAAAACCTCACCAGTGCAAATGCATCTGACACTATAAATATTTATACATTAATTTTAGTCCTTATAAATTTCAGAAGAACAAGAGTATTGAATATAATATAGTATTGCACCAGATTAAACTCTGTATGAAAGTCTTTTTCTTTTCTTTATTTGTGTCAAAGCAAGTATTTTGCAAAGCATTAAATTACGCCCTTGTTCTTACTCAAGACCTGGCAGGAGCCCACAAGACTGTGTGCAGACAAGCAGAAATATACATGAACAAACACAAGTACACACTAACCGGTTGATGAGCTCCAGCACGTTTTTTGGACAGCTGCGGAGAGCCATATTCCCGGGAAACCTGCTTCCTGACCTCAGACGCTACTGTCCTGTGAGAGACACAGAAAGGGACATTTATTATATTTTCTTGATTTCATACAATCGCATCAGGAGCTCATATGCAATGTCCAAATATCACAAAGATGATCGGGATGACAACGAATCAGACACAGACAGCGTGATGGGTTCACATCAGATATAGTGGCCAGAGCCAGCAGCTGCTTAGATGGCGACAGTCAAACTCAGAATGTTTGAAGAGATGCTGAGCCGCTGACAGAAAGCAGGCAGGACACCACAGCTCTGCCAATTTGGGAACTAAAAGCAAATGAGAGGCTTTAATGCTCAAAAAAACCCAATAACCCCTCATCCACTCAGAGATAGCCTGCAGCTGCTCCCTAACAAACTCAAACTGTCTCGCTCTCAGAGACAAACAGCTGCAGATGCTCCAGTTCCCTTCAAAACAAACACGCCCCATCATTACTGCTGCTTGCTAAGGCAAGTATCCCTATTACTACAGCTCAAACTTTAGAGTTAGGGATTAAAGGCAAATTTTAGCATGTATCTGATATTGTATGTACTGTAGGAGTGTAGCAGTATATTTAAAAATTAAAATATTTATATGTTACAGTACACACATAGTAGTTGGCCGTACTACCTACACCTTAATTCTGGTTGCCATCCATCATAAAACAGAAACAGAGAAGATGCATTGGCTGTGTCCGAAATCACATGGTCTCTGAGTAGGTACTTCGCGACCTTTAAAAAAAAATGTGTGTGTTTAGTATCCTTTTAAATATCCCGACCTACTACATTTTTCATGCTGTCATTGTTATAGGAACTACCAGCTTTAGTTGTGTCACTTTACTCTATTAAGAGCTACTAGCTAGTAACAGTTTGCTCTTCATTGTTTGTGCTAGATACATTAATGTAATCTATGGAAGCAGCAATATCAAAATTGTGGCTTATGATAGGACAATATTTACTTTCATGTTATGGCTAAAAAACGATAAATGGCCGATATTAAAATTCTAGTATTTTGCATAAATAAATAGATTTGATTTATTTTTTATAATTCTACAATAATATTTTGTAAAATATTAATCTTGAAATTAAATAAAACACTAAAACCCCCTTTTTTTTCTAAATCAAAGCTACAAGTGAATTTAAGCATCACAGCATTATAATTTCTAGTACAATGAATATTCATTTTGAGATTTGATAAACATAGAACAGTGTTATTAAATTATTAGTGCTTTAAAGATCAACTGTAGGTAAGTGTTAGATGACAGCAAAGGTCATCTAAATATAAAATTAGGGGAAAGGAGCATAATGATTAAATATCAGATTTTGAACCATACCGATAAACTCAAAATCTCTAATATCTGCTGATAAATGATATATCCTGCATCCCAGCACATCCACCCAGAACACCCAAACAATGCGCACTTGTTAACATCTTAGCAACAACACAGCAAAACCTGGCAACCAATATCAACACCCTAGTAATACTTCCACATTTTCTAACCCTAACCACTGCTGCTTGATCTCCAAACACAAATCCAGACTTCGCTCTGCTAACAAAACTCTGCCGACTACAGCATCAGGCCCTCCTGTCATTCAAGCAGCCCCGATGTGGTCCAAAAAGCGGATGTAGACCCCTCCCTGGAGTCAAGCTACTGCACTGACCAACCATTTCCTGAGATTATAAAGCTGTGTCTGTGAAGGGAAAAAACTGTTCGGACAAACTCCAAGCTTGACAGGCCAGCGGGGTCAAGCTGAAACAATAATAATATGCTGATTGGTTTACAGTGTGCAGCAAAGAATTAGGGGCATATAAATATGTAACCTTTAAAATGTTGCAAAATCAGAGCTAATTGGAATTAGGGCTGCACAATTAATCGAATTTCTAATCGCGATAATTACGGATGCCACAATTACATAATCGTTCAAAGTCAATTTATGTTATGCTTAAGATGCTTTTTTTCTTTCTACATGTTATCTTTAGGGTTTTTCCATTGTTTAAGTGTTAGTTTAACATTATAATACCATGCATATTTTTACCTTTTTATTTAAAGAAGAAACCAATCCAATCTATAGTTGACATCTGAGGCTTAATACTATAGAAAAGCAATAAAAGTTTTTCAGTTAGTGTTTTCAGCTCGTTTATTTTCATATAAAAATATGGCATGCAGTTGCTTCAAACAAAGGTGTAAACGTCATTCATTGTAATTAATAATCGCAATTACAATTTCATAGGAATAATCGACAATTATGATTTTTGTCATAATGGTGCAGCCCTACTGCCACCCAACACTGTGGCTTCCTATTTCCTGCTTCAAAAGGAAAGAGGAAAACTAGTCTGCTCTAAAAGCAATGGGCGGAATGGAGCACACCACCCTTTCCTGCATCCTGCAAAGAAACAATGAGTCTGCTCTCACGGAGGTGAAGACAGAGAAAGATAACTCATGAAACACAATCCTATGCACAGGATTCATCCCTTTCAGGTGGGAAAAAAAAGGTCGAGACTGTGCATCAACACTACCATGTACAGACCATATGGTATACGAATATAGTACTCAAACAAAACCATGGTTTATATGGAAGTATTATGGTATTACAATTTTAGTACAGTGCTTTTGTAAGGGATCACTCCTGAAGACTCTCTCTGCGGGCTTGTTTACTTCCATCCACATACCAAGATCTAACTTAGATTTCACTTGTGCTTTTGAACATGCACACTTGCATACTGGAGCGATTTTAACCTCATCAAATTATCAGTGTTGCTCCTATCTACAAGAACGAATGAAAACTACCATATCAATCACTCCAAACGGATAAATAAACAATAAACAAGTGAATTAACCAATCACAGACACACTCGGTTTCTGTGAACCCACCAGGCAAGTTCCAGAGATGCTTTCTCAGACAAAAGTAGAGCTGATTCCCACTAGAGAAGAGCATCAACTCTCGATGAGCATGCAAGACTCATATAAAAGTGCAAAACAGAGATGAAAAACAATAACTGATCGATCAATAGTCAAAATCTTGATTAGTCAGTCTTGATTTGACGAACATTTCATAGCTGACGTGCACAGTCACATGATCAGATATTTTTTATTTCAATTTGCCCCTCTGACAGAAGCACCATAAAACATGACATAATACAGATACAACTACCATATTTAATATAGAATGCTATAACGATCTAAAATTAATATACAGTGTGAGAATGCCATGTCTAAATATATATATATATATATATATATATATATATATATATATATATATATATATATATATATATATATATATATATATAGAGAGAGAGAGAGAGAGAGAGAGAGAGAGAGAGAGAGAGAGATGGACAGAATGCACAACAACTCAAGTCAGATGAAATTTTTAGGTGAAATAAAAAAGAACCATATTTCTGGATTATCACTTTAGTCCCAACTACCTAAAAATTATCACATAGTTAAAAAAAAAAAAAAAAAACACAATTGTTACTTTATTGTTTGCAACTATGTATTGGGTTTCTAATTTTGACAGACAGTAGAAATTTTGACTGTACTTTTCCCGTGTTTATAACTGTTTCAACTTTTATGAAACAACTCTTTTTATTGCGCTATGACTTGAATGTGTTTTTGAACGGACAGCCAGCCCTGAGCTCATTCCTGTGATATGTCTATTTGAATAGTTAAGTGTAGTTCCGATATCGCTATCATATCACATTACACTTCATGGCGCTCAATGCATCCTCTTTTCACCCACACGAAGTCTGATTATTTCAGATTTAAAGACGATACACACCATGCATTCGTTACAAAGTACTTAAACTGGTTCACGCGTTAAATGGGAGTAGTTTGGTTGCAGTGTCACACTGTTGCGACGCCCGATGAGTTGAACTAAACAAAAGGTTCATCCCTGTGTAACTCGTGGCGGATCTCTTTATCTCTCCCAATCGAGTCAGTCCCGATGCGCGGGACAACTAATGCACGACTCCTCTACTGTTTAACACTCGGTGAAGTTCACCTACCTGTTAATCTTGTGCGCAAAAGCCCTCCGTTCGCTGGGTAAAGTTGCCATCCCATCTAAACAGGGAGAGCTCCTTACAGTTTCCCTGTACTTTGGTAATATTATTATGGAGCGGAGGCATAAGCTTCCTTGTGTCCGTTTTTGGGCGCATAACAGCGCCTCCTCAAGGTCTGGGGGCGAATGGCGCTTATAACAGCGCTCAGCTCACCAAACCGGTTTCCAGTGACGCACCTGTCTCTGTCTCTGGGGATCTGCTGCGATGTTTATCGTTTCTGGATAATTCAAGGTGATGAATGTTTTTCCTATTAAAGAGGAATAATGCTAACTCTTCAGACTACCAAGAACACCACAAGCCATCTGTTATCCTACTAAAGTGTTAAGCTTTTCATTTCTTTAATATGCTGTTCAAAAAAACAGCATATCAAAGAAATATTTAAATATATTCATTCAGAATAGTTTATTGTTACGATATTGTTGTAAAACAGTTCATTAGCCAACTGTAGACTCCTAACTGATGTCAAGCGATATAATATAGAATTCAGTATTAATGTAGAATATATATTTGGTGTTTTCTCATGTGAATGAAGGTGGTGGAGCTGTGTGATTTTTTTTCCTGAGGCGATAGGGAGCAAGTTTTTTAACCGTTAAGTCCCTGATTTCTTGGATATTTTGCCCATGAGGAAATGTAAAACCCGGAGTGGAGCAGACGCTGGGAGGACAAATTTTGTCTTTGATCCGCTCCACTCACACACGCTGATCCAGACCGGCCTTCAGTCTGTGTGTTACTAGCAAACATACAAGCAAAAGAGTTATGTTTTGGCTTCGCCTGACTAAAAAGAATCGAGGCGAAATGAGGAATAGTTACCTATTTTTATTTATTATTATTTTTATTTATTTATTTTTTGTATGAAAAGTAAGTTACTCCGTGAAATGCTTGTTTAAGAACTGTTTGTGTATAAACAAACTAATATTTAAAGGGTTACTCCACCCCAGGGGTGCCCAAACTCAGTCCTGGAGGGCCGGTGTCCCACAGAGTTTAGATCCATCCCCAATTAGACACATTTTGGAAAATATCGCTGAACGCAAGCAGCGCACGCTCTTCTGTGTCAGCCGCGCTGCACTGATGCACTGTTTTCATTCAAATCAAAGCGTAAATACACACAGAAAATGTATCCTTGTGTTGCGGCTGACACAGGAGAGTGTACGCTGCTTGCGTCCAGCGGATATTCTCCAAAATGGCACTACGCTGATGTGGAGAGACACAGAGGAGACAAATTGTTGAATAAAGTCGTTATTTTTGTTTCCTTTGCGTACAAAAAGTATTCTCGTCGCTTCATAATGTTACGGTTGAATCACTGATGGCAGATGGACTATTCTGACGATGCTTTTCATACTTTTCTGGACCTTGACACTGTTATTTATTTGGCATTCAATGGGACAGTCACAGGCCTCCTGATTTTCATCCCAAATATTTTAAATTGTGATCCAAAGACGAATGGACCATTTACAGGTTTGAAACGACATATTGTTAAGTGATTATTAACAAAATTTTCCTTTTGGGGTGGAGTAACACTTTAACTGCGGTTCATCCTAACAGAATGTATACCCTGGGATGTAGGCTATGCATAGCCTTTTTAGGACATTTACATAGGACATGCATAGGACATTTACGTTATTTCGCAGATATGTTATATTAGTATAAGAATTTGTCCCTTAAATATTTTTAGACAATTCTAAAGATATAATCCCTGACAAAATAGCATTAAGCACTGGAGTACTTCTGGTGCACTTAATCATATAATGCAATTAGTGCGATGTAGATCTAAATCTATTTATCACAGCTATTTATTCATCTGCATATCTTTATTTCATCCGATACCCTGTGATAATCCTCTTATTTTTTTTCTAGGCACATGTATACATCAATTCATAGTTATACCAACACACACACACACACACACACACACACACACACACACACACACACACATATATATATATACTTATTTTGCACATTGCTTGCACAATTGATGCCTCCCCTCCCTGCCGTGCCTTTTGCACGATTTACAGTACTTTTTATCGCAGTCTTTTTCCCCTAAATATATTTGTTTTTATTTATTTCTTTTCTATATTGTATTTACTCGGAGACCCATATTATTCTGTCCCTGTGTTTTATGTTTAATGTAGCAGTGCTTCAGTTTCCCCCATAGGATCACTGAAGTTATATTACCTTATATTTTCAACAAGCCCACACTTTTGCTATATGTTATATTGCTGTACAGCCACCAGAGAGCGATGTGCTCCACAAGTGCCGGAGACTTGAAAAGGCGGTGGCCAGGAAATAATGACTCAACCCTCCACCTTATTGTCTAGATGCAGCATTGTCCAGAAGTAAAATATCACACAGACAGATTTCATTAATCTTTTCGAAATAATTCCACATATAACCTAATGCAGCAATAATATAGATATGCAAGCTCAGTATCCCTTATAGTTTAACAATAGATCGGAAACAAAGCCGTTGTTGCATGCCAGGATTCTTCAAATTTCACAGACAGTTCTTCCACTGCTAGTTGAACACACATACTCTGTAAAATCGCATAATTATACTTCAAATAGCAAGACATCTATGTTTATTTCCCATAAATCAAGTCCCACACCCAAAAGCAGATTACCAGGAGACATTTATTGACATTTTCCTTCACCCAAGGACACACATTTATCAGTTTAGAGTGAAGCCATCACTCCTCTCTCCTTCTCCCCATCCCCCACGGTCGGTCAGTGAGGTATGACCATACAGTGCAGGCTTCCTCCTCCCTATAGCTCAGCTCAGCACCATGCCCCATTAATTCAGCACCAAGGAGAGCTGCTAGCGCAGGTACAACAAGCCAGCACTGACCTAAGGAATGATGCTGATGGCGAGTGTGTGTGTGTGTGTGTGTGTGTGTGTGTGTGTGTGTGTGTCTTTTCCCGTTTGTTAAGCTCTCAGAGCGAACAAGGGCATTTCAGGGAACACTTCTGCCATGTATGTTGTATGCTTTATATGTTTTTGTGCAGACTATTCCCCTCACAGCAGTCTGTACTCCCATGCTAATGAAGATTAATGAATCTCTCTCCTCTCTTTGGCTTGCAAGTACTAAAACCTGATGCTTGGCATCACAAGGAATAAATATAGATCTTGTGAAGCTTTAGGGGTTTTTCTACCGCAGCCTTACTGGGGATTTTCATGTCATTTGTCCGGGTTTGAAGGATGAGCAGCCTGTACCGATGGGAGTGGACTGGCTCTGAGATGTAATGGACCATCATTCGAGCAATTACATTAAGAGAATTACCGCATTGCGACTGTCATGCGAACCCAGTACATACATCCGTGGCGTGTGCGAGTGATACACATGCATCCTTGAACTCTGTGGCACTCTTTTGGCAGTGATGGGATGCAACATGTGACATCCAGATGGAGAATTAAAAATAGTTTTGCATTTTGAGTTGATTGCGTTCACTGTAGGCAGGCGGCGTTTCCATCATGTCTTTCTTTTTTCCCTTTCCTTCTGCCTCTCCACGTCGAAGGCTTTCAGTTCCTCGACCAGCACTATTGTTTGGCTGCCCCTCCCCCCACGGGCAGGAGAGCACCCCCCATCCCTGCTGCATTACCGAAGAACAAAAGAGAGAGTGTCAGACACCACCCTCTAGATCTCTTTCACGCCCCAGCCCCCACCCCACTTCCAGATGGGGCTGCCTTTTTTTCCAGGGTCTCTCTGAACCCCAAGAGTCCTCCAAAATGGACGCGCCCCTCCCCCTCTCCCCACTCTTCAGCTGCCCGTCATCCACCTGCTCTCTCTGCCACGCGCCCGTGCCCAGAGCACGCCCCCTTCCCTGTCCCACCCTCTCAGCCAGCTCCATTCAAATCGTTAACCACTTGCTTGCTATGGCCTTGCTCCAGGACATTACTTTTTGCAGCTGTAAACCCTCTTTTTCTGATATGTAGTCCTCCGAGGCCTGCAGAGAGGGGGAAAAATGATGAAGCAGTGTTACTCAACTCAGCAGAATCTACATTTGATTTTAAGTAGCAAACCAAGACTGCACGGTTACCATGAATATTGGTCCAACAATATGCAAAATATAAAAGAGAAATATTCCCATGCTGTTTTAAAAAATACAACCTTCTTCTTCTACTGAACAGTTTTTGCCCATGCAATGAAAATCAATGGGGTCCAGGTTATCATGTCCAAATTAACTTCACTATGTTGTTATTATTGCAATATCTCTAGAAATTTTGAAAATAAATAAATAATGCTATCAGTTACAGTTAGCTTTTTTAATAAAGTCAATAAATCACACTCAAAATATGAGAGTAGGGAGATAGGGAGAGAGTTTGTAACCATAACTGTTCAAAAGCGTACCAAAAAAATCGTACTCTTGATCTGTACTTCCTGCAGGCAGGCTGTCTAGCATCCCATCTTTTTTATGAAATCCCAAAAACTTGGACACTGGTGAGGGAACTGTTCTTGAGTACAGGTAGAGTAGGTAAATTTACCATAACATTATTGCTGTATTATCTATGGATATGTATGCGTGTGTATATATATATATATATATATATATATATATATATATATATATATATATATATAT